>NW_027327572.1:0-300000 GCF_047675955.1 Chlorocebus sabaeus
AGGCAGTCTCGTCCAGTTTCAGGCGGTCTGGTCGGGTTTGAGATGGTCAAAACCGGTTTGAGCTGTTGTGGTCCTGTTTGAGTCTGGTTTGAGCTGGTCAAATTCGGTTTGTGCTGCTCTCCTCCGATTTGAGCCGGTCAAAACCGGTTTGAGCCGGTCTGGTCCAGTTTGTTCCGGTTTAAGCTGGTCTGGCCTGGTTTGATCCGGTTGAGCCGGTCTGGTTCGATTTGAGCCAGTCAAAAGTGGTCTGAGCTAGTCTGGTCCGGTTTTAGTTGGTCTGATCGGGCTTGACCTGGTCAAAACCGGTTTCAGCCGGTCTCGTCCGGTTTCAGCCGGTCTGGTCGGGTTTGAGCTGGTCAAAACCGGTTTGAGCCGGTCTGGTCCGGTTTGAGTCCAGTTTGAGCTGGTCAGCACCGGTTTGAGACGGTCTGGTCCAGTTTGAGTCCGAATTGAGCCGGTCAAAATCGGTTTGTGCTGCTCTGGTCCGATTTGAACCCTTCAAAACCGGTTTGAGCCGGTCTATTCCGGTTTGAGTCCTGTTTGAACGGGTCTGGTCCGGTTTTAGCCAGTCTGGTAGGGTGTGAGCCGGTCAAAGCCGGTTTGTGCAGGTCTGGTCCGGTTTGACACGGTCAAAACCGGTTTGAGGTGATCTCGTCCCATTTCAGCCGGTCTGGTCGGGTATGAGCCGGTTAAATCCGCTTTGAGCCGGTCTGGTCCGGTTTGATCCGGTTTCAGCGGTGCTGGTCCTGTTTGATCCTGTTTGAGCCGGTCTGCTCGGCTTTGATCTAGTTGAGCCATTCTCGTCTGGTGTGAGTTGGTTCAAACCGGTTTGAGGCGGTCTCGTCCAGTTTCAGCCGGTCTGGTCGGGTTTGAGCCAGTCAAAACGGGTTTGAGACTGTCTGGTCCGGTTTGAGTCCGGTTTGAGCCAGTCAAAATCGGTTTGAGCCGTTGTGGTCCTTTTTGAGGCTGGTTTGAGCTCGTCAAATTCGGTTTGTGCTGCTCTCCTTCGATTTGAGCCGGTCTAAACCGGTTTGAGCCGTTCTGTTCCCGTTTGATTCGGTTTAAGCTGGTCTGCTCCAGTTTGATTCGGTTGAGCTGGTATGGTCTGGTTTGAGTCTTTAAAAACCGGTTTGAGCCGGTCTGGTCCGGTTTGAGTCCGGTTTGAGCTGGTTTGTTCCTTGTCCCGTTTGAGCCAATCAAAACCGATTTGAGCCAGTCCAGTCCGGCTTGAGTCTGGTTTGAGCGGGTGTGGTACGTTTTGCGTCCGGTTTGAGCCATTCAAACCAGGTTTGAGGCGGTCTGGTCCGGTTTTTTCTGATCAAAACCGGTTTGAGTCTGTTTGGAGAAGGTCAAAACCGGTTTGAGCAGGTCTGGTGCGATTTGAGCCGCTAAAAACCGGTTTGAGCCAGTCTAATATGGTCAAGACAGGTTTGAGCCGGTCTGGTCCCGTTTGATCGGGTTTGAACTGGTCTGGTTCGGTTTGTGGCTGTCAAAACCGGTTTCAGCCAGTCTCGTCCTGTTTCAGCCGGTCTGGTCGCATTTGAGCCAGTCAAAACGGGTTTGAGACGGTCTGGTCAGGTTTGAGTCTGGTTTGAGACCGTCTTGTCCGGTTTGAGCCGGTCACAACCGGTTTGAGCCGTTCTGGTCCGTTTTGAGCGGATCAAAACCGGTTTGAGACGGTCTAAGAGCTGGTCTGGTCCGGTTTGATCCGGTATAAGCCGGTCTGGTCCAGTTTGATCCGGTTCAGCCGGTCTGGTTTGGTTTGAGCCAGTGAAAACTTGTCTGAGCTAGTCTGGTGCGGTTTTAGTTGGTCTGGTCGGGGTTGATCCGGTCAAAACCGGTTTCAGCTGGTCTCGTCCGGTTTCAGCCGGTCTGGTCGGGTTTGAGCTGGTCAACATCAGTTTGAGCTGGTCTGGTCCGGTTTGAGTCCGGTTTGAGCTGGTCAACACCGGTTTGAGCCGGTCTGGTCCAGTTTGAGTCAGGTTTGAGCTGGTCAAAATCGGTTTGTGCTGCTCTGGTCTGATTTGAGCCCGTGAAAACCGATTTGAGCCAGTCTATTCCGGTTTGAGTCCTGTTTGAACGGGTCTGGTTCGGTTTTATCCGTTCTGGTAGGGTTTGAGCTGGTCAAAACCGGTTTGAGCCTGTCTGGTCCGGTTTCAGATGGTCTGGTCGGGTTTGAGCCGGTCAAAGCTGGTTTGTGCTGGTCTGGTCCGATTTGACCTGGTCAAAACCGGTTTGAGGCGGTCTCGTCCCATTTCAGCCGGTCTGGTCGGGTTTGAGCTGGTTAAAACCGCTTTGAGACGGTCTGGTCCGGTTTGATTCGGTTTCAGCAGTTCTGGTCCGGTTTGATCTGGTTTGAGCTGGTCTGGTTGGCTGTGATCTAGTTCAGCCATTCTCGTCTGGTTTGAGACTGTCCAAACTGGTTTGGGGTGGTCTCTTCCGGTTTCAGCCAGTCTGGTCGGGTTTCAGCCAGTCAAAACGGGTTTGAGATGGTCTAGTCCGGTTTGAGTCCGGTTTGAGCCGGTCTGCTACATTTTTCGTCTGGTTTGACCAGGTCAAAACAGGTTTGAGGCGGTGTGGTCCAGTTTGTTCCGGTCAAAACCGGTTTGAGACCGTTGGAAGCCGGTCAAAACCGGTTTGAGCCGGTCTGGTGCGATTTGATCTGCTAAAAACCGGTTTGAGCCAGTCTAATATGGTCAAAACAGGTTTGAGCCAGTCTGGTTTGGTTTGATGAGGTTTGAACCGGTCTGGTCCGGTTTGATCCGGTTTAGCCGGTCTGGTCTGGTTTTAGACGGTCAAACCCTGTTTGAGCCAGTCTGTTCCTGTTTGAGTCCGATTTGAGCCATTTAAAACCGGTTTGACCCGGTCTGGTCCTGTTTGAGTCCGGTTTGAGACAGTCAAAACCTGTTTGAGGCTGTCTGGACCGGTATGAGTTGGTCAAAAGCGGTTTGCGACCGGTTTGAGCCAGTCAGGTCCGGTTTGCACTGGTCTGGTCCGGTTTGATCCGGTTTAAGCTGGTGTGGTCCGGTTTGATTCGTTTGAGCCGGTATGGTCTGGTTTCAGCCGTTCTAAAACGGTTTGAGCCGGTCTCGTCTGGTTTGAGTCCGATTTGAGCTAGTCAAAACTGGTTCGAGCCGGTCTGGTCCGGTTTTAGCTGGTCTGGACGGTTTGAGTCAGTCAAAACCAGTTTGAGGCGGTCTCGTCCCGTTTCAGCCGGTCTGGTAGGTTTGAGTCGGTTAAAACCGGTTGAAGCCAGTCTGGTCCGGTTTGATCCGGTTTCAGCGGTTCTGGTCCGGTTTGATCCGGTTTGAGCCGGTATGATCCGCTTTGATCTGGTTGAGCCAGTCTGGTCTGGTTTGAGCCGGTCCAAACCGGTTTGAGACGGTCTCGTCCGGTTTCAGCCAGTCTGGTCGGGTTTGAGCCGGTGAAAACGGGTTTGAGACGGTCTGATCCGTTTTGATTCCGGTATGAGCCGGTCAAAAGCGGTTTGAGCAGGTCTAGTCCACTTTGAGCCGGTCAATACCAGTTTGAGCCGGTCTGGCCCGGTTTTAGCCAGTCTGGACGGGTTTGAATCGGTCAAAACCGGTTTGAGGCGGTCTCGTCCAGTTTTCGCCGGTGTGGTCGGGTTTGAGACGGTCAAAACCGGTTTGAGCCAGTGTGGTAATGTTTGAGTCTTGTTTGAGCTGGTCAAATTGGGTTTGTGCTGCTCTGGTCCGATTTGAGCCCGTCAAAACCGGTCTGAGCCTTTCTGGTCTGGTTTGAGTGCAGTTTGAGACGGACTACACCAGTTTGAGAAGGTGTGGTCCAGTTTGAGTGCAGTTTGAGACAGTCATAACCAGTTAGATCTGGTCTAGTCCGCTTTGAGCCGGTCAAAACCAGTTTGAGCCGGTCTGGTCCGGTTTAAGCCGGTTTGGACGTGTTTGAGTCGGTCAAAACTGGTTTGAGGCGGTCTCGTCCAGTTTCAGCCCGTCTGGTCGGGTTTGAGCCAGTCATAACCGGTTTGAGACAGTGTAGTCCTGTTTGAGTCTGGTTTGAGCTGGTCAAATTCCGTTTGTGCTGCTCTGCTCCGATTTGAGCCAGTCAAAACCGGTCTGAGCTGGTCTGGTGCTGTTTGAGTGCGGTTTGAGCCGGACAACACCAGTTTGAGATGGTCTGGTCCGGTTTGAGTGTGGTTTGAGCCGGTCATAACCAGTGAGAGCCGGTCTAGTTCGCATTGAGTCGGTCAAAACCGGTTTGAGCCGGTCTGGTCCGGCTTTAGCCGGTCTGGATGGTTTGAGTAGGTCAAAACCGGTTTGAGGCAGTCTCGTCCAGTTTCAGCCGGTCGAGTCGGGTTTGAGCCGCTCAAAACCGCTTTGAGCAGGTGTGGTTCTGTTTGAGTCTGGTTTGAGCTTGTCAAATTCGGTTTGTGCAGCTCTCGTCCGATTTGAGTTGGTCAAAACCGGTTTGAGCCAGTCTGGTCTGGTTTGATCCGGTTTAAGCCCTTCTGCTCCGGTTTGTGTCATTTGAGACGGTGTGATCTGGTTTGAGCCGTCCAAAACCGGTTTTAGCCGGTCTGGTCCTGTTTGAGTGCACTATGAGCCGTTCAAAACCGGTTTGAGCCGGTCTGTTCAGGACTGAGTCCGGTTTGAGCCGGTCAACACTGGTTTGAGCCGGTCTGTTCCAGTTTGAGTCATGTTTGAGCCGGTCAAAATCGGTTTCTGCTGCTCTGGTCCGATTTGAGCTGGTCAAAACCGGTTTGAGCCGGTCTATTCCTGTTTGAGTGCGATTTGAACGGGTCTGGTCCAGTTTGAGCCGGTCTGGTAGGGTTTGAGCCGGTCAAAACCGGTTTGAGCCTGTCTGGTCCGGTTTCAGACGGTCTGGTCGGGTTTGAGCTGGTTAAAACCGGTTTGTGCCAGTCTGGTCCGATTTGACCCGGTCAAAACCGGTTTGAGTTGGTATCGTCCCATTTCAGCCGGTCTGGTTGGGTTTGAGCTGGTTAAAACTGGTTTGAGCCGGTCTGGTCCGGTTTGATCTGGTTTCAGGGGTTCTGGTCTGGTTTGATCCGGTTTGAACCAGTCTGGTCCGCTTTGATCTGTTTGAGCCAGTCTCGTCTGGTTGGAGCCCGTCCAAACCGGTTTGAGCTGGTCTCGTCCGGTTTCAGCTGGTCTGGTCGGGTTTGAGCCAATCAAAACGGGTTTGAGACGGTCTGCTCTGGTTTGAGTCCGGTTTGAGCCGGACAACACCAGTTTGAGACGGTCTGGTCCGGATTGAGTGTGGTTTGAGCCAGTCATAACCGGTTAGAGCCGGTCTAGTCCGTTTTGAGCCGGTCAAAACTCGTTTGAGACGGTCTGGTCCGGTTTTAGCCAGTCTTTCCGGTTTGAGTCGGTCAAAACCTGTTTGAGGCGGTCTCGTCAAGTTTCAGCCAGTCTGGTCGGGTTTGAGCCGATCAAAACCAGTTTGAGCCGGTGTGGTCCTGTTTGAGTCTGGTTTGAGATGGTCAAATTCGGATAGTGCTGCTCTGCTCCGATTTGAGCTGGTCAAAACCGGTTTGAGCAGGTCTGGTCCGGTTTGAGTCCTGTTTCAGCCGGACCACACCAGTTTGAGACGGTCTGGTCCGGTTTGAGTGCGGTTTGAGCTGGTCATAACCGGTTAGAGCCGGTCTAGTCCGCTTTGAGCCGGTCACAACCGGTTTGAGCCAGTTTGGTCCGGTTTTAGCCGGTCTGGACGGGTTTGAGTCAGTCAAAACCGGTTTGAGGCGGTCTCGTCCAGTTTCAGCCAGTCTGCTCAGGTTTGAGCCAGTCAAAAAACCGGTTTGAGCCAGTCTAATACGGTCAAAACAGGTTAGATCCAGTCTTGTCCTGTTTCAGCCGGTCTGGTCGGGTTTGAGCCCGTCAAAACCGGTTTGTGCCTGTCTGGTCTGATTTGACCCAGTCCAAACCGGTTTGAGGCGGTCTCATCCCTATTCAGCCGGTCTGGTGGGGTATGAGCCGGTTAAAACCGGTTTGAGGCGGTCTGGTCTGGTTTGATCCGGTTTCAGTGGTTCTGGTTCGGTTTGATCCGGTTTGAGCCGATCTTGTCCGGTTTGATTCGGTAGATCCAGTCTGGGCTTTTTTGAGCTGGTCCAAACCGGCTTGAGCAGGTCTGGTCCTGTTTGATCTGGTTTGATGCTGTCTGGTCCGGTTTGAGCTGGTGAAAACCGTTTTCAGCCGGTCTGGTCCGGTTTGAGTCCGTTTTGAGCTGGTCTGGTCCTGTTTGAGCCTGTTTCAGCCTGTCTGGTCCGGTTTGATCCGATTTGAGCTGGTCTGGTCCGGTTTCAGCTGATCAAAACCGGTTTGAGCCGGTCTGGTCCGTTTTGATCCGGTTTGAGCCGGTCTGGTCTGGTTTGAGTCCGGTTTGTGCCAGTCAACACCGGTTTGAGCCAGTCTGGTCCGGTTTGAGTCAAATTTGAGCCGGTCAAAACCGTTTTGAAACGGTCTGGTCTGGTTTGAGCCGGTGTAAGAGCTGGTCTGTTCCGGTTTGATTCAGTTTGAGCCGGTCTGCTCCGGTTTGAGCCAGTCTAACGTGGTTTGAGCCGTTCTGGTCCTGTTTGATTCCGTTTTGAGCTGGTCAAACCCTGTTTGAGCCAGTCTGGTTCGGTTTAAGCCAGTCTGGTGCAGTTTGATCCGGTTTGATTCTGTCTGGTCCGGTTTGAGCTGGTCAAAACAGGTTTGAGCCGGTCTGTTCCGGTTTGAGTCCAATTTAGCTGGTCAAAACCGGTTTGAGCCGTTCTGTTCCGTATTGTGCGAATCAAAACTGGTTTGAGACGGTCTAAGAGCCGGTCTGGTCTGGTTTGATCCGGTTTAAGCCGGTCTGGTTCAGTTTGATCTGGTTGAGCCAGTCTGGTTCGGTTTGATCCGATTTGAGCCGGTCTGGTCTGGTTTCAGCTGGTCAAAACCGGTTTGAGCCGGTCTGGTCCGTTTTGAGCTGTTCTGGTCGGGTTTGAGTCTGGTTCGAGCCGGTCAACACCGGCGTGAGCTGGTCTGGTACGGTTTGAATCAGTTTTGTGCCGGTGAACACCAGTTTGAGCTGGTCTGGTCCGGTTTGAGTCCGATTTGAGCTGGTCAAAACCGGTTTGAGCCAGTCTGTCCTGGTTTGACCTGGTCAAAACCGGTTTGAGCTGGTCTGGTCCGGTTTGAGTCCGGTTTGTCATGTTCGGTCCGGTTTGAGATGGTCAAAACCGGTTTGAGCCGTTCTGGTCCGTATTGAGAGGATCAAAACCGGTTTGAGACAGTCTAAAAGCCGGTCTGGTCTGGTTTGATCTGGTTTAAGCTGGTCTGGACCGGTTTGATCTCGTTGAGCCAGTCTGGTTCGGTTTAATCCGATTTGAGCCGGTCTGGTCCGGTTTCAGCTGGTCAAAACCGGTTTTAGGCATTCTGGTCCATTTTGATCCGGTTTGAGCCTGTCTGGTCCGGTTTGAGCCGTTCTGGTCGGGTTTGAGTCTGGTTCGAGCCAGTCAACACCGGGTAGAGCTGGTCTGGTCCGGTTTGAATCAGGTTTGAGCCGGTCAACACCAGTTTGAGCCGTTCTGGTCCAGTTTGAGTCCGATTTGAGCTGGTCAAAACGGGTTTGAGCTGGTCTGGGCTGGTTTGAGTCTGGTTTGAGCCGGTCTGGTCCGGTTTGAGCCAGTCTAACACGATTTTAGCCGTTCTGGTCCGGTTTGACTCAGGTTTGAGCCAGTCAAACCCTGTTTGTGCCAGTCTGGTTCGGATTAAGACAGTCTCGTCGGGTGTGAGCTGGTCAACCCTAGTTTGAGCCGTTCTGGTCTGGTTTGATCCGATTAATGGCGGTCTGGTCCGGTTTGTTCCAGTTGAGCTGGTCTGTTCTGCTTTGACCCGGTCAAAACCGGTTTGAGCTGGTCTGGTCCGGTTTGAGTCCGGTTTGAGATGGTCTGGTCCGGTTTGAGCCAGACAAAACCGGTTTGGGCCGTTCTGGTCCGTATTGAGCCGATCAAAACCGGTTTCAGACTGTCTAAGTGCCGGTCTGGTCCGGTTTGATCCGGTTTGAGTCTGTCTGGTCCGGTTTGAGCTGGTCAAAACCGCTTTGAGCCAGTCTGGTCCTGTGTGAGCTGGTCAAATACTGTTTGAGCCAGTCTGGTCTGGTTTGATCCGGAGAGCCGGTCTGAGCTTTTGTGAGCTGGTCAAAACCGGTATCAGCCGGTCTGGTCCGATTGAGCCCATCAAAACCATTTTCAGCCGGTCTGGTCCGGTTTGAGTTCGGTTTGAGCTGGTCTGGTCCGGTTTCAGCTGGTCAAAACCTGTTTGAGCCAGTCTGGTCCGTTTTGATCCGGTTTGAGCCTGTCTCGTCCGGTTTGAGCCGTTCTGGTCCAGTTTGAGTCTGGTTCGAGTGAATCAACACCGGTTTGAGACAGTCTGGTCCGGTTTGTGTCAGGTTTGAGCCAGTCAATACCAGTTTGAGCCAGTCTGGTCCGGTTTGAGTCCGATTTGAGCCAGTCACAACCGGATTGTGCTGGTCTGGTCCGGTTTGAGCCGGTCTAAGAGCCGGTCTGCTACGGTTTGATTTGGTTTGAGCCAGTCTGGTCTGGTTTGAGCCAGTCTAACGCGGTTTGAGCCGTTCTGGACCTGTTTGAGTCCAGTTTGAGCCGGTCAAACCGTGTTTGAGCCAGTCTGGTCCGGTTTAAGTCAGTCTGGTCGGGTTTGAGCCAATCAAGCCTGATTTGAGCCGTTCTGGTCTGGTTAGATCCGGTTAAAGCCAGTCTGGTCTGGTTTGAGTCCGATTTGAGCTGGTCAAAACCAGATTGAGCCGCTCTGGTCTGGTTTGAGCCGGTCTAAGAGCCGGTCTGGTACGGTTTGATTCGGTTTGAGCTGGTCTGGTCCGGTTTGAGCCAGTCTAACCCGGTTTGAGCCGTTCTGGACCCGTTTGTGTCCAGTTTGAGCCGGTCAAACACTGTTTGTGCCAGTCTGGTCCGGTTTAAGCCAGTCTGGTCGGGTTTGAGCCGGTCAACCCTGGTTTGAGCCAGTCTCGTCCGGTTAGATCCGGTTAAAGCAGGTCTGGTCCGGTTTGGGTCCTATTTGAGCCAGTCAAAACCGGTTTGAGCCATTCTGGTCCGTATTGAGCCAATCAAAACTGGTTTGAGACTGTCTAAGGGCAAGTCTGGTCCGGTTTGTAAGGGCCAATCTGGTCCAGTGTGATCCAGTTTGAGTCTGTCTGGTCCGGTTTGAGCTGGTCAAAACCGGTTTGAGCTGGTCTGTTCCGGTTTGAGTCCAATTTTGAGTGGGTCAAAAACCGGTTTGAGCCGGTCTGGTCTGGTGTGAGCTGGTCAAATCCTGTTTCAGCCAGTCTGGTGCGGTTTGAGCCGGTTTGAGCCGGTCTGGTCCGGTTTCATGCGGTAGAGCCGGTCTGGGCTTTTGTGAGCTGGTCAAAACCCTTTTGAGCTGGTCTGGTCCGGTTTGATCCAGTTTGATGCGGTCTGGTCCGGTTTCAGCCGGTCAAAACCGTTTTCAGCTGGTCTGGTCCGATTTGAGTCCGGTTAGAGCTGGTGTGGTCCGGTTTCAGCTGGTCAAAACCGGTTTGAGCTGGTCTCCTCCGTTTTGATCCGCTTTGAGACTGTCTGGTCCGGTTTGAGCTGTTCTGGTCCGGTTTGAGAGTGGTTCGAGCCGGTCAATACCGGTTTGAGCCGTTCTGTTCCGGTTTAAGTCCAGTTTGAGGCAGTCAACACCAGTTTGAGCTGGTCAGGTCCGGTTTGAGTCCGATTTGAGCCGGTCAAAACTGGTTGGAGCCGGTGTGCTCTGGTTTGATCCGGTCTAAGAGTCGGTCTGGTCCGGTTTGATTCGGTTTGAGCTCGTCTGGTCCGGTTTGAGCCAGTCTAACCCGGTTTGAGCAGTTCTGGTCCGGTGTGAGTCGGGTTTGAGCCGGTCAAACCCTGTTTGAGCCAGTCTGGTTCGGTTTAAGCCAGTCTGGTCGGGTTTGAGCCGGTCAACCCTGGTTTGAGCCGGTCTGGTCCGGTTTGATCCGGTTAAAGCCGGTCTGGTCCGGTTTGATGCGGTTGAGCTGGTCTGCTCTGGTTTGACCCAGTCAAAACGGGTTTGAGATGGTTTGGTCCGGATTGAGCCGGTCAAAACCGGTTTGAGCCGTTCTGGTCCGTATTGAGCCGATCAAAACCGGTTTGAGACTGTCTAAGGGCCGATCTGGTCTGGTTTGATCTGGTTTGATTCTGTCTGGTCCGCTTTGATCTGGTTGAGCCAGTCTGGTCTGGTTTCAACCAGAACAAACCGGTTTGAGCCGGACTGGTCTGGTTTGATCCAGTTTCTGTGGTTCTGGTCCGGTTTGATCCGGTTTCAGCCGGTCTGGTCCGCTTTGTTCTGTTTGAGCCAGTCTGGTCTGGTTTGAGCCGGTCCAAACCGGTTTGAACCGGTCTCGTCCGGTTTCAGCCGGTCTGGTCGGGTTTGAGCTGGTCAAAACGGGTTTGAGACGGTCTGGTCCGGTTTGAGACCGGTTTGTGCCGGTCAAAACCGGTTTGAGCCGGTCTGGTCCACTTCGAGTCCGGTTTGAGCCGGACAACACCAGTTTGAGAGGGTCTGCTCCGGTTTGAGTGCGGTTTGAGCCGGTCATAACCAGTTATATCCGGTCTAGTCCGCTTTGAGCCGGTCAAAAGCAGTTTGAGCCGGTCTGGTCTGGTTTTAGCCGGTCTGGACGGGTTTGAGTCAGTCAAAACCGGTTTGAGGCGGTCTCGTACAGTTTCAGCTGGTCTGGTAGGGTTTGAGCCGGTCAAAAGCGGTTTGAGCCCGTGTGGTCCTGTTTGAGTCTGGTTTGAGCTCGTCAAATTCGGTTTGTGCTGCTCTGGTCCGATGTGAGCCGGTCAAAACCGGTCTGAGCCGGTCTGGTCTGGTTTGAGTGCGGTTTGAGCCGGACAACAGCAGTTTGAGACGGTCTGGTCTGGTTTGATCCAGTTTAAGCCTGTGTGGTCCAATTTGATTCGTTTGAGCCGGTATGGTCTGTTTTGAGCCGTTCAAAACCGGTTTGAGTCGCTCTGGTCCGGTTTGAGTCCGGTTAGAGCTGGTCAACACCGGTTTGAACCAGTCTGGTGCAGTTTGAGTCAGGTTTCACCCGGTCAACACCGGTTTGTTCCGTTCTGGTCCGGTTTGAGTCTGGTTTGAGCCAGTCTGGTCCGGTTTGAGCCGGTCAAATCCAGTTTGAGCCGTTCTGGTCCGTTTTAAGCTGATCAAAACCGATTTGAGACAGTCTAAGATCCGGTCTGGTCCGGTTTGATCCGGTATATGCTGGTGTGGTCCGGTTTGATCCAGTTGAGCCGGTCTGGTTCGGTTTGAGCCGGTCAAAAATGGTCTCAGCCAGTCTGGTCCGGTTTTAGTTGCTCTGGTCGGAGTTGACCCGGTCAAAACCGGTTTCAGCACGTCTCATCCGGATTCAGCCAGTCTGGTCGGGTGTGATCCAGTGAAAACCGGTTTGAGCCGGTCTGGTCCTGTCTGAGTCTGGTTTGAGCTGGTCAAAATCGGTTTGTGCTGCTCTGGTCCGATGTGAGCTGGTGAAAACCGGTTTGAACCGGTCTATTCCTGTTTGAGTCTGGTTTGAACGGGTCTGGTCCGGTTTTAGCCAGTCTGGTGGGGTTTGAGCCGGTCAAAACCGGTTTGAGCCTGTCTGGTCCCGTTTCAGACGGTCTGGTCGGGTTTGAGCCGGTCAAAACCGGTCTGTGCTGGTCTGGTCTGATTTGACCCGGTCAAAACCGGTTTGAGGCGGTCTCGTCCCAATTCAGCCGGTCTGGTCGGGTTTGAGCGGGATAAAACCGGTTTCAGCCGGTCTGGTCCGGTTTGATCCGGTTTCAGCGGTTCTGGTCCAGTTTGATCCGGTTTGAGCCGATCTGGTCCGCTTTGATCTACTTGATCAAGTCTGGTCTGGTTTGAGCCACTCCAAACCGGTTTGAGCTGGTCTCGTCCGGTTTCAGCCGGTCTGGTCGGGTTTGAGACAGTCAAAACGGGTTTCAGATGGTAGGGTCCGGTTTAGGTCTGGTTTCAGCTGGACAACACCAGTTTGACACGGTCTTGTCCGGTTTGAGTGCGGTTTGTTTCGGTCATAACCCGTTAGAGTCAGTCTAGTCCACTTTGAGCCAGTCAAAACCGGTTTGAGCCGGTCTGGTCTGGTTTTAGCCGGTCTGGACGGGTTTGAGTTGGTCAAAACCGGTTTGAGACGGTGTGGTCCTGTTTGAGTCTGGTTTGAGCTGTTCAAATTCGGTTTGTGCTGCTCTGGTTCGATTTGAGCCGATCAAACCGGTTTGAGCCGGTCTGGTCCGGTTTGATCCGGTTTCAGCGGTTCTGGTCCGGTTTGATCCGGTTTGAGCCGGTCTGGTCGTTCTTGATCTAGTTGAGTCATTCTCGTCTGGTTTGAGTCGGTCCTAACCGGTTTGAGGCGGTCCCGTCTGGTTTCAGCCAGTCTGGTCGGGTTTGAGCCAGTCAAAACGGGTTTGAGACAGTCTGGTCCGGTTTGAGTCCGGTTTGAGGCGGTCAAAACCGGTTTGAGCTGTTGTGGTTTTGTTTGAGTCTGGTTTGAGCTGGTCAAATTCGGTTTGCACTGCTCTCCTCCGATTTCAGCCGGTGAAAACCGGTTTGAGCCAGTCTGGTCCGGTTTGATCCGGTTTAAGTCGGTCTGGTCCAGTTTGATTCGGTTGAGCCGGTATGGTCTGGTTTTGAGTCGTTAAAAACCGGTTTGAGCAGGTCTGGTCCGGTTTGAGTCCTGTTTGAGCAGGTATGGTCCTTGTCCGGTATGAGCTGATGAAAACCGATTTGAGCCGGTCTAGTCCGGTTGGAGTGCGGTTTGAGTAGGTCATAACCCGTTAGAGCCAGTCTAGTCCACTTTGAGCCAGTCAAAACCGGTTTGAGCCGGTCTGGTCTGGTTTTAGCCGGTCTGGACGGGTTTGAGTTGGTCAAAACCGGTTTGAGCTGGTGTGGTCCTGTTTGAGTCTGGTTTGAGCTGTTCAAATTCGGTTTGTGCTGCTCTGGTTCGATTTGAGCCGATCAAACCGGTTTGAGCCGGTCTGGTCCGGTTTGATCCGGTTTCAGCGGTTCTGGTTCGGTTTGATCCGGTTTGAGCCGGTCTGGTCGTCCTTGATCTAGTTGAGTCATTCTCCTCTGGTTTGAGTCGGTCCTAACCGGTTTGAGGCGGTCCCGTCTGGTTTCAGCCAGTCTGGTCGGGTTTGAGCCAGTCAAAACGGGTTTGAGACGGTCTGGTCCGGTTTGAGTCCAGTTTGTGGCGGTCAAAACCGGTTTGAGCTGTTGTGGTTTTGTTTGAGTCTGGTTTGAGCTGGTCAAATTCGGTTTGTGCTGCTCTCCTCCGATTTGAGCCGGTGAAAACCGGTTTGAGTCAGTCTGGTCCGGTTTGATCCGTTTTAAGTCGGTCTGGTCCGGTTTGTTTCGGTTGAGCCGGTATGGTCTGGTTTTGAGCCGTTAAAAACCGGTTTGAGCAGGTCTGGTCCGGTTTGAGTCCTGTTTGAGCTGGTTTGGTCCTTGTCCAGTTTGAGCCAATCAAAACCGATTTGAGCCGGTCTAGTCTGGTTTGAGTCCGGTTTGAGCCAGTCTGGTACGTTTTGCCTCCGGTTTGAGCGGGTCAAAACAGGTTTGAGGCGGTCTGGTCCGGTTTTTTCCAGTCAAAACCGGTTTGTGTCCTTTTGGAGCTGCTCAAAACCGGTTTGAGCTGGTCTGGTGCGATTTGAGCCACTAAAAACCGGTTTGAGCCAGTCTAATACGGTCAAAACAGGTTTGAGCCAGTCTGGTCTGTTTTGATCGGGTTTGAACCAGTCTGGTCCGGTTTGTGACGGTCAAAACCAGTTTGATCCGGTTTAAGACGGTCTGCTCTGGTTTGATCCAGTTGAGCAGGTCTGGTCTGGTTTGAGAGAGTCAAACCCTGTTTGAGCCGGTCTGTTCCTGTTTGAGTCCGATTTGAGCCATTTAAAACCAGTTTGACCCGGTCTGGTCCTGTTGGAGTCCGGTTTGAGCCAGTCAAAACCGGTTTGAGGCTGTCTGGACTGGTTTGAGCTGGTCAAAAGCGGTTTGCGACCGGTTTGAGCCGGTCTGGTCCGGTTTGAGCCGGTCTGGTCCGATTTGATCCGGTTGAGCCAGTATGGTCTGGTTTGAGCCGGTTAACACCTGTTTGAGCCGGTCGGGTCTGGTTTGAGTCCAGTTTGAGCCAGTCGAAACCGGTTTAAGCCGGTCCGGTCCGGTTTGATCAAGTTTGAGCGGTTCTGGTCCTGTTCGATCCGGTTTGAGCCGCTCTGGTCCGCTTTGATCTGTTTGAGCCAGTCTGGTCTGGTTTGAGCCGGTCCAAACCGGTTTGAGCCGGTCTCGTCCAGTTTCAGCCGGTGTGGTCGGGTTTGAGCTGGTCAAAACGGGTTTGAGACGATCTGGTCCGGTTTGAGTCCGGTTTGAGCCAGTCAAAACCGGTTTGAGCCGGTCTGGTCCGGTTTGAGTCTGGTTTGAGCCAGACAACACCTGTTTGAGGTGGTCTGGTCCGGTTTGAGTGCGGTTTGAGCCAGTCATAACCGGTTAGAGCCCGTCTAGTCCGCTTTGAGCCGGTCAAAACCGGTTTGAGCCGGTAAGGTCCGGTTTCAGCCGGTCTGGATGGGTTTGAGTCGGTCAAAACTGGTTTGAGGCGGTCTCATCCAGTTTCAGTCGGTCTGGTCGGGTTTAGACAGTCAAAACCGGTATGAGCCGGTGTGGTCCTGTTTGAGTCTGGTTTGAGCTGGTCAAATTCGGTTTGTTTAGCTCACGTCCGATTTGAGCCGGTCAAAACCGGTTTGAGCCTGTCTGGTCCGGTTTGATCCGGTTTAATCCAGTCTGGCCCGGTTTGATTCGTTTGAGCCGGTATGGTCTGGTTTGAGCCGTTCAAAACCGGTTTGAGCCAGTCTGGTCCAGTTTGAGTACGGTTTGAGCTGCTCAACACCGGTTTGAGCCAGTCTGGTCCAGTTTGAGTCAGGTTTGAGCCGGTCAAAATCGGTTTGTGCTGCTCTGGTTCGATTTGAGCCCATCAAAACCGGTTTGAGCCAGTCTATTCCGGTTTGAGTCCTGTTTGAACGGGTCTGGTCCAGTTGTAGCCGGTCTGGTAGGGTTTGAGCCGGTCAAAGCCGGTTTGTGCCGTTCCTGTCCGATTTGACCCGGTCAAAACCGGTGTGAGGCCGTCTTGTCCCATTTCAGCTGGTCTGGTCGGGTTTGAGCCGGTTAAAACCGCTTTGAGCTGGTCTGGTCCGGTTTGATCCGGTTTCAGCGTTTCTGGCCCGGTTTGATCTGGTTTGAGCCGGTCTGTTCGGCTTTGATCTAGTTGAGCCAGTCTTGTCCGGTTTGAGACGGACCAAACCGGTTTGAGCCGGTCTCATCCGGTTTCAGCTGGTCTGGTCGGGTTTGAGCCAGTCAAAACGGGTTTGAGACGTTCTGGTCCGGTTTGAGTCCGGTTTGAGACGGTCTGGTTCGGTTTTAGCTGGTCAAAACCGGTTTGAGCCGTTCTGGTCCGTTTTGAGCGAATCAAAACCGGTTTGAGCCGGTCAAAACCGGTTTGAGCCGGTCTGGTCCGGTTTGATCCAGTATAAGCCGGTCTGGTCCGGTTTGATCCGCTTGAGCCGGTCTGTTTCGGTTTCAGCCGGTCAAAAATGGTCTGAGCTAGTCTGGTCCGGTTTTAGTTGGTCTGGTAGGGGTTGACCCGTTCAAAACCGGTTTCAGCCGGTCTCGTCCGGTTTCAGCCGGTCTGCTCGGGTTTGAGCTGTTCAAAACCGGTTTGAGCCGGTCTGGTCCGTTTTGAGCGGATCAAAACCGGTTTGAGACGGTCTAAGGGCCGGTCTGGTCCAGTTTGAACCGGTTTCAGCGGTTCTGGTCCGGTTTGATCCGGTTTGAGCCGGTATGGTCTGCCTTGATCTGGTTGAGCCAGTATGGTCTGCTTTGAGACGGTCCAAACCAGTTTCAGCCGGTCTCGTCTGGTCTCAGCCAGTCTGGTCGGGTTTGAGCCGGTCAAAACGTGTTTGAGACGATCTGGTCCGGTTTGAGTCCGGTACGAGCCGGTCAAATCCATTTTTAGCTGGTCTGGTCCAGTTTGAGTCCGGTTTGAGCTGGACAACACCAATTTGAGACGATCTGGTCCGGATTGAGTGCAGCTTGAGCCGGTCATAACCGGTTAGAGCCGGTCTAGTCTGCTTTGAGCAGTCAAAACCGGTTTTAGCCGGTCTGGTCCAGTTTTAGCCGGTCTGGACGGGTTTCAGTCGGTCAAAACCTGTTAAAGGCGGTCTCGTCCAGTTTCAGCCAGTCTGGTCGGGTTTGAGCCGATCAAAACTGGTTTGAGCTGGTGTGGTCCTGTTTGAGTCTGGTTTGAGCTGGTCAAATTCGGTTTGTGCTGCTCTCATCTGATTTGAGCCGGTCAAAACTGGTTTTAGCCGGACTGGTCCGGTTTAATCCCGTTTAAGCCTGTCTGGTCCGGTTTGATTCGTTTCAGATGGTATGGTCTGGTATGAGCCGTTCAAAACCGGTTTGAGCAGGTCTGTTCCAGTTTGAGTCCTGTTTGAGCTGGTCAACACTGGTTTGAGCCGGTCTGGTCTGGTTTTAGCCAGTCTGGACGGGTTTGTGTCGGTAAAACCGGTTTGGGGCGGTCTCGTCCAGTTTCAGCTGGTCTGGTCAAGTTTGAGTCGGTCAAAACCGGTTTGAGCCGGTGTGGGCCTGTTTGAGTCTGGATTTAGCTGGTCAAATTCGGTTTGTGCTGCTCTCCTCCGATTTGAGCCGGTCAAAACTGGTTTGAGCCGGTCTGCTCCGGTTTGATCTGGTTTAATCCAGTCTGGTCCGGTTTGATTGTTTGAGCCGGTATGGTCTGATTTGAGCCATTCAAAACCGGTTTGAGCCAGTCTGGTCCGGTTTGAGTCCGGTTTGAGTTGGTCAACACCGTTTTGAGCCGGTCTGGTCCAGTTTGAGTCACGTTTGAGCCGGTCAAAATCGCTCTGTGCTGCTCTGGTCCGATTTGAGCCCATCACAACCGGTTCGAGCCGGTCTATTCCGGTTTGAGTCCTGTGTGAATGGGTCTGGTCTGGTTGTAGCCGGTCTGGTAGGGTTTGAGCTGGTCAAAACCGGTTTGAGCCTGTCTGGTTCAGTTTCAGACGGTCTGGTCGGGTTAGAGCCGGTCAAAGCCGGTTTGTGCCAGTCTGGTCCGATTTGACCTGGTCAAAACTGCCTTGAGGCGGTCTCCTCCCATTTCAGCTGGTCTGGTCGGGTTTGAGCCGGTTAAAACCGCTTTCAGCCGGTCTGGTCCGGTTTGATCCAGTTTCAGCGTTTCTGGCCCGGTTTGATCCGGTTTGAGCCGGTCTTGTCGGCTTTGATCTAGTTGAGCCAGTCTCCTCTGGTTTGAGTCGGTCCAAACCGGATTGAGCCGGTCTCGTCCGGTTTCAGCTGGTCTGGTCGGGTTTGAGCCAGTCAAAACGGGTTTGAGATGGTCTGGTCCGGTTTGAGTCCGGTTTGAGACGGTCTGGTCCGTTTTGAGCCGGTCAAAACCGGTTTGAGCCATTCTGGTCCGTTTTGAACGGATCAAAACCAGTTTGAGATGGTCTAAGGGCTGGTCTGGTCCGGTTTGATCCAGTGTAAGCCGGTCTGGTCCGGTTTGATCCCGTTGAGCCGGTCTGGTTCGGTTTCAGCTGGTCAAAAGTGGTCTGAGCTAGTCTGGTCCGGTTTTAGTTGGTCTGGTTGGGGTTGACCCGTTCAAAACCGGTTTCAGCCGGTCTCGTCCGGTTTCAGCCGGTCTGCTCGGGTTTGAGCTGGTCAAAACCGGTTTGAGCTGGTCTGGTCCGTTTTGAGCGGATCAAAATCTGTTTGAGACGGTCTAAGGGCCGGTCTGGTTCAGTTTGATCCGGTTTCAGCGGTTCGGGTCCAGTTTGATCCGGTTTGGGCCGGTATGGTCCGCCTTGATCTGGTTGAGCCAGTCTGTTCTGGTGTGAGACGGTCCAAACAAGTTTGAGCCGGTCTCGTCTGGTTTCAGCCAGTCTGGTCGGGTTTGAGCCGGTCAAAACGTGTTTGGGACGGTCTGGTCTGGTTTGAGTCTGGTATGAGCCAGTCAAAACCGTTTTTAGCTGGTCTGGTCCTGTTTGAGTCCGGTTTGAGCTGGACAACATCAATTTGAGACGATCTGGTCTGGTTTGAGTGCAGCTTGAGCCGGTCATAACCGGTTAGTGCCTGTCTAGTCCGCTTTGAGCCAGTCAAAACCGGTTTGAGCTGGTCTGGTCCGGTTTTAGCCGGTCTGGACGGGTTTCAGTCGGTCAAAACCTGTTAGAGGTGGTCTCGTCCAGTTTCAGCCAGTCTGGTCGGATTTGAGCCAATCAAAACCGGTTTGAGCCGGTGTGTTCCTGTTTGAGTCTGGTTTGAGGTGGACAAATTCGGTTTGTGCTGCTCTCATCCGATTTGAGCCGGTCAAAACCGGTTTTAGCTGGACTGGTCTGGTTTGATCCCGTGTAAGCCTGTCTGGTCCGGTTTGATTCGTTTCAGATGGTATGGTCTGGTTTGAGCCGTTCAAAACCGGTTTGAGCAGGTCTGTTCCGGTTTGAGTCCTGTTTGAGCTGGTCAACACCGGTTTTAGCCGGTCTGGTCCGGTTTTAGCCAGTCTGGACGGATTTGTGTCGGTAAAACCGGTTTGGGGCAGTCTCGTCCAGTTTCAGCCGGTCTGGTCAGGTTTGAGTCGGTCAAAACCGGTTTGAGCCAGTGTGGGCCTGTTTGAGTCTGGTTTGAGCTGGTCAAATTCGGTTTGTGCTGCTCTCCTCCGATTTGAGCCGGTCAAAACCAGTTTGAGCCGGTCTGGTCCAGTTTGATCCGGTTTAATCCAGTCTGGTCCGGTTTGATTCGCTTGAGCCAGTATGGTCTGATTTGACCCATTCAAAACCGGTTTGAGCCAGTCTGGTCCGGTTTGAGTCCGGTTTGAGCTGGTCAACACCGTTTTGAGCCGGTCTGGTCGAGTTTGAGTCACGTTTGAGCCGGTCAAAATCGCTTTGTGCTGCTCTGGTCCGATTTGAGCCCGTCACAACCGGTTCGAGCCGGTCTATTCCAGTTTGAGTCCTGTGTGAACGGGTCTGGTCCGGTTGTAGCCGGTCTGGTAGGGTTTGAGCCGGTCAAAACCGGTTTGAGCCTGTCTGGTGCAGTTTCAGACGGTCTGGTCGCGTTAGAGCCGGTCAAAGCCGGTTTGTGCCGGTCTGGTCCGATTTGACCCGGTGAAAACCGGCTTGAGGCGGTCTCGTCCCATTTTAGCCGGTGTGGTCGGGTTTGAGCCGGTTAAAGCCGCTTTCAGCCGGTCTGGTCTGGTTTGATCCAGTTTCAGTGTTTCTGGCCCGGTTTGATCCAGTTTGAGCCAGTCTGGTCGGCTTTGATCTAGTTGAGCCAGTCTCCTCTTGTTTGAGTCGGTCCAAACCGGTTTGAGCTGGTCTCATCCGGTTTCAACTGCTCTGGTCGGGTTTGAGACAGTCAAAACGGGTTTGAGATGGTCTGGTCCGGTTTGAGTCTGGTTTGAGACGGTCTGGTCCGGTTTGAGCTGGTCAAAACCGGTTGGAGCCATTCTGGTCCGTTTTGAGCGGATCAAAACCAGTTTGATACGGTCTAAGTGCTGGTCTGGTACGGTTTGATCCGGTGTAAGCTGGTCTGGTCCGGTTTGATCCAGTTGAGCCGGTCTGGTTCGGTTTCAGCCGGTCAAAAGTGGTCTGAGCTAGTCTGGTCCGGTTTTAGTTGGTCTGGTCGGGGTTGACCTGTTTAAAATCGGTTTCAGCCGGTCTCGTCCGGTTTCAGCCAGTCTGCTCGGGTTTGAGCTGGTCAAAACCGGTTTGAGCCGGTCTGGTCCTGTTTGAGTATGGTTTGAGCCGGTCAAAATCGGTTTGTGCAGCTCTGGTCCGATGTGAGCCGGTCAAAACTGGTTTGAGCCGGTCTATTCCTGTTTGAGTCTGCTTTGAACGGGTCTGGTCCGGTTTTAGCCGGTCTCTTAGGGTTTTAGCTGGTCAAAACCGGTTTGAGCCTGTCTGGTCCGGTTTAAGACGGTCTGGTCGGGTTTGAGCCGGTCAAAACCGGTTTGTGCCGGTCTGGTCTGATTTGACCCGGTCAAAACCGGTTTGAGGAGGTCTCGTCCCTATTCAGCCGGTCTGGTCGGGTTTGAGCCGGTTAAAACCAGTTTGAGCCGGTTTGGTCTGGTTTGATCCGGTTTCAGCGATTCTGGTCCGGTTTGAGCCGGTCTGGTCTGCTTTCATCTGGTTGAGCCAGTCAGGTGTGGTTTGAGCTGGTCCAAACTGGTTTGAGGTGGTCTCGTCCAGGTTCAGCCGGTCTGGTCGGGTTTGAGCCGGTCAAAACGAATTTGAGATGGTCTTGTCCAGTTTGAGTCCGGTTGGAGCTGGTCAAAGCCGGTTTGAGGCGGTCTGGTCCGGTTTGAGTCTGGTTTCAGCCGGAAAACACCAATTTGAGACGGTCTGGTCCGGTTTGAGTGTGGTTTGAGCCGGTCATAACCGGTTAGAGCCGGTCAAGTCTGCTTTGAGCTGTTCAAAACAGGTTTGAGACAGTCTGGTCCGGTTTCATCCGGTCTTGTCGGGTTTTGGCTTGTCAAACCCTGAGTGCATGCTCACCTGAGTTTGCACTCCCCTGAGTGTGCACTCCCCTGAGTGCGCACTCCCCTGAGTGTGCACTCGCCAGAGTGAGGACACCCCTGACTGTGCACTCCCCTGACTGTGAACTCGCCTGAGTGAGGACTCCCCTGAGTGTGCACTCCACTGAATGTGCACTCCCCTGAGTGTACACTCCCCTGAGTGTGCTCTCCCCTGAGTTTGCACTCCCCTGAGTGAGCACTCCCCTGAGTGCACACACACCTGTGTGTTCACTCGCCTGGGTGTAGACACCCCTGAGTGTGCACTCCCCTGAGTGTTCACTCCCCAGGGTGTGCACTCCCCTGAGTGAGCGCTCCCCTAAGTGTGCACTCCTCTGAGTTTGCACTGTCCTGACTGAGGACTCCCCTGAGTGTGCCCTCCCCTGAGTGTGCGCTCCCCTGAGTGTGCGCTCCCCTGAGTGTACACTCCCCTGAGTGTGCACTCCCCTGAGTGAGGACTCCACTGAGTGCACACTATCCTGAGTGTGCACTCCCATGAGTGAGCGCTCTCCTGGGTGTGCATTCGCCTGTGAGAGTAATCCGCTGAGTGTGCACTCCCCTGAGTGTGTGCTCACTTTACTGAAAACTCCCCTGAGTGAGTGCTCCCCTGAGTATGCACTCCCCTGAGTGTGCGCTCCCCTGAGTGTGCACTTCCCTGAGTGAGCGCTCCCCTGAGTGTGCACTCGCCTGAGTGAGGACACCCCTGAGTGTGAACTCGCCTGAGTGAGGACTCCCCTGGGTGTGCACTCCACTGAATGTGCACTCCCCTGTGTGTGCTTTCCCCTGACTGTGGACTCCCCTGAGTGAGCACTCCCTGGAGAGCACACACCCCTGAGTGTGCACTCGCCGGGGTGTAGACACCCCTGAGTGTGCACTCCTCTGAGTGTGCACTCCCCTGAGTGTTCACTCTTCAGGGTGTGTACTCCCCTGGGTTCGAATTCCCCTGAGTGTGCAATTGCCTGGGTGAAGTCACCCCTGAGTGTGCCCTCCCCTGTGTGTGAGCTCCACTGTGTGTGCACTCCCCTGGGTGTGCTCTCCCCTGAGTGAGGACTCCACTGAGTGCACACTATCCTGAGTGAGCACTCCCATGAGTGAGCGCTCTCCTGAGTGTGCACTCGCCTGTGTGAGCACTCCCCTGAGTGTGCACTCCCCTGAGCGTGCGCTCACTTTACTGAAAACTCCCCTGAGTGTGCACTTCCCTGAGTGAGCGCTCCCCTGAGTGTGCACTTCCCTGAGTGTGCACTCGCCTGAGTGAGGACACCCCTGAGTGTGCACTCGCCTGGGTGAGAACGCCCCTAAGTGTGCATTCACCTGAGTGTACGTTCACCTGATTGTGCACTTGCCTGAGTGAGGACACCCCTGAGTGTACACTCCCCTGAGTGTGCTCTCCCCTGAGTGTGAACTCCCCTGAGTGAGCGGTCTCCTGATGGGGCACTCGCTTGAGTGATGACTCCTTTGAGTGAGCCCTCCCCTGAATGCGCACTCTTCTGAGTTCGCACTGTAACGAGTGAGGACTTCCCTGAGTGAGGCTCCCCTGAGTGTGCACTCCCCTGAGTGCATGCTCACCTGAGTGTTCACTCCCCTGACTGCGCACTCCCCTGCTTGTGCACTCGCCAGAGTGAGGACACCGCAGAGTGTGCACTCCCCTGGGTGTGAACACGCCTGAGTGAGGACTCCCCTGAGTGTGCACACTACTGAATGTGCACTCCCCTGAGTGCACACTCCCCTGAGTGTGCTCTCCCCTGAGTGAGCACTCCAATGAGTGAGCGCTCTCCTGAGTGTGCACTCGCCTGTGTGAGGTCTCCTCTGAGTGTGCATTCCAATGAGTGTGCACTCACTTTACTGAAAACTCCCCTGAGTGTGCACTCCCCTGACTGTTCACTCCCCAGGGTGTGCACACCCATAAGTGAACGCTCCCCTGAGTGTGCACGCCTCTGAATTTGCTCTCTCCTGAGTGGGGACTCACATGAGTGTGCGCTCCCCAGTGTGTGCACTCCCCTGAGTGAACTCGCCTGAGTGAGGACTACTGAGTGTGAAGTCGCCTGAGTGAGGACGACCCTAAGTGTGCACTCCCCTGAGTGCACGCTCACATGAGTGTGTACTCCCCTGTGTGCGCACTCCTGAGTGTGCACTCGCCTAAGTGAGGACACTCCTGAGTGTGCACTCCCCTGAGTGTGAACTCTCCTGAGTGAGGACTCCCCTGAGTGTGCACTCCACTGAATGTGCACTCCCCTGTGTGTACACTCCCCTGAGTGTGCTCTCCTCTGTGTTTGCACTCTCCTGAGTGAGGAATCCCCTGAGTGTGCCCTTCCCTGAGTGTGCTCTCCCCTGACTGTGCACTCCCCTGAGTGAGCACACCCCAGAGTGCACATACACCTGAGTGTGCACTCCTCTGTGTGTGCACTCCCCTGAGTGTTCACTCTTTAGGGTGTGTACTCCCCTGGGTTCGCATTCCCTTGAGTGTGCAAGTGCCTGGGTGAAGGCACCTCTGAGTGTGCCCTCCCCTGAGTGTGCGCTCCCCTTTGTGTGCACTCCCCTGAGTGTGCTCTCCCCTGAGTGAGGACTACACTGATTGCACACTATCCTGAGTGAGCACTCCCATGGGTGAGCGCTCTCCTGAGTGTGCACTCGCCTGTGTGAGGACTCCCCTGTGTGTCCACTCCACTGAGCGTACGCTCAATTTACTGAAAACTCCCCTGGGTGAGCGCTCCCCTGAGTGTGCACTCCCCTGAATGTGCGCTCCCCTGAGGGTGCACTTCCCTGTGTGAGCGCTCCCCTGAGTGTGCACTTCCCTGAGTGTGCACTCGCCTGAGTGAGGACACCACTGAGTTTGCACTCGCCTGGGAGAGGACGCCCCGAAGTGTGCATTCACCTGAGTGTACGTTCACCTGATTGTGCACTCGCCTGAGTGAGGACACCCCTGAGGGTACACTCCCCTGAGTGTGAACACCCCTGGGTGAGCGGTCTCCGGAGAGGGCACTCGCTTGGGTGATGACTCCTTTGAGTGAGCCCTGTCCTGAGTGCGCACTCTTCTGAGTTCGCACTCTAATGAGTGAGGACTTCCCTGAGTGAGGCTCCCTTGAGTGTGCACTCCCCTGAGTGTTCACACTTCAGGGTGTGCACTCCCCTGAGTGTGCACTCCCCTGAGTGCGCACTCCCCTGAGTGTGCAATTGCCTGTTGAAGGCAAACCAGAGTGTGCCCTCCCCTGAGTGTGTGCTCCCCTGTGTGTGCACACCCCTGAGATTGCACTCCCCTGAGAGAGGAGTCCACTGAGTGCACACTATCCTGTGTGTGCACTCCTATGAGTGAGCGCTCTCCTGAGTGTTTACTCAACTGAGTGAGAGCTACCCTGAGTGTGCACTACCCTGAGGGAGCACTCCCGTGTGTGTGCACTCCCCTGAGTGTGCACTCGCCTGAGTGAGGACTACTGAGTGTGAAGTCGCCTGAGTGAGGACGCCTCTAAGTGTGCACTCCCCTGAGTGCACGCTCACCTGAATGTGACCTCCCCTGAGTGCACACTCCCCTGAGTGTGAACTCGCCAGAGTGAGGACTCCCCTGAGTGTGCACTCCACTGAATGTGCACTCCCCGGACTGTACACTCCCCTGAGTGTGCTCTCCCCTGAGTGTGCACTTCCCTGAGTGAGCACTCCCCTGAGTGCACTCACATCTGTGTGTGCACTCGCCTGGGTGTAGACACACCTGAGTGTGCACTCCCTTGAGTGTGCACTCCCCTGAGTGTGCACTCTTCAGGGTGTGCACACCCCTGAGTGTGCGCTCCCTGAGTGTGCACTTCACGGGGTGAGTGCTCCCCTGAGTGTGCACTCCCCTGAGTGTGCACTCGCCTGTGGGAGGACACCCCTGAGTGTGCAATCGCTTGAATGTGAACTCGCCTGAGTGAGGACTCCCCTGAGTGTGCACTCCACTGAATATGCAATCCCCTGAGTGTTCACTCTTCAGGGTGTGCACTCCCCTGAGTGTTCACTCACCTGAGTGCGCACTCCCCTGAGTGTGCACTCGCCTGGGTGTAGACACTTCTGAGTGTGCAATCCCCTGAGTGTGCACTCCCCTGAGTGTGCACTCCCCTGAGCATTCACTCTTCAGGATGTGAACTCCCCTGAGTGTGCGCTCCCCTGAGTGCGCACTCCCCTGAGTGTGCACTCGCCTGACTGAGGACTACGGAGTGTGAACTCGCCTGAGTGAGGAGTCCCTGAGTGTGCACTCCCCTGAGTGCATGCTCACCTGAGTGTGCACTCCCCTGAGTGTTCACTACTCAGGGTGTGCACTCCCCTGTGTGCGCGCTCCCCTGAATGCACACTCCCCTGAGTGTGCACTCGCCTGGGTGAAGGCACCCCTGAGTGTGCACTCTCCTGAGTGTGCGCTCCCCTGTGTGTGCACTTACCTGAGTGAGCGCTCCCCTGAGTGTGCAATCCCGAGTGTGCACTCGCCTGAGTGAGGGCTTCTGAGTGTGAACTCGCCTGAGTGGGAACTCCCCTGAGTGTGCACCCACTGAGTGCATGCTCACCTGAGTGTGCACTCCCCTGAGTGCTCACTCCCCTGAGTGTGCACTCGCCTGAGTGAAGACTCCCCTGAGTGTGCACTCCACTGAATGAGCACTCCTTTGAGTGTACACTCCCCTGAGTGTGCTCTTCCCTGTGTGTGCACTCACCTGAGTGAGGACTACTGAGGGAGAACTCGCCTGAGTGAGGACTCCCCTGAATGCGCACTCCCCTGAGTGCATGCTCACCTGATGTGCACTCCCCTGAGTGTGCACTCGCCTGAGTGAGGACACACCTGAGTGTGCACTCCCCTGAGTGTGAACTCGCCTGTGTGAGGACTCCCCTGAGTGTGCACTCCACTGAATGTGCACTCCCCAGAGTGTGCACTCCCCTGAGTGTGCTCTCCCCTGAGTGGGCACTCCCCTGAGTGTGCACTCGCCTGGGTGTAGACACCCCTGAGTGTGCATTCCTCTGAGTGAGCACTCCCCTGAGTGTTCACTCTTCAGGATGTGCACTCCCCTGAGTGTGCGCTCCCCTTAGTGCGCACTCCCCCGAGTGTGCACTCTCCTGGGTGAAGGCACCCCTGAGTTTGCTCTCCCCTGAGTGTACACTCCCCTGAGTGTTGCCTCCCCAGGGTGTGCACTCCCCTGAGTGTGCGCTCCCCTGAGTGTGCACTCCGCTGTGTGAGTGCTCCCCTGAGTGCACACTCCCCTGAGTGTGGACTCGCCTGGGTGAAGAGAAACCTGAGTGTGCACTTCCCTGAGTGTGCACACCCCTGACTGTCCCCTCCCCAGGTTGTGCACTCCCCTGAGTGAACGCTCCCCTGAGTGTGCACTCCTCTGAGTTTGCACTCTCCTGAGTGAGGAATCCCCTGTGAGTGAACTCCTCTGAGTATGCGCTCCCCTGAGTGTGCACTCCCTTGAGTGCGCACTCCCCTGAGTGAGGACTCCACTGAATGTGCACTCCCCTGAGAAAACACTCCCCTGAGTGTGCTCTCCCCTGAGTGTGCCCTCGCCTGAGTGAGGAATACTGAGTGAGAACTCGCCTGAGTGAGGAGTCCCCTGAATGTGCACTCCCCTGTGTGAATGCTCGCCTGAGTGAGGACACCCCTGAGTGTGCACTCCCCTGAGTGTGAACTCGCCTGAGTGAGGGCTCCCCTGTGTGTGCAGTCCACTGAATGAGCACTCCCCTGAGTGTACACTCCACTGAGTGTGCTCTCCCCTGAGTGAGCACTCGCCTGAGTGAGGACTACTGAATGAGAACTCGCCTGAGTGAGGATTCCCCTGAGTGTGCACTCCCCTGAGTGCATGCTTACCTGAGTGTGCACTCCCCAGAGTGCGCACTCCCCTGAGTGAGCACTCGCTTGAGTGAGGACTACTGAATGAGAACTCGCCTGAGTGAGGATTCCCCTGAGTGTGCACTCCCCTGAGTGCATGCTTACCTGAGTGTGCACTCCCCAGAGTGCGCACTCCCATGAGTGTGCACGCGCCTGAGTGAGGACAGCCCTGAGTGTGCACTCCCCTGAGTGTGAACTCGCCTGAGTGAGAACTCCCCTGAGTGTGCACACCACTGAATGTGCAATCCCTTGAGTGTACACTCCCCTGAGTGTGCTCTCCCCTGAGTGCACACACCCCTGAGTGTGTACTCGCCTCGGTGTAGACACCCCTGAGTGTGCACTCCCCTGAGTGTGAACTCCCCTGAGTGTTCGCTCCCCAAGGTGTGCACTCCCCTGAGTGAGCCATCCCCTCAGTGTGCACGCCTCTTAGTTTGCACTCTCCTGAGTGAGGACTCCCCTGAGTGGGCCCTCCACTGAGTGTGCGCTCCCCTGAGTGTGCACACCCCTGAGTGTGCACTCCCCTGAGTGAGGACTCCTCTGAGTGCACACTATCCTGAGTGTGCACTCCCATGAGTGAGCACTCTCCTGAGTGTGCACACACCTGTGTGAGGAATCCCTGAGTGTGCACTTCCCTGAGTGTGCGCTCACTTTACAGTAAACTCCCCTGAGTGAGCGCTCCCCTGAGTGTGCACTCCCCTGAGTGTGAAGTCGCCTGAGTGCGAACTCCCCTGAGTGTGCACACCACTGAATGTGCACTCCCCTGAGTGTACACTCCCCTGAGTGTGCTCTCCCCTGAGTGTGCACTCCCTTGAGTGCACACACCCCTGAGTGCACACTCGCCTGAGTGTAGACACCCATGAGTGTGCACTCCCCTGAGTGTGAACTCCCCTGAGTGTTCGCTCCCCAAGGTGTGCACTCCCCTGAGTGAGCGATCCCCTGAGTGTGCACGCCTCTTAATTTGAGCTCTCGTGAGTGAGGACTCACCTGAGTGTGCCCTCCCCTGAGTGTGCGCTCCCCAGAGTGAGGACTCCCCTGAGTGTGCACTCCCCTGAGTGTGCACTCGCTTGAGTTAGGACTACTGAGTGTGAAGTCACCTGAGTGAGGTCTCCCCTGAGTGCGCACTCCCCTGAGTGTGCACTCGCCTGGGTGTAGACAACCCTGAGTGTGCATTCCCCTGAGTGAGCACTCCCCTGAGTGTTCACTCTTCAGGATGTGCACTCCCCTGAGTGTGCGCTCCCCTGAGTGTGCACTCCCCCAAGTGTGCACTCTCCTGGGTGAAGTCACCCCTGAGTTTGTGCTCCCCTGAGTGTACACTCCCCTGAGTGTTCCCTCCCCAGGGTGTGCACTCCCCTGAGTGTACGCTCCCCTGAGTGTGCACTCTGTTGTGTGAGCGCTCCCCTGAGTTCACACTCCCCTGAGTGTGGACTCGCCTGGGTGAAGAGACCCCTGTGTGTCCACTCCCCTGACTGTGCACACCCCTGACTGTTCTCTCCAACGGGTGTGCACTCCCCTGAGTGAACGCTCCCCTGAGTGTGCACTCCTCTGAGTTTGCCCTCTCCTGAGTGAGGAATCCCCTGAGTGTGCCCTCCCCTGAGTATGCGCTCCCCTGAGTGTGCACTCCCTTGAGTGCGCACTCCCCTGATTGAGGACTCCACTGAATGAGCACTCCCCTGAGTGTACACTCCCCTGAGTGTGCTCTCCCCTGAGAGTGCACTCGCCTGAGTGAGGACTACTGAGTGAGAACTCGCCTGAGTGAGGATTCTCCTGATTGTGCACTCCCCTGAGTGCATGCTTACCTGAGTGTGCACTCCCCTGAGTGTGCACTCCCCTGAGTGTGCACGCACCTGAGTGAGGACACCCCTGAGTGTGCACTCCCCTGAGTGTGATATCGCCTGGGTGAGAACTCTCCTGAGTGTGCACACCACTGAATGTGCACTCCCCTGAGTGTACACTCCCCTGAGTGTGCTCTCCCCTGAGTGTGCACTCCCCTGAGAGAGCACTCCCCTGAGTGCACACACCCCTGCGTGTGCACTCGCCTGGGTGTAGACACCCCTGAGTGTGCACTCCCCTGAGTGTGATCTCCCCTGGTGTTCACTCCCCTAGGTGTCCACTCCCCTGAGTGAGCGATCCCCTGAGTGTGCACACCTCTTAGTTTGCACTCTCCTGAGTGAGGACTCCCCTGAGTGTGCCCTCCCCTGAATGTGCACTCCCCTGAGTGTGTGCTCCCCTGAGTGTGCACTCTCCTGAGTGTGCACTCCCCTGAGTGAGGACTCCACTGAGTGCACACTATCCTGAGTGTGAACTCCCATGAGTGAGCACTCTCCTGAGTGTGCACACGCCTGTGTGAGGAATCCCCTGGGTGTGCACTCCCGTGAGTGTGCACTCGCCTGAGTGAGGACACCCCTGAGTGTGCACTCCCCTGAGTGTGAACGCACCTGTGTGAGGACTCCCCTGAGTGTGCACTCCACTGAATGTGCACTCCCCGGAGTGTACACTCCCCTGAGTGTGCTCTCCCCTGAGTGCAAACTCCACTGAGTGTGCAGTCGCCTGGGTGTAGACACCCCTGAGTGTACACTCCCATGAGTGTGCTCTCCCCTGAGTGTGCACTCCCCTGAGTGTGCGCTCACTTTACTAAAAACTCCCCTCAGTGAGCGCACTCTTGAGTGTGCACTCCCCTGAGTGTGCATTCGTCTGAGTGAGGACTACTGAGTGTGAAGTTGCCTGAGTGAAGACGCCTCTAAGTGTGCACTCACCTGAGTGCACGCTCACGTGAGTGTGCACTCGCCTGAGTGAGGACACCCCTGAGTGTGCACTCCCCTGAGTGTGAACTCGCATGAGTGAGGACTCGCCTGAGTGTGCACTCCCCTGAGAGCATGCTCACCTGAGTGTGCATTCCCCTGAGTGTGCTCTCCCCTGAGTGTACACTCGCCTGAGTGAGGACTACTGAGTGAGATCTCGCCTGAGTGAGGACTCCCCTGAGTGTGCACTCCCCTGAGTGCATGCTCACCAGAGTGTGCACTCCCCTGAGTGCGCACTCCCCTGAGTGAGCACTCGCCTGAGTGAGGACCCCCCTGAGTGTGCACTCCAATGAGTTTGAACTCGCCAGAGTGAGGACGCCCCTGAGTGTGCACTCCACTGAATGTGCCCTCCCCGGAGTGTACACTCCCCTGAGTGTGCTCTGCCCTGAGTGAGCACTCCAAAGAGTGAGCGCTCTCCTGAGTGTGCAGTCGCCTGTGTGAGGACTCCTCTGAGTGTGCATTCCAATGAGTGTGCGCTCACTTTACTGAAAACTCCCCTGAGTGAGCGCTCCCCTGAGTGTGCACTCCCCTGAGTGTGCACTCCCCTGAGTGTGAACTCGCCTGAGTGAGGACTCCCCTGAGTGTGCACCCCCTGAGTGAATGCTCACCTGAGTGTGCACTCCCCTGAGTGCGCACTCCCCTGAGTGAGGACTCCACTGAATTAGCACTCCCCTGTGTGTACACTCCCCTGAGTGGGCTCTCCCCTGAGAGTGCACTCGCGTGAGTGAGGACTACTGAGTGAGAACTCGCCTGAGTGAGGACTCCCCTGAGTGTGCAATCCCCTGAGTGAATGCTCACCTGAGTGTGCACTACCCTGAGGGTGCACTCGCCTGAGTGAAGACACCCCTGAGTGTGCACTCCCCTGAGTGTGCTCTCCCCTGAGTGTGCACTCCTCTGATTGTGCACTCATTTTCCTGAAAACTCCCCTGAGTGAGCGCTCCCCTGAGTGTGCACTCCCCTGAGTGTGCACTCCCCTGAGGGTGCACATCCCTGAGTGAACGCTCCCCTGTGTGTGCACTCCCCTGAGTGAGGACTACTGAGTGTGAAGGCGCCTGAGTGTGGACGCCCCTAAGTGGGCACTCCCCTGAGTGCATGCTCACCTGAGTGTGGACTCCCCTGAGTGCACACTCCCCTGAGTGTGAACTCACCTGTGTGAGGACTCCCCTGAGTGTGCACTCCACTGAATGAGCACACCCCTGAGTGTACACTCCCCTGAGTGTGCTCTCCCCTGAGTGTGCACTCACCTGAGTGTGGACTCGCCTGGTTGTAGACACCCCTGAGTGTGCATTCCCGTGAGTGAGCACTCCCCTGAGTGTTCACTCCTCAGGATGTGCACTCCCCTGTGTGTGCGCTCCCCTGAGTGCGCACTCTCCCGAGTATGCACTCTCCTGGGTGAAGGCACCCCTCAGTTTGCTCTCCCATGAGAGTACACTCCCCTGAGTGTTCCCTCCACAGGGTGTGCACTCCCCTGAATGTGCGCTCCCCTGAGTGTGCACTCCTCTGAGTGTTCCCTCCCCAGGGTGTGCACTCCCCTGAGTGTGCGCTCCCCTGAGTGTGCCCTTCCCTGAGTGTGCGCTCCCCTGAGTGAGGACTCCCCTGAGTGTGCACTCCCCTGAGTGTGCACTCGCCTGAGTGAGGACTACTGAGTGTGAAATCATCTGAGTGAGGTCTCCCCTGAGTGCGCACTCCCCTGAGTTTGCACTCGCCTGGGTGTAGACAACCCTGAGTGTGCATTCCCCTGAGTGAGCACTCCCCTGAGTGTTCACTCTTCAGGATGTGAACTCCCCTGAGTGTGCACTCCCCTGAGTGTGTACTCCCCCAAGTGTGCACTCTCCTGGGTGAAGTCACCCCTGAGTTTGCACTCCCCTGTGTGTACACTTCCCTGAGTGGTCCCTCCCCAGGGTGTGCACTCCCCTGAGTGTGCGCTCCCCTGAGTGTGCACTCCGTTGAGTGAGCGCTCCCCTGAGTGCACACCCCCCTGAGTGTGGACTCGCCTGGGTGAAGTGACCCCTGTGTGTGCACTCCCCTGAGTGTGCACACCCCTGACTGTTCTCTCCCCAGGGTGTGCACTCCCCTGAGTGAACGCTCCCCTGAGTGTGCACTCCTGTGAATTTGCACTCTCCTGAGTGAGGAATCCCCTGAGTGTGCCCTCCCCTGAGAATGCGCTCCCCTGAGTGTGCACTCCCTTAAGTGCGCACTCCCCTGACTGAGGACTCCACTGAATGAGCACTCCCCTGAGTGTACACCCCCTGAGTGTGCTCTCCCCTGTGAGTGCACTCGCCTGAGTGAGGACTACTGAGTGAGAACTCGCCTGAGTGAGGACTCCCCTGAGTGTGCACTCCCCTGAGTGAATGCTCACCTGAGTGTGCACTCCACTGAGTGTGCACTCGCCTGAGTGAAGACACCCTTGAGTGTGCACTCCCTTAAGTGTGTGCTCTCCCCTGAATGTGCTCTCCGCTGAGTGTGCGCTCACTTTACTGAAAACTCCCCTGAGTGAGCGCTCCCCTGAGTGTGCACTCCCCTGAGTGTGTGCTCCCCTGAGGCTGCACTTCCCTGAGTGAGCTCTGCCCTGTGTGTGCACTCCCCTGAGTGTGCACTTGCCTGAGTGAGGACTACTGAGTGTGAAGGCGCCTGAGTGTGGACGCCCCTAAGTGTGCACTCACCTGGGTGCATGCTCACCTGAATGTGGACTCCACTGAGTGCACACTCCCTTGAGTGTGAACTCGCCTGAGTGAGGACTCCCCTGAGTGTGCACTCCACTGAATGAGCACTCCCCTGACTGTACACTCCCCTGAGTGTGCTCTCCCCTGAGTGTGCACTCGCCTGAGTGAGGACTACTGAGTGAGAACTCGCCTGAGTGAGGATTCCCCTGAGTGTGCACTCCCCTGAGTGCATGCTTACCTGAGTGTGCACTCCCCTGAGTGCGCACTCCCCTGAGTTTGCATGCACCTGAGTGAGGACACCCCTGAGTGTGCACTCCCCTGAGTGTGAACTCGCCTGAGTGAGAACTCTCCTGAGTGCACACACCCCTGAGTGTGCACTCGCCTGGGTGTAGACACCCCTGAGTGTGCACTCCCCTGAGTGTGATCTCCCCTGAGTGTTCGCTCCCCAAGGTGTGCACTCCCCTGAGTGAGCGATCCCCTGAGTGTGCACGCCTCTTAGTTTGCCCTCTCCTGAGTGAGGACTCCCCTGAGTGTGCCCTCCCCTGAGTGTGCGCTCCCCTGAGTGAGGACTCCACTGACTTCTCACTATCCTGAGTGTGCATTCCCATGAGTGAGCACTCTCCTGAGTGTGCACACGCCTGTGTGAAGAATCCCGTGGGTGTGCACTCCCCTGAGTGTGCGCTGACTTTACTGTAAACTCCCCTGAGTGAGCGCTCCCCTGAGTATGCACTCCCCTGAGTGTGCGCTCCACTGAGTGTGCACTCCCGTTAGTGTGCACTCGCATGAGTGAGGGATCCCCTGAATGTGCAGTCCCCTGAGTGCATGCTCATCTGAGTGTGCACTCCCCTGAGTGTACACTCCCCTGAGTGTGCTCTTCCCTGAGTGTGCACTCGCCTGAGTGAGGACTACTAAGTGAGAACTCGTCTGAGTGAGGACTCCCCTGAGTGTGCACTCCCCCTGAGTGTATGCTCAACTGAGTGTGCACTCCCCTGAGTGCGCACTCCCCTGAGTGTGCACTCCCCTGAGTGCGCACTCCCCTGAGTGTGCACTCCCCTGAGTGCGCACTCCCCTGAGTGTGCAGTCGCCTGAGAGAGGACACCCTTGAGTGTGCACTCCCCTGAGTGTGAACTCGCCGGTGTGAGGACACCCCTGAGTGTGCACTCCACTGAATGTGCACACCCCGGAGTGTACACTCCCCTGAGTGTGCTCTCCCCTGAGTCCACACTCCCCTGAGTGTGCACTCGTCTGGGTGTAGATACCCCTGATTGTACACTCCGCTGAGTGTGCTCTGCCCTGAGTGTGCACTCCCCTGAGTGTGCGCTCACTTTACTAAAAACTCCCGAGTGAGCGCACCCCTGATAGTGCACTCCCCTGTGTGAGCTCTTCCCTGAGTGTGCACTCGACTGAGTGAGGACTACTGAGTGTGAAGTTGCCTGAGTGAAGACGCCCCTAAGTGTGTACTCACCTGAGTGCACGCTCACGTCAGTGTGCACTCGTCTGAGTGAGGACACCCCTGAGTGTGCACTCACCTGAGTGTGAACTCGCATGAGTGAGGACTCGTCTGAGTGTGTACTTCCCTGAGTGCATGCTCAACTGAGTGTGCACTCCCCTGAGTGTGCTCTCCCCTGAGAGTACACTCGCCTGAGTGAGGACTACTGAGTGAGATCTCGCCTGAGCGAGGACTCCCCTGAGTGTGCACTCCCCTGAGTGCATGCTCACCAGAGTGTGCACTCCCCTGAGTGCGCACTCCCCTGAGTGAGGACTCGGCTTAGTGAGGACACCCCTCAGTGTGCACACCAATGAGTGTGAACTCGCCTGAGTGAGGACTCCCTTGAGTGTGCACTCCACTGAATGTGCCCTCCCCGGAGTGTACACTCCCCTGAGTGTGCTCTCCCCTGAGTGAGCACTACAAAGAGTGAGCGCTGTCCTAATTGTGCACTCGCCTGTGTGAGGACTCCTCTGAGTGTGCATTCCAAAGAGTGTGCGCTCCCTTTACTGTAAACTCCCCTGAGTGAGCGCTCCCCTGAGTGTGCACTCCTCTGAGTGTGCACTCCCCTGAGTGTGAACTCGCCTGAGTGAGGACTCCCCTGAGTGTGCACTCCCTGAGTGAATGCTCACCTGAGTGTGCACTCCCCTGAGTGCGTACTCCCCTGAGTGAGGACTCCACTGAATGAGCACTCCCCTGAGTGTACACTCCCCTGAGTGGGCTCTCCCATGAGAGTGCACTCGCGTGAGTGAGGACTACTGCGTGAGAACTCGCCTGAGTGAGGACTCCCCTGAGTGTGCACTCCCTGAGTGAATGCTCACCTGAGTGTGCACTCCCCTGAGTGCGTACTCACCTGAGTGAGGACTCCACTGAATGAGCACTCCCCTGAGTGTACACTCCCCTGAGTGGGCTCTCCCCTGAGAGTGCACTCGCGTGAGTGAGGACTACTGAGTGAGAACTCGCCTGAATGAGGACTCCCCTGAGTGTGCACTCCCCTGAGTGCATGCTCACCTGAGTGTGCACTCCCTTGAGTGCGCACTCCCCTGAGTGTGAACTCGCCTGAGTGCGCACTCCCCTGAGTGTGCACGCACCTGAGTGAGGACACCCCTGAGTGTGCACTCCCCTGGGTGTGAACTCGCCTGAGTGAGAACTCCCCTGAGTGTGCACACCACTGAATGTGCACTCCCCTGAGTGTACACTCCCCTGAGTGTGCTCTCCCCTGTGTGTGCACTCACCTGAGTGAGCACTCCCCTGAGTGCACACACCCCTGAGTGTGCACTCGCCTGGGTGTAGACACCCCAGAGTGTGCACTCCCCTGAGTGTGATCTCCCCTGAGTGTTCGCTCCCCAAGGTGTGCACTCCTCTGAGTGAGCGAACCCCTGAATGTGCATGCCTCTTAGTTTGCAGTCTCCTGAGTGAGGACTCCCCTGAGTGTGCCCTTCTCTGAGTGTGCGCTCCCCTGAGTGTGCGCTCCCCTGAGTGTGCGCTCCCCTGAGTGTGCACTCCCCTGAGTGAGGACTCCACTGAGTGCACACTATCCTGAGTGTGCATCCCCATGAGTGAGCACTCTCCTGAGTTTGCACATGCCTGTGTGAGGATTCCTCTGAGTGTGCACTCCCCTGAGTGTGCACTCACTTTACTGCAAACTCCCCTGAGTGAGCGCTCCCCTGAGTACACACTCCCCTGAGTGTGCGCTCCCCTGAGTGTGCACTTCCCTGAGTGAGCGCTCCCCTAAGGGTGCACTCCTCTTAGTGTGCACTCGCATGAGTGAGGACTCCCCTGAGTGTGCACTCCCCTGAGTGCATGCTCACTTGAGTGTGCACTCCCTTAAGTGTACACTCCCCTGAGTGTGCTCTTCTCTGAGTGTGCACTCTCCTGAGTGAGGACTACTGAGTGAGAACTCGCCTGAGTGAGGACTCCCCTGAGTGCATGCTCACCTGAGTGTTCACTCCCCTGAGTGCGCACTCCCCTGAGTGTGCACTCGCCTGAGTGAGGACACCCCTGAGTGTGCACTCCCCTGAGTGTGAACTCGCCTGAGGACTCCCCTGAGTGTGCACTCCCCTGAGTGTGAACTCGCCTGAGTGAGGAGTCCCCTGAGTGTGCACTCCACTGAATGTGCACTCCCCGGAGTGTACACTCCTCTGAGTGTGCTCTCCCCTGAGTGCGCACTCCCCTGAGTGTGCACTCGCCTGGATGTAGATACCCCTGAGTGTACACTCCCCTGAGTGTGCTCTCCCGTGAGTGTGCACTCCCCTGAGTGTCCGCTCACTTTACTAAAAACTCCCATGAGTGAGCGCTCCCCTGAGTGTGCACTCCCCTGAGTGTGCACTCGCTTGAGTGCAGACTACTGAGTGTGAATTCACCTGAGTGAAGACGCCCCAAGTGTGCACTCACGTGAGTGCACACTCATGTGAGTGTGCACACGCCTGTGTGAGGACACCCCTGAGTGAGCACTCCCGTGAGTGTGAACTCGCATGAGTGAGGACTCGCCTGAGTGTGCACTCCCCTGAGTGCATGCTCACCTGAGTGTGCACACCCCTGAGTGTGCTCTCCCCTGAGTGTACACTCGCCTGAGTGAGGACTACTGAATGAGAACTCGCCTGATTGAGGACTACCCTGAGTGTGCACTCCCATGAGTGCATGCTCACCAGAGTGTGCACTCCCCTTAGTGCGCACTCCCTTAGTGAGCACCCGCCTGAGTGAGGACACCCCTGAGTGTGCACTCCAATGAGTGTGAACTCGCCTGAGTGAGGACTCCCCTGAATGTGCACTCCACTGAATGTGCCCTCCCCGGAGTGTACACTCCCCTGTGTGTGCTCTCCCCGGAGTGCGCACTCCCCTGAGTGTGCACTCGCCTAGGTGTAAACACCCCTGAGTGTGCATTCCCGTGAGTGAGCACTCCCCTGAGTGTTCACTCTTCAGGATGTGAACTCCCCTGAGTGTGCGCTCCCCTGAGTGCGCACTCCCCCGAGTGTGCACTCTCCTGGGTGAAGGCACCCCTGCATTTGCTCTCCCCTGAGTGTACACTCCCCTGAGTGTTCCCTCCCCAGGGTGTCCACTCCCCTGAGTGGGCGCTCCCCTGAGTGTGCACTCCCCTGAGTGTTCCCTCCCCAGGGTGTGCACTCCCGTTAGTGTGCACTCCCCTGACTGTGCCCTCCCCTGAGTGTGCACTCCCCTGAGTGAGGAATCCACTGAGTGTGCACTCCCCTGAGTGTGCACTCACCTGGGTGAGGACTACTGAGTGTGAAGTCGCCTGAGTGAGGGCTCCCCTGGGTGCACACTCCCCTGAGTGTGCACTCGTCTGGGGGTAGACACCCCTGAGTGTGCATTCCCCTGAGTGAGCACTCCCCTGAGTGTTCACTCTTCAGGATGTGCACTCCCTTCGGTGTGCGCTCCCCTGAGAGTGCACTCCCCCGAGTGTGCACTCTCCTGGGTGAAGTCACCCCTGAGTTTGCGCTCCCCTGAGTGTACACTCCCCTGAGTGTTCCCTCCCCAGGGTGAGCACTCCCCTGAGTGTGCGCTCCCCTGAGTGTGCACTCCGTTGAGTGAGCGCTCCCCTGAGAGCACACTCCCCTGAATGTGGACTCGCCTGGGTGAAGAGACCCCTGAGTGTCCACTCCCCTGAGTGTGCACACCCCTGACTGTTCTCTCCCCAGGGTGTGAACTCCCCTGAGTGAACGCTTCCCTGAGTGTGCACTCCTCTGAGTTTGCACTCTCCTGAGTGAGGAATCCCCTGAGTGCGCCCTCCCCTGGGTATGCGCTCCCCTGAGTGTGCACTCCCTTGAGTGCGCACTCCCCTGAGTGAGGACTCCACTGAATGAGCACTCCCCTGAGTGTACACTCCCCTGAGTGTGCTCTCCCCTGAGAGTGCACTGACCTGAGTGAGGACTACTGAGTGAGAACTCGCCTGAGTGAGGACTCCCCTGAGTGTGCACTCCCCTGAGTGAATGCTCACCTGAGTGTGCACTCCCCTGAGTGTGCACTCGCCTGAGTGAAGACACTCCTGAGTGTGCACTCCCATGGGTGTGCTCTCCCATGAGTGTGCACTCCCCTGAGTGTGCGCTCACTTTACCGAAAACTCCCCTGAGTGAGTGCTCCCCTGAGTGTGCACTCCCCTGAGTGTGTGCTCCCCTGAGGGTGCACTTCCCTGAGTGAGCGCTCCACTGTGTGTGTGCACTCCCATGAGTGTGCACTTGCCTGAGTGAGGACTACTGAGTGTGAAGGCGCCTGAGTGAGGATGCCCCTAAGTGTGCACTCCCCTGAGTGCATGCTCACCTGAGTGAGGACTCCCCAAGTGCACACTCCCCTGAGTGTGAACTCACCAGAGTGAGGACTCCCCTGAGTGTGCACTCCACTGAATGAGCAATCCCCTGAGTGTACACTCCCCTGAGTGTGCTCTCCCCTGAGTGTGCACTCGCCTGAGTGAGGACTACTGAGTGAGAACTCGCCTCAGTGAGGTTTCCCCTGATTGTGTACTCCCCTGAGTGCATGCTTACCTGAGTGTTCACTCCCCTGAGTGCGCACTCCCCTGAGTGTGCACGCACCTGTGTGAGGACAACCCTGAGTGTGCACTCCCCTGAGAGTGAACTCGCCTGAGTGAGAACTCCCCTGAATGTGCACACCACTGAATGTGCACTCCCCTGAGTGTACACCACCCTGAGTGTGCTCTCCCCTGAGTGTGCACTCCCCTGAGTGAGCACTCCCCTGAGTGCACACACCCCTGAGTGTGCACTCACCTGGGTGTAGACACCCCTGAGTGTGCACTCCCCTGAGTGTGATCTCCCCTGAGTGTTTGCTCCCCAAGGTGTGCACTCCCCTGAGTGAGCAATCCCCTGAGTGTGCACGCCTCTTAGTTTGCACTCTCCTGAGTGAGGACTCCCATGAGTGTGCCCTCCCCTCAGTGTGCACTCCCCTGAGTGAGGACTCCACTGAGTGCACACTATCCTGAGTGTGCACTCCCATGAGTGAGAACTCTCCTGAGTGTGCACACTCCTGTGTGAGGAATCCCCTGAGTGTGCACTCCCCTGAGTGTGCGCTCACCTTGATGTAAACTCCCCTGAGAGAGCGCTCCCCTGAGTATGCACTCCCCTGAGTGTGCGCTCCCCTGAGTGTGCACTTCCCTGTGTGAGCGCTCCCCTGAGTGTGCACTCCCCTTATTGTGCACTCGCATGAGTGAGGACTCCCCTGAGTGTGCAGTCCCCTGAGTGCATGCTCACCTGAGTGTGAACTACCCTGAGAATACACTCCCCTGAGTGTGCCCTTCCCTGAGTGTGCACTCGCCTGAGTGAGGACTACTGAGTGAGAACTCGCCTGAGGGAGGACTCCCCTGAGTGTGCACTCCCCTGAGTGAATATTCACCTGAGTGTGCACTCCCCTGAGTGTGCACTCGCCTGAGTGAGACACCCCTGAGTGTGCACTCCTCTGAGTGCATGCCCACCTGAGTGTGCACTCCCCTGAGTGCGCACTCCCCTGAGTGTGCACTCGCCTGAGTGAGGACACCCCTGAGTGTGCACTCCCCTGAGTGTGAACTCGCCTGAGTGAGGACTCCCCTGAGTGTGCACTCCACTGAATGTGCACTCCCCGGAGTGTACACTCCACTGAGTGTGTTCTCCCCTGACTGTGCACTCCCCTGAGTGTGCACACGCCTGGGTGTAGACCCCCCTGAGTGTACACTCCCCTGAGTATGCTCTCCCCTGAGTGTGCACTCCCCTGAGTGTGCACTCACTTTACTAAAAACTCCCCAGAGTTAGCGCTCCCCTGAGTGTGCACTCCCCTGAGTGTGCACTCGCCTGAGTGAGGACTACTGAGTGTGAAGTCGTCTGAGTGAAGACGCCCCGAAGTGTGCACTCACATGAGTGCACGCTCACGTGAGTGTGCACTCGCCTGAGTGAGGACACCCCTGAGTGTGCACTCCCCTGAATGTGAACTCGCATGAGTGAGGACTCGCCTTAGTGTGCACTCCCCTGGGTGCATGCTACCCTGAGTGTGCTCTCCCCTGAGTGTACACTCGCCTGAGTGAGGACTAGTGAGTGAGAACTCGCCAGAGTGAGGACTCCCCTGAGTGTGCACTCCCCTGAGTGCATGCTCAGCAGAGTGTGCACTCCCCTGAGTGCGCACTCCCCTGAGTGAGCACTCGCCTGAGTGAGGACATTCCTGAGTGTGCACTCCAATGAGTTTGAACTCGCCTGTGTGAGGAGTCCCCTGAGTGTGCACTCCACTGAATGTGCCCTCCCCGGAGTGTACACTCCCCTGAGTGTGCTCTCCCCTGAGTGTGCACTCCCCTGAGTGTGTACTCGCCTGGGTGTAGACACCCCTGAGTGTGCATTCCCCTGAGTGAGCACTCCCCTGAGTGTTCATTCTTCAGGATGTGCACACCCCTGAGTGTGCGCTCCCCCGAGTGTGCACTCTCCTGTGTGAAGGCACCCCTGAGTTTGCTCTCCCCTGAGTGTACACTCCCCTGAGTGTTCCCTCCCCAGGGTGTGCACTCCCCTGAGTGTGCGCTCCCCTGAGTGTGCACTCCGCTGTGTGAGTACTCCCCTGAGTGCACACTCCCCTGAGTGTGGACTCCCCTGTGTGAAGAGACCCCTGAGTGTGCACTCCCCTGAGTGTGCACACCCCTGACTGTCCTCTCCCCAGGGTGTGCCCTCCCCTCAGTGAACGCTCCCCTGAGTGTGCACTCCTCTGAGTTTGCACTCTCCTGAGGGAGGAATCCCCTGAGTATGCGCTCCCTGAGTGTGCACTCCCTTGAGTGCGCACTCCCCTGGGTGAGGACTCCACTGAATGAGCACTCCCCTGACTGTACACTCCCCTGAGTGTGCTCTCCCCAGAGTTTGCACTCGCCTGAGTGAGGACTACTGAGTGAGAACTCGCCTCAGTGAGGTCTCCACTGAATGTGCACTCCCCTGAGTGAATTCTCGCCTGAGTGAGGACACCCCTGAGTGTGCACTCTCCTGAGTGTGAACTCGCCTGAGTGAGGACTCCCCTGAGTGTGCACTCCACTGAATAAGCACTCCCCTGAGTGTACACTCCCCTGAGTGTGCTCTCCCCTGAGTGTGCACTCACCTGAGTGAGGACTACTGAGTGAGAACTCGCCTGAGTGAGGATTCCCCTGAGTGTGCACTCCCCTGAGTGCATGCTTACCTGAGTGTGCACTCCCCTGAGTGCGCACTCCCATGAGTGTGCACGCGCCTGAGTGAAGACAGCCCTGAGTGTGCTCTCCCCTGAGTGTGAACTCGCCTGATTGAGAACTACCCTGAGTGTGCACACCACTGACTGTCGACTCCCCTGAGTGTACACTCCCCTGAGTGTGATCTCGCCTGAGTGAGGACTACTGAGAGAGAACTCGCCTGAGTGAGGACTCCCCTGAGTGTGCACTCCCCTGAGTGTGCACTCACTTTACTAAAAACTCCCCAGAGTGAGCGCTCCCCTGAGTGTGCACTCCCCTGGGTGTGCACTCCCCTGAGTGTGCACTCGCATGAGTGAGGACTACTGAGTGTGAAGTCATCTGAGTGAAGACGCCCCAAAGTGTGCACTCGCCTGAGTGAGGACACCACTGAGTGTGTACTCCCCTGGGTGTGAACTCGCATGAGTGAGGACTCGCCTGAGTGTGCACTCCCCTGAGTGCATGCTCACCTGAGTGTGCACTCCCCTGAGTGTGCTCTCCCCTGAGTGTACACTCGCCTGAGTGAGGACTACTGAGTGAGAACTCGCCAGAGTGAGGACTCCCCTGAGTGTGCACTCCCCTGAGTGCATGCTCACCAGAGTGTGCACTCCCCTGAGTGAGCACTCGCCTGAGTGAGGACACCCCTGAGTGTGAACCCCAATGAGTTTGAACTCGCCTGTGTGAGGAGTCCCCTGAGTGTGCACTCCACTGAATGTGCCCTCCCCGGAGTGTACACTCCCCTGAGTGTGCTCTCCCCTGAGTGCGCACTCCCCTGAGTGTGTACTCACCTGGGTGTAGACACCCCTGAGTGTGCATTCCCCTGAGTGAGCACTCCCCTGAGTGTTCATTCTTCAGGATGTGCACTCCCCTGAGTGTGCGCTCCCCTGAGTGCGCACTCCCCCGAGCGTGCACTCTCCTGTGTGAAGGCACCCCTGAGTTTGCTCTCAACTGAGTGTACACTCCCCTGAGTGTTCCCTCCCCAGGGTGTGCACTCCCCTGAGTGTGCGCTCCCCTGAGTGTGCACTCCGCTGTGTGAGTACTCCCCTGAGTGCACACTCCCCTGAGTGTGGACTCCCCTGTGTGAAGAGACCCCTGAGTGTGCACTCCCCTGAGTGTGCACACCCCTGACTGTCCTCTCCCCAGGGTGTGCCCTCCCCTGAGTGAACGCTCCCCTGAGTGTGCACTCCTCTGAGTTTGCACTCTCCTGAGGGAGGAATCCCCTGAGTGTGCCCTCCCCTGAGTATGCGCTCCCCTGAATGTGCACTCCCTTGAGTGCGCACTCCCCTGAGTGAGGACTCCACTGAATGAGCACTCCCCTGACTGTACACTCCCCTGAGTGTGCTCTCCCCAGAGTTTGCACTCGCCTGACTGAGGACTACTGAGTGAGAACTCGCCTCAGTGAGGTCTCCACTGAATGTGCACTCCCCTGAGTGAATTCTCGCCTGAGTGAGGACACCCCTGAGTGTGCACTGTCCTGAGTGTGAACTCGCCTGAGTGAGGACTCCCCTGAGTGTGCACTCCACTGAATAAGCACTCCCCTGAGTGTACACTCACCTGAGTGTGCTCTCCCCTGAGTGTGCACTCGCCTGAGTGAGGACTACTGAGTGAGAACTCGCCTGAGTGAGGATTCCCCTGAGTGTGCACTCCCCTGAGTGCATGCTTACCTGAGTGTGCACCCCCTGAGTGCGCACTCCCCTGAGTGTGCACGCGCCTGAGTGAAGACAGCCCTGAGTGTGCTCTCCCCTGAGTGTGAACTCGCCTGATTGAGAACTACCCTGAGTGTGCACACCACTGACTGTGCACTCCCCTGGGTGTACACTCCCCTGAGTGTGCTGTCGCCTGAGTGAGGACTACTGAGTGAGAACTCGCCTGAGTGAGGACTCCCCTGAGTGTGCACTCCCCTGAGTGCACGCTCACCAGAGTGTGCACTCCCCTGAGTGCGCACTCCCCTGAGTGAGCACTCGCCTGAGGACACCCCTGAGTGTGCACTCCAATAAGTTTGAACTCGCCTGAGTGAGGACTCCCCTGAGTGTGCACTCCACTGAATGTGCCATCCCTGGAGTGTACACTCCCCTGTGTGTGCTCTCCCCTGAGTGCGCACTCCCCTGAGTGTGCACTCGCCTTGGTTTAGACAACCCTGAGTGTGCATTCCCCTGAGTGAGCACTCCCCTGAGTGTTCACTCTTCAGGATGTGCACTCCCCTGACTGTGCACTCCCCTGAGTGTGCACTCCCCCGAGTGTGCACTCTCCTGTGTGAAGGCACCCCTGAGTTTGCTCTCCCCTGAGTGTACACTCCCCTGAGTGTTCCCTCCCAGGGTGTGCACTCCCCTGAATGTGCGCTACCCTGAGTGTGCACTCCGCTGTGTGAGAACGCCCCTGAGTGCACAGTCCCCTGAGTGTGGACTGCCCTGTGTGAAGAGACCCCTGAGTGTGCACTCCCCTGTGTGTGCACACCACTGACTGTCCTCTCCCCAGGGTGTGCACTCCCCTGAGTGAACGTTCCCCTGAGTGTGCACCCCTCTGAGTTTGCACTCTCCTGAGTGAGGAATCCCCTGAGTGTGACCTCCCCTGAGTATGCTCTCCCCTGACTGTGCACTCCCCTGAGTGAGGACTCCACTGAATGAGCACTCCCCTGAGTGTACACTCCCCTGAGTGTGCTCTCCCATGAGTGTGCACTCGCCTGAGTGAGGACTACTGAGTGAGAACTCGTCTGAGTGACGTCTCCCCTGAATGTGCACTCCCCTGAGTGAATTCTCGCCTGAGTGAGGACACCCCTGAGTGTGCACTCCCCTGAGTGTGAACTCGCCTGAGTGAGGACTCCCCTGATTGTGCACTCCACTGAATGAGCACACCCCGGAGTGTACACTCCCCTGAGTGTGCTCTCCCCTGACTGTGCACTCGCCTGAGTGAGGACTACTGAGTGAGAACTCGCCTGAGTGAGGATTCCCCTGAGTGTGCACTCCCCTGAGTGCATGCTTAACTGAGTGTGCACTCCCCTGAGTGCAAACTCCCCTGAGTGCGCACGCGCCTGATTGAGGACAGCCCTGAGTGTGCTCTCCGCTGAGTGTGAACACTCCTGAGTGAGAACTTCCCTGAGTGTGCACACCAATGAATGTGCACTCCCCTGAGTGTACACTCCCCTGAGTGTGCTCTCCCCTGCGTGTGCACTCCCCTGAGTGAGCACTCCCCCGAGTGCACACACCCCTGAGTGTGCACTCACCTTGGTTTAGACACCCCTGAGTGTGCACTCCCCTGAGTGTGATCTCCCCTGAGTGTTCGCTCCCCAAGTTGTGCACTCCCATGAGTGAGCGATCCCCTGAGTGTGCACGCCTCTTAGTTTGCACTCTCCTGAGTGAGGACTCCCCTGAGTGTGCCCTCCCCTGAGTGTGCGCTCCCCTGGGTGAGGACTCCCCTGAGTGTGCACTCTCCTGAGTGCGCACTCGCCTGAGTGAGGACTACTGAGTGTGAAGTTGCCTGATTGAGGACTCCCATGAGTGCGCAGTCCCCTGAGTGTGCACTCGCCTGGGTGTAGACACCCCTGAGTGTGCATTCCCCTGAGTGAGCACTCCCCTGAGTGTTCACTCTTCAGGATGTGCACTGCCCTGAGTGTGCGCACCCCTGAGTGCGCACTCCCCCGAGTGTGCACTCTCCTGTGTGAAGGCACCCCTGAGTTTGCACTCCCCTGAGTGTACACTCCCCTGAGTGTTCCCTCCCCAGACTGTGCACTCCCGTGAGTGTGCACTCCCCTGACTGTGCACTCCGTTGAGTGAGCGCTCCCCTGAGTGCACACTCCCCTGTGTGTGGACTCGCCTGGGTGAAGAGACCCCTGAGTGTCCACTCCCCTGAGTGTGCACACCCCTGACTGTTCTCTCCCCAGGGTGTGCACTCCCCTGAGTGAACGCTTCCCTGAGTGTTCACTCCTCTGAGTTTGCACTCTCCTGAGTGAGGAATTCCCTGCGTATGCCCACCCCTGAGTATGCGCTCCCCTGAGTGTGCACTCCCTTGAGTGCGCACTCCCCTGAGTGAGGACTCCACTGAATGAGCACTCCCCTGAGTGTACACTCCCCTGAGTGTGATCTCCCCTGAGAGTGCCCTCGCCTGAGTGAGGACTACTGAGTGAGAACTCGCCTGAGTGAGGACTCCCCTGAGTGTGCACTCCCCTGAGTGAATGCTCACCTGAGTGTGCACTCCCCTGGGTGTGCTCTCCCCTGAGTGTGCACTCCCCTGAGTGTGCGCTCACTTTACTGAAAACTCCCCTGAATGAGCGCTCCCCTGAGTGTGCACTCCCCTGAGTTGGCGCTCCCCTGAGGGTGCACTTCCCTGAGTGAGCGCTCCCCTGAGTGCGCACTCCCCTCAGTGTGCACTCGCCTGAGTGAGGGCACCCCTGAGTGTGCACTCCCCTGAGTGTGCGCTCCCCTGAGTGTGCTCTCCCCTGAGTGTGCACTTCCCTGAGTGAGTGCTCCCCTGAGTGTGCACTTCCCTGATTGTGCACTCGCCTGAGTGAGGACACCCCTGTGTGTACACTCCCCTGAGTGTGCTCTCCCCTGAGTGTGAACTCCCGTGAGTGAGCGGTCTCCTGAGGGGGCACTCGCATGAGTGATGACTCCTTTGAGTGAGCCCTCCCCTGAGTGCGCACTCTTCTGAGTTCGCACTCTAACGAGTGAGGACTTCCCTGAGTGAGGCTCCCCTGAGTGTGCACTCCCCTGAGTGTTCACTCTTCAGGGTGTGCACTCCCCTGAGTGTGCACTCCCCTGAATGCACACTCCCCTGAGTGTGCAATTGCCTGGGTGAAGGCAACCCTAGTGTGCCCTGCCCTGAGTGTGCGCTCCCCTGTGTGTGCACTCCCCTGAGTGTGCACTCCCCTGAGTGAGGACTCCACTGAGTGCACACTATCCTGTGTTTGCACTCCTATGAGTGAACGCTCTCCTGAGTGTGCACTCAACTGAGTGTGCGCTCCCCTGAGTGTGCACTCCTCTAAGTGTGCTCTCCCCTGAGTGTACACTCGACTGAGTGAGGACTACTGAGTGAGAACTCGACTGAGTGAGGACTCCTCTGAGTTTGCACTCCCCTGAGTGCATGCTCACCTGACTGTGCGCTCCCCTGAGTGCACACTCCCTGCTTGTGCACTCGCCAGAGAGAGGACACCGCTGAGTGTGCACTCCCCAGAGTGTGCTCTCCCCTGAGTGAGCACTCCAATGAGTGAGCGCTCTCCTGAGTGTGCACTCGCCTGTGTGAAGTCTCCTCTGAGTATGCATTCCAATGAGTGTGCACTCACTTTACTGAAAACTCCCCTGAGTGAGCACTCCCCTGAGAGTGCACTCCCCTGAGTGTGCACTCCCCTGAGTTTGAACTCGCCTGAGTGAGGACACCCCTGAGTGCGCACTCCCCTGAGTTCATGCTCACCTGAGTGTGCACTCCCCTGAGTGCGCACTCCCCTGAGTGTGCACATGCCTGAGTGAGGACACCCCTGAGTGTGCACTCCACTGAGTGTGAACTCGCCAGAGTGAGTTCTACCCTGAGTGTGCACTCCACTGAATGTGCACTCCACGGAGTGTACACACCCCTGAGTGTGCTCTCCCCTGAGTGTGCACTCCCCTAAGTGAGCACTCCCCTGAGTGCACTCACATCTGAGTGTGCACTCGCCTGGGTGTAGACACCCCTGAGTGTTCACTCACCTGAGTGTGCACTCCCCTGAGTGTTCACAATTCAGGGTGTGCACTACCCTGAGTGTGCGCTCCCCTGAGTGTGAACTTCACTGAGTGAGTGCTACCCTGAGTGTGCTCTCCCGTGTGTGTGCACTCCCCTGAGTGAGCACTCCCCTGAGTGCACACACCCCTGAGTGTGCACTCACCTGGGTGTAGACACCCCTGAGTGTGCACTCCCCTGAGTGTGCTCTCCCCTGAGTGCGCAATCCCCTGAGTGTGCACTCGCCTGGGTGTAGACACCCATGAGTGTACACTCCCCTGAGTGTGCTCTCCCCTGAGTGTGCACTCCCCTGAGTGTGCACTCACTTTACTAAAAACTCCCCTGAGTGAGCGCTCCCCTGAGCGTGCACTCCCCTGAGTGTACTCTTCCCTGAGTGTGCACTCGCCTGAGTGAGGACTACTGAGTGAGAACACGCCTGAGTGTGCTCTCCCCTGAGTGTGCACTCCCCTGAGTGTGCACTCACTTTACTAAAAACTCCCGAGTGAGCGCTCCCCTGAGATTGCACTCCCCTGAGTGTGCTCTTCCCTGAGTGTGCACTCGCCTGAGTGAGGACACCCCTGAGTGTGCACTCCCCTGAGTGTGAACTCGCCTGAGTGAGGACTCCCCTGAGTGTGCACTCCACTGAATGTGCACTCCCCGGAGTGTACACTCCCCTGAGTGAGCTCTCCCCTGAGTGCGCACTCCCCTTTGTGTGCACTCGCATGGGTGTAGACACCCATGAGTGTACACTCCCCTGAGTGTGCTCTCCCCTGAGTGAGCACTCCCCTGAGTGTGCGCTCACTTTACTAAAAACTCCCCTCAGTGAGCACTCCCCTGAGTGTGCACTCCCCTGTGTGTGCACTCACTTGAGTGCAGACTACTGAGTGTGAAGTCACCTGAGTGAAGACGCCCCTAAGTGTGCACTCACCTGAGTGCACACTCACGTGAGTGTGCACTCGCCTGAGTGAGGACAGCCCTGAGTGAGCACTCCCCTGAGTGTGAACTCGCATGACTGATTACTCACCTTAGTCTGCACTCGCCTGAGTGTGCACTCCCCTGAGTGCATGCTCACCTGAGTGTGCACTCCCCTGAGTGTGCTCTCCCCTGAGTGTGCTCTTCCCTGAGTGTGCACTCGCCTGATTGAGGACTACGGAGTGAGAACTAGCCTGAGTGAGGACTCCCCTGAGTGTGCACTGTCCTGAGTGCATGCTCACCTGAGTGTGCACTCCCCTGAGTGCGCACTCCCCTGAGTGTGCACTCCACTGTATGTGCACTCCCCGGGGTGTACACTCCCCGGGGTGTACACTCCCCTGAGTCTGCTCTCCCCTGACTGTGCACTCCCCTGAGTGTGCACTCGCCTGGGTGTAGACACCCCTGAGTGTACACTACCCTGAGTGTGCTCTCCCCTGGGTGTGCACTCCCCTGAGTGTGTGCTCAGTTTACTAAAAACTCCCCAGAGTGAGCGCTCCCCTGAGTGTGCACTCCCTTGAGTGTGCGCTGACTTTACTAAAAACTCCAAGAGTGAGCGCTCCCCTGAGTGTGCACTCCCCTGAGTGTGCACTCACCTCAGTGTGCACTCGCCTGTGTGAGGACTACTGAGTGTGAAGTCGTCCGAGTGAAGACGCCCCTAAGTGTGCACTCACCTGAGTGCACGCTCACGTGAGTTTGAACTCGCCTGAGTGAGGACACCCCTGAGTGTGCTCTTCCCTGAGTGTGCACTCGCCTGAGTGAGGACTACGGAGTGAGAACTCGCCTGAGTGAGGACTCCCCTGAGTCTGCACTCCCCTGAGTGAATGCTCACCAGAGTGTGCACTCCCCTGAGTGCGAACTCCCCTGAGTGAGCACTCGCCTGAGTGAGGACACCCCTGAGTGTGCACTCCAAAGTGTTTGAACTCGCCTGAGTGAGGACTCCCCTGAGTGTGCACTCCACTGAATGTGATCTCCCCGGAGTGTGCTCTCCCCTGAGTGTGCTCTCACCTGTGTGTGCACTCCCCTGAGTGTGCGCTCACTTTACTAAAAACTCCCCAGAGTGAGCACTACCCTGAGTGTGCACTCTCCTGAGTGTGCACTCCCCTGAGTGTGCACTCGCCTGAGTGAGGACTACTGAGTGTGAAGTCATCCGAGTGAACACGCCCATAAGTGTGCACTCACCTGAGTGCACGCTCACGTGAGTGTGCACTCGCCTGCGTGAGGACACCCCTGAGTGTGCACTCCCCTGGGTGTGAACTCGCATGAGTGAGGACTCGCCTGAGTGTGCACTCCCCTGAGTGCATGCTCACCTGAGCGTGCACTCCCCAGAGTGTGCTCTCCCCTGAGAGTACACTCGCCTGAGTGAGGACTACTGAGTGAGATCTCGCCAGAGTGAGGACTCCCCTGAGTGTGCACTCCCCTGAGTTCATGCTCACCAGAGTGTGCACTCCCCTGAGTGCGCACGCCCCTGAGTGAGCACTCGCCTGAGTGAGGACACCCCTGAGTGTGCACTCCAATGAGTTTGAACTCGCCTGACTGAGGACTCCCCTGAGTGTGCACTCCACTGAATGTGCCCTCCCCGGAGTGTACACTCCCCTGAGTGTGCTCTCCCCTGAGTGTGCACTCCCCTGAGTGTGCACTCGCCTGAGTGTAGACACCCCTGTGTGTGCATTCCCCTGAGTGAGCACTCCCCTGAGTGTTCACTCTTCAGGATGTGCACTCCCCTGGGTGTGTGCTCCCCTGAGTGCGCACTCCACCGAGTGTGCACTCTCCTGTGTGAAGGCACCCCTGAGTTTGCTCTTACCTGGGTGTACACTCCCCTGAGTGTTCCCTACCCAGGGTGTGCACTCCCCTGAGTGTGCGCTCGCCTGAGTGTGCACTCCGCTGTGTGAGAACTCCCCTGAGTGCCACTCCCCTGAGTGTGGACTCCCCTGGGTGAAGAGACCCCTGAGTGTGCCCTCCCCTGAGATTGCACACCCCTGACTGTCCTCTCCCCAGGGTGCGCACTCCCCGGAGTGTACACTCCCCTGAGTGTGCTCTCCCCTGAGTGTGCACTCCCCTGGGTGTGCACTCACTTTATTAAAAACTCCCCTGAGTGGGCGCTCCCCTGAGCGTGCACTCCCCTGAGTGCGTTCTTCCCTGAGTGTGCACTCGCCTGAGTGAGGACTACTGAGTGAGAACTCGCCTGAGGGAGGACTCCCCTGAGTGTGCACTCCCCTGAGTGCATGCTCACCTGAGTGTGCACACCCCTGAGTGCGCACACCCCTGAGTGTGCGCTCAGTTTACTAAAAACTCCCCAGAGTGAGCGCTCCCCTGAGTGTGCACTCCCCTGAGTGTGCGCTCACTTTACTAAAAACTCCCCAGAGTGAGCGCTCCCCTGAGTGTGCACTCCCCTGAGTGTGCACTCCACTGAGTGTGCACTCCCCTCAGTGTGCACTCGGCTGAGTGAGGACTACTGAGTTTGAAGTCGTCCGAGTGAAGACGTCCCTAAGTGTACACTCACCTGAGTGCACGCTCACTTGAGTGTGCACTCGCCTGAGTGAGGACACCCCTGAGTGTGCACTCCCCTGAGTGTGAACTCGCATGAGTGAGGACTCGCCTGAGTGTGCACTCCCCTGAGTGCATGCTCACCTGAGTGTGCACTCCCCTGAGTGTGCTCTCCCCTGAGTATACACTCGCCTGAGTGAGGACTACTGAGTGAGAACTCCCCAGAGTGAGTACTCCCCTGAGTGTGCACTCCCCTGAGTGCATGCTCACCAGAGTGTGCACTCCCCTGAGTGCGCACGCCCCTGAGTGAGCACTCGCCTGAGTGAGGACACACCTGAGTGTGCACTCCCCTGAGTGAATGCTCACCAGAGTGTGCACTCCCCTGAGTGTGCACTCCCCTGAGTGAGAACTCGCCAGAGTGAGGACTCCCCTGAGTGTGCACTCCCCTGAGTGCGCACTCCCCTGAGTGTGGACTCCCCTGAGTGCGCACTCCCCTGAGTGTGCACTCGCCTGAGTGAGGACACCCCAGAGTGTGCACTCCCCTGAGTGCATGCTCACCTGAGTGTGCACTCCCCTGAGTGCGCACTCCCCTGAGTGTGCACTCGCCTGAGTGAGGACACCCCTGAGTGTGCACTCCCCTGAGTGTGAACTCGCCTGAGTGAGGACTCCCCTGATTGTGCACTGCACTGAATGTGCACTCCCCAGAGTGTACACTCCCCTGAGTGTGCTCTCCCCTGACTGTGCACTCCCCTGAGTGTGCACTCGCCTGGGTGTAGACACCCCTGAGTTTACACTCCCCTGAGTGTGCTCTCCCCTGAGTGTGCACTCTCCTGAGTGTGCGCTCACTTTACTAAAAACTCCCCAGAGTGAGCACTACCCTGAGTGTGCACTCTCCTGAGTGTGCACTCCCCTGAGTGTGCACTCGCCTGAGTGAGGACTACTGAGTGTGAAGTCGTCTGAGTGAAGACGCCCCTAAGTGTGCACTCACCTGAGTGCACGCTCACGTGAGTGTGCACTCGCCTGAGTGAGGACACCCCTGAGTGCGCACTCCCCTGAGTGAGAACTCGCCAGAGTGAGGACTCCCCTGGGTGTGCACTCCCTTGAGTGCATGCTCACGAGAGTGTGCACTCCCCTGAGTGCGAACTCCCCTGAGTGAGCACTCGCCTGAGTGAGGACACCCCTGAGTGTGCACTCCAATGAGTTTGAACTCGCCTGAGTGAGGACTCCCCTGAGTGTGCACTCCAATGAATGTACCCTCCCCGGAGTGTACTCTCCCCTGAGTGTGCTCTCACCTGTGTGTGCACTCCCCTGAGTGTGCGCTCACTTTACTAAAAACTCCCCAGAGTGAGCACTTCCATGAGTGTGCACTCCCCTGGGTGTGCACTCCCCTGAGTGTGCACTCGCCTGAGTGAGGACTACTGAGTGTGAAGTCATCCGAGTGAAGACGCCCCTAAGTGTGCACTCACCTGAGTGCACGCTCACGTGAGTGTGCACACGTCTGAGTGAGGACACCCCTGAGTGTGCACTCCCCTGAGTGTGAACTCGCATGAGTGAGGACTCGCCTGAGTGTGCACTCCCCTGAGTGCATGCTCACCTGAGTGTGCACTCCCCGGAGTGTGCTCTCCCCTGAGAGTACACTCGCCTGAGTGAGGACTACTGAGTGAGAACTCGCCAGAGTGAGGACTCCCCTGAGTGTGCACTCCCCTGAGTGCATGCTCACCAGAGTGTGCACTCCCCTGAGTGCGCACGCACCTGAGTGGGCACTCGCCTGAGTGAGGACACCCCTGAGTGTGCACTCCAATGAGTTTGAACTCGCCTGAGTGAGGACTCCCCTGAGTGTGCACTCCACTGAATGTGCCCTCCCCGGAGTGTACACTCTCCTGAGTGTGCTCTCCCCTGAGTGCGCACTCCCCTGAGTGTGCACTCGCCTGGGGGTAGACACCCCTGAGTGTGCATTCCCCTGAGTGAGCACTCCCCTGAGTGTTCACTCTTCAGGATGTGCACTCCCCTGAGTGCGCGCTCCCCTGAGTGCGCACTCCCCCGAGTGTGCACTCTCCTGTGTGAAGGCACCCCTGAGTTTGCTCTTACCTGAGTGTACACTCCCCTGAGTGTTCCCTCCCCAGGGTGTGCACTCCCCTGAGTGTGCGCTCCCCTGAGTGTGCACTCCGCTGTGTGAGAACTCCCCTGAGTGCCACTCCCCTGAGTGTGGACTCCCCTGGGTGAAGAGACCCCTGAGTGTGCCCTCCCCTGAGTGTGCACACCCCTGACTGTCCTCTCCCCAGGGTGCGCACTCCCCTGAGTGTGCACTCGCCTGGGTGTAGACACCCCTGAGTGTACACTCCCCTGAGTGTGCTCTCCCATGAGTGTGCACTCCCCTGAGTGTGCACTCACTTTACTAAAAACTCCCCTGAGTGAGCGCTCCCCTGAGCGCGCACTCCCCTGAGTGTGCTCTTCCCTGAGTGTGCACTCGCCTGAGTGAGGACTACTGAGTGAGAACTCGCCTGAGTGAGGACTCCCCTGAGTGTGCACTCCCCTGAGTGCATGCTCACCTGAGTGTGCACTCCCCTGAGTGTGAAATCGCCTGAATGAGGACTCCCCTGATTGTGCACTCCACTGAATGTGCACTCCCCGGAGTGTACACTCCCCTGAGTGTGCTCTCCCCTGACTGTGCACTCCCCTGAGTGTGCACTCGCCTGGGTGTATACACCCCTGAGTGTACACTCCCCTGAGTGTGCTCTCCCCTGAGTGTGCACTGTCCTGAGTGTGCGCTCACTTTACTAAAAACTCCCCAGAGTGAGCGCTCCCCTGAGTGTGCACTCGCCTGAGTGAGGACTACTGAGTGTGAAGTCGTCTGAGTGAAGACGCCCCTAAGTGTGCACTCACCTGAGTGCACGCTCACGTGAGTGTGCACTCGCCTGAGTGAGGACACCCCTGAGTGTGCACTCCCCTGAGTGTGAACTCGCCTGAGTGAGGACTCCCCTGAGTGTGCACTCCACTGAATGTGCACTCCCCGGAGTGTACACTACCCAGAGTGTGCTCTCCCCTGAGTGTGCACTCCCCTTTGTGTGAGCTCGCATGGGTGTAGACACCCCTGAGTGTACACTCCCCTGAGTGTGCTCTCCCCTGAGTGTGCACTCCCCTGAGTGTGCGCTCACTTTACTAAAAACCCCCTGAGTGAGCCCTCCCCTGAGTGTGCACTCCCCTGTGTGTGCTCTCGCTTGAGTGCAGACTACTGAGTGTGAAGTCACCTGAGTGAAGACGCCCCTAAGTGTTCACTCACCTGAGTGCACACTCACGTGAGTGTTCACTCGAGTGTGCACTCGCCTGAGTGAGGACAACCCTGTGTGAGCACTCCCCTGAGTGTGAACTCGCATGAGTGATTACTCAACTGAGTGTGCAATCGCCTGAGTGTGCACTCCCCTGAGTGCATGCTCACCTGAGTGTGCACTCCCCTGAGTGTGCTCTCCCCTGAGTGTGCTCTTCCCTGAGTGTGCACTCGCGTGAGTGAGGACTACTGAGTGAGAACTCGCCTGAGTGAGGACTCCCCTGAGTGTGCACTCTCCTGAGTGCATGCTCACCTGAGTGTGCACTCCCCTGAATGCGCACTCCCCTGAGTGTGCTCTCGCCTGAGTGAGGACACCCCTGAGTGTGCACTCCACTGAATGTTCACTCCCCGGAGTGTGCACTCGCCTGGGTGTAGACACCCCTGAGTGTACACCCCCCTGAGTGTGCACTCAGTTTACTAAATCTCCCCAGAGTGAGCGCTCCCCTGAGTGTGCACTCCCCTGAGTGTGCGCTCACTTTACTAAAAACTCCCCAGAGTGAGCGCTCCCCTGAGTGTGCACTCCCCTGAGTGTGCACTCCCCTGAGTGAGGACTACTGAGTGTGAAGTCGTCTGAGTGAAGACGCCCCTAAGTGTGCACTCACCTGAGTGCACGCCCACGTGAGTGTGCACTCGCCTGAGTGAGGACACCCCTGAGTGTGCACTCCCCTGAGTGTGAACTCTCATGAGTCAGGATTCGCCTGAGTGTGCACTCCCCTGAGTGCATGCTCACCTGAGTGTGCACTCCCCTGAGTGTGCTCTCCCCTGAGTGTACACTCGCCTGAGAGAGGACTACTGAGTGAGAACTCGTCAGAGTGAGGACTCCCCTGAGTGTGCACTCCCCTGAGTGCATGCTCACCAGAGTGTGCACTCCCCTGAGTGCGCACTCCCCTGAGTGAGCACTCGCCTGAGTGAGGACACCCCTGAATGTGCACTCCCCTGAGTGCATGATCACCAGAGTGTGCACTCCCCTGAGTGCGCACTCCCCTGAGTGAGAACATGCCAGAGTGAGGACTCCCCTGAGTGTGCACTCCCCTGAGTGCATGCTCACCTGATTGTGCAGTACCCTGAGTGCACACTCCCCTGAGTGTGCACTCGCCTGAGTGAGGACACCCCTGAGTGTGCACACCCCAGAGTGTGAACTCGCCTGAGTGAGGACTCCCCTGATTGTGCACTCCACTGAATGTGCACTCCCCGGAGTGTACACTCCCCTGAGTGTGCTCTACCCTGACTGTGCACTCCCCTGAGTGTGCACTCGCCTGGGTGTAGACACCCCTGTGTGTACACTCCCCTGAGTGTGCTCACCCCTGAGTGTGCACTCTCCTGAGTGTGCGCTCACTTTACTAAAAACTCCCCAGAATGAGCGCTCCCCTGAGTGCGCACTCCCCTGAGTGTGCACTCCCCTGAGTGCGCACTCCCCTGAGTGCGCACTCGCCTGAGTGAGGACACCCCTGAGTGTGCACTCCCCTGAGTGTGATCTCGCCTGAGTGAGGACTCTCCTATTTGTGCACTCCACTCTATGTGCACTCCCCGGAGTGTACACTCCCCTGAGTGTGCTCTCCCCTGACTGTGCACTCCCCTGAGTGTGCACTCACCTGGGTGTAGACACCCCTGACTGTACACTCCCCTGAGAGTGCTCTCCCCTGAGTGTGCACTGTCCTGAGTGTGCGCTCACTTTACTAAAAACTCCCCAGAGTGAGCGCTCCCCTGAGTGTGCACTCGCCTGAGTGAGGACTACTGAGTGTGAAGTCGTCTGAGTGAAGACGCCCCTAAGTGTGCACTCACCTGAGTGCACGCTCACGTGAGTGTGCACTCGCCTGAGTGAGGACACCCCTGAGTGTGCACTCCCCTGAGTGAGAACTCGCCAGAGTGAGGACTCCCCTGGGTGTGCACTCCCCTGAGTGCATGCTCACCAGAGTGTGCACTCCCCTGAGTGCGCACGCACCTGAGTGGGCACTCGCCTGAGTGAGGACACCCCTGAGTGTGCACTCCAATGAGTTTGAACTCGCCTGAGTGAGGACTCCCCTGAGTGTGCACTCCACTGAATGTGCCCTCCCCGGAGTGTACACTCTCCTGAGTGTGCTCTCCCCTGAGTGCGCACTCCCCTGAGTGTGCACTCACCTGGGGGTAGACACCCCTGAGTGTGCATTCCCCTGAGTGAGCACTCCCCTGAGTGTTCACTCTTCAGGATGTGCACTCCCCTGAGTGTGCGCTCCCCTGAGTGCGCACTCCCCCGAGTGTGCACTCTCCTGTGTGAAGGCACCCCTGAGTTTGCTCTTACCTGAGTGTACACTCCCCTGAGTGTTCCCTCCCCAGGGTGTGCACTCCCCTGAGTGTGCGCTCCCCTGAGTGTGCACTCCGCTGTGTGAGAACTCCCCTGAGTGCCACTCCCCTGAGTGTGGACTCCCCTGGGTGAAGAGACCCCTGAGTGTGCCCTCCCCTGAGTGTGCACACCCCTGACTGTCCTCTCCCCAGGGTGCGCACTCCCCTGAGTGTGCACTCGCCTGGGTGTAGACACCCCTGAGTGTACACTCCCCTGAGTGTGCTCTCCCATGAGTGTGCACTCCCCTGAGTGTGCACTCACTTTACTAAAAACTCCCCTGAGTGAGCGCTCCCCTGAGCGTGCATTCCCCTGAGTGAGCACTCCCCTGAGTGTTCACTCTTCAGGATGTGCACTCCCCTGAGTGCGCGCTCCCCTGAGTGCGCACTCCCCCGAGTGTGCACTCTCCTGTGTGAAGGCACCCCTGAGTTTGCTCTTACCTGAGTGTACACTCCCCTGAGTGTTCCCTCCCCAGGGTGTGCACTCCCCTGAGTGTGCGCTCCCCTGAGTGTGCACTCCGCTGTGTGAGAACTCCCCTGAGTGCCACTCCCCTGAGTGTGGACTCCCCTGGGTGAAGAGACCCCTGAGTGTGCCCTCCCCTGAGTGTGCACACCCCTGACTGTCCTCTCCCCAGGGTGCGCACTCCCCTGAGTGTGCACTCGCCTGGGTGTAGACACCCCTGAGTGTACACTCCCCTGAGTGTGCTCTCCCATGAGTGTGCACTCCCCTGAGTGTGCACTCACTTTACTAAAAACTCCCCTGAGTGAGCGCTCCCCTGAGCGTGCACTCCCCTGAGTGTGCTCTTCCCTGAGTGTGCACTCGCCTGAGTGAGGACTACTGAGTGAGAACTCGCCTGAGTGAGGACTCCCCTGAGTGTGCACTCCCCTGAGTGCATGCTCACCTGAGTGTGCACTCCCCTGAGTGTGAACTCGCCTGAATGAGGACTCCCCTGATTGTGCACTCCACTGAATGTGCACTCCCCGGAGTGTACACTCCCCTGAGTGTGCTCTCCCCTGACTGTGCACTCCCCTGAGTGTGCACTCGCCTGGGTGTATACACCCCTGAGTGTACACTCCCCTGAGTGTGCTCTCCCTTGAGTGTGCACTGTCCTGAGTGTGCGCTCACTTTACTAAAAACTCCCCAGAGTGAGCGCTCCCCTGAGTGTGCACTCGCCTGAGTGAGGACTACTGAGTGTGAAGTCGTCTGAGTGAAGACGCCCCTAAGTGTGCACTCACCTGAGTGCACGCTCACGTGAGTGTGCACTCGCCTGAGTGAGGACACCCCTGAGTGTGCACTCCCCTGAGTGTGAACTCGCCTGAGTGAGGACTCCCCTGAGTGTGCACTCCACTGAATGTGCACTCCCCGGAGTGTACACTACCCAGAGTGTGCTCTCCCCTGAGTGTGCACTCCCCTTTGTGTGAACTCGCATGGGTGTAGACACCCCTGAGTGTACACTCCCCTGAGTGTGCTCTCCCCTGAGTGTGCACTCCCCTGAGTGTGCGCTCACTTTACTAAAAACCCCCTGAGTGAGCCCTCCCCTGAGTGTGCACTCCCCTGTGTGTGCTCTCGCTTGAGTGCAGACTACTGAGTGTGAAGTCACCTGAGTGACGACGCCCCTAAGTGTTCACTCACCTGAGTGCACACTCACGTGAGTGTTCACTCGAGTGTGCACTCGCCTGAGTGAGGACAACCCTGTGTGAGCACTCCCCTGAGTGTGAACTCGCATGAGTGATTACTCAACTGAGTGTGCAATCGCCTGAGTGTGCACTCCCCTGAGTGCATGCTCACCTGAGTGTGCACTCCCCTGAGTGTGCTCTCCCCTGAGTGTGCTCTTCCCTGAGTGTGCACTCGCGTGAGTGAGGACTACTGAGTGAGAACTCGCCTGAGTGAGGACTCCCCTGAGTGTGCACTCTCCTGAGTGCATGCTCACCTGAGTGTGCACTCCCCTGAATGCGCACTCCCCTGAGTGTGCTCTCGCCTGAGTGAGGACACCCCTGAGTGTGCACTCCACTGAATGTTCACTCCCCGGAGTGTGCACTCGCCTGGGTGTAGACACCCCTGAGTGTACACTCCCCTGAGTGTGCACTCAGTTTACTAAATCTCCCCAGAGTGAGCGCTCCCCTGAGTGTGCACTCCCCTGAGTGTGCGCTCACTTTACTAAAAACTCCCCAGAGTGAGCGCTCCCCTGAGTGTGCACTCCCCTGAGTGTGCACTCCCCTGAGTGAGGACTACTGAGTGTGAAGTCGTCTGAGTGAAGACGCCCCTAAGTGTGCACTCACCTGAGTGCACGCCCACGTGAGTGTGCACTCGCCTGAGTGAGGACACCCCTGAGTGTGCACTCCCCTGAGTGTGAACTCTCATGAGTCAGGATTCGCCTGAGTGTGCACTCCCCTGAGTGCATGCTCACCTGAGTGTGCACTCCCCTGAGTGTGCTCTCCCCTGAGTGTACACTCGCCTGAGTGAGGACTACTGAGTGAGAACTCGTCAGAGTGAGGACTCCACTGAGTGTGCACTCTCCTGAGTGCATGCTCACCTGAGTGTGCACTCCCCTGAATGCGCACTCCCCTGAGTGTGCTCTCGCCTGAGTGAGGACACCCCTGAGTGTGCACTCCACTGAATGTTCACTCCCCGGAGTGTGCACTCGCCTGGGTGTAGACACCCCTGAGTGTACACTCCCCTGAGTGTGCACTCAGTTTACTAAATCTCCCCAGAGTGAGCGCTCCCCTGAGTGTGCACTCCCCTGAGTGTGCGCTCACTTTACTAAAAACTCCCCAGAGTGAGCGCTCCCCTGAGTGTGCACTCCCCTGAGTGTGCACTCCCCTGAGTGAGGACTACTGAGTGTGAAGTCGTCTGAGTGAAGACGCCCCTAAGTGTGCACTCACCTGAGTGCACGCCCACGTGAGTGTGCACTCGCCTGAGTGAGGACACCCCTGAGTGTACACTCCCCTGAGTGTGAACTCTCATGAGTCAGGATTCGCCTGAGTGTGCACTCCCCTGAGTGCATGCTCACCTGAGTGTGCACTCCCCTGAGTGTGCTCTCCCCTGAGTGTACACTCGCCTGAGTGAGGACTACTGAGTGAGAACTCGTCAGAGTGAGGACTCCCCTGAGTGTGCACTCCCCTGAGTGCATGCTCACCAGAGTGTGCACTCCCCTGAGTGCGCACTCCCCTGAGTGAGCACTCGCCTGAGTGAGGACACTCCTGAATGTGCACTCCCCTGAGTGCATGATCACCAGAGTGTGCACTCCCCTGAGTGCGCACTCCCCTGAGTGAGAACACGCCAGAGTGAGGACTCCCCTGAGTGTGCACTCCCCTGAGTGCATGCTCACCTGATTGTGCAGTACCCTGAGTGCACACTCCCCTGAGTGTGCACTCGCCTGAGTGAGGACACCCCTGAGTGTGCACACCCCAGAGTGTGAACTCGCCTGAGTGAGGACTCCCCTGATTGTGCACTCCACTGAATGTGCACTCCCCGGAGTGTACACTCCCCTGAGTGTGCTCTACCCTGACTGTGCACTCCCCTGAGTGTGCACTCGCCTGGGTGTAGACACCCCTGTGTGTACACTCCCCTGAGTGTGCTCACCCCTGAGTGTGCACTCTCCTGAGTGTGCGCTCACTTTACTAAAAACTCCCCAGAATGAGCGCTCCCCTGAGTGCGCACTCCCCTGAGTGTGCACTCCCCTGAGTGCGCACTCCCCTGAGTGCGCACTCGCCTGAGTGAGGACACCCCTGAGTGTGCACTCCCCTGAGTGTGATCTCGCCTGAGTGAGGACTCTCCTATTTGTGCACTCCACTCTATGTGCACTCCCCGGAGTGTACACTCCCCTGAGTGTGCTCTCCCCTGACTGTGCACTCCCCTGAGTGTGCACTCACCTGGGTGTAGACACCCCTGATTGTACACTCCCCTGAGAGTGCTCTCCCCTGAGTGTGCACTGTCCTGAGTGTGCGCTCACTTTACTAAAAACTCCCCAGAGTGAGCGCTCCCCTGAGTGTGCACTCGCCTGAGTGAGGACTTCTGAGTGTGAAGTCGTCTGAGTGAAGACGCCCCTAAGTGTGCACTCACCTGAGTGCACGCTCACGTGAGTGTGCACTCGCCTGAGTGAGGACACCCCTGAGTGTGCACTCCCCTGAGTGAGAACTCGCCAGAGTGAGGACTCCCCTGGGTGTGCACTCCCCTGAGTGCATGCTCACAAGAGTGTGCACTCCCCTGAGTGCGCACTCCCCTGAGTGAGAACTCGCCAGAGTGAGGACTACCCTGAGTGTGCACTTCCCTGAGTGCATGCTCACCAGAGTGTCCACTCCCCTGAGTGCGAACTCACCTGAGTGAGCACTCGCCGGAGTGAGGACACCCCTGAGTGTGCACTCCAATGAGTTTGAACTCGCCTGAGTGAGGACACCCCTGAGTGTGCACTCCACTGCATGTGCCCTCCCCGGAGTGTACACTCCCCTGAGTGTGCTCTCCCCTGAGTGTGCACTCCCCTGAGTGTGCGCTCACTTTACTAAAAACTCCCCAGAGTGAGCGCTCCCATGAGTGTGCACTCCCCTGGGTGTGCACACCCCTGAGTGTGCACTCGCCTGAGTGAGGACTACTGAGTGTGAAGTCATCTGAGTGAAGACGCCCCTAAGTGTGCACTCACCTGAGTTCACGCTCACGTGAGTGTGCACTCTCCTGAGTTAGGACACCCCTGAGTGTGCACTCTCCTGAGTGTGAACTCGATGAGTGAGAACTCGCCTGAGTGTGCACTCCCCTGAGTGCATGCTCACCTGAGTGTGCACTCCCCTGAGTGTGCCCTCCCCTGAGTGCATGCTCACCAGAGTGTGCACTCCCCTCAGTGCGCACTCCCCTGAGTGAGCACTCGCCTGAGTGAGGACACCCCTGAGTGTGCACTCCCCTGAGTGCATGCTCACCAGTGAATGCTCACTCCCCTGAGTGCGCACTCCCCTGAGTGAGAACTCGCCAGAGTGAGGACTCCCCTGAGTGTGCACTCCCCTGAGTGCATGCTCACCTGAGTGTGCACACCCCTGAGTGCGCACACCCCTGAGTGTGCGCTCAGTTTACTAAAAACTCCCCAGAGTGAGCGCTCCCCTGAGTGTGCACTCCCCTGAGTGTGCGCTCACTTTACTAAAAACTCCCCAGAGTGAGCGCTCCCCTGAGTGTGCACTCCCCTGAGTGTGCACTCCACTGAGTGTGCACTCCCCTCAGTGTGCACTCGGCTGAGTGAGGACTACTGAGTTTGAAGTCGTCCGAGTGAAGACGTCCCTAAGTGTACACTCACCTGAGTGCACGCTCACTTGAGTGTGCACTCGCCTGAGTGAGGACACCCCTGAGTGTGCACTCCAAAGTGTTTGAACTCGCCTGAGTGAGGACTCCCCTGAGTGTGCACTCCACTGAATGTGATCTCCCCGGAGTGTACACTCCCCTGAGTGTGCTCTCCCCTGAGTGTGCTCTCACCTGTGTGTGCACTCCCCTGAGTGTGCGCTCACTTTACTAAAAACTCCCCAGAGTGAGCACTACCCTGAGTGTGCACTCTCCTGAGTGTGCACTCCCCTGAGTGTGCACTCGCCTGAGTGAGGACTACTGAGTGTGAAGTCGTCCGAGTGAAGACGCCCATAAGTGTGCACTCACCTGAGTGCACGCTCACGTGAGTGTGCACTCGCCTGCGTGAGGACACCCCTGAGTGTGCACTCCCCTGGGTGTGAACTCGCATGAGTGAGGACTCGCCTGAGTGTGCACTCCCCTGAGTGCATGCTCACCTGAGCGTGCACTCCCCAGAGTGTGCTCTCCCCTGAGAGTACACTCGCCTGAGTGAGGACTACTGAGTGAGATCTCGCCAGAGTGAGGACTCCCCTGAGTGTGCACTCCCCTGAGTTCATGCTCACCAGAGTGTGCACTCCCCTGAGTGCGCACGCCCCTGAGTGAGCACTCGCCTGAGTGAGGACACCCCTGAGTGTGCACTCCAATGAGTTTGAACTCGCCTGACTGAGGACTCCCCTGAGTGTGCACTCCACTGAATGTGCCCTCCCCGGAGTGTACACTCCCCTGAGTGTGCTCTCCCCTGAGTGTGCACTCCCCTGAGTGTGCACTCGCCTGAGTGTAGACACCCCTGTGTGTGCATTCCCCTGAGTGAGCACTCCCCTGAGTGTTCACTCTTCAGGATGTGCACTCCCCTGGGTGTGTGCTCCCCTGAGTGCGCACTCCACCGAGTGTGCACTCTCCTGTGTGAAGGCACCCCTGAGTTTGCTCTTACCTGGGTGTACACTCCCCTGAGTGTTCCCTACCCAGGGTGTGCACTCCCCTGAGTGTGCGCTCGCCTGAGTGTGCACTCCGCTGTGTGAGAACTCCCCTGAGTGCCACTCCCCTGAGTGTGGACTCCCCTGGGTGAAGAGACCCCTGAGTGTGCCCTCCCCTGAGATTGCACACCCCTGACTGTCCTCTCCCCAGGGTGCGCACTCCCCGGAGTGTACACTCCCCTGAGTGTGCTCTCCCCTGAGTGTGCACTCCCCTGGGTGTGCACTCACTTTATTAAAAACTCCCCTGAGTGGGCGCTCCCCTGAGCGTGCACTCCCCTGAGTGCGTTCTTCCCTGAGTGTGCACTCGCCTGAGTGAGGACTACTGAGTGAGAACTCGCCTGAGGGAGGACTCCCCTGAGTGTGCACTCCCCTGAGTGCATGCTCACCTGAGTGTGCACACCCCTGAGTGCGCACACCCCTGAGTGTGCGCTCAGTTTACTAAAAACTCCCCAGAGTGAGCGCTCCCCTGAGTGTGCACTCCCCTGAGTGTGCGCTCACTTTACTAAAAACTCCCCAGAGTGAGCGCTCCCCTGAGTGTGCACTCCCCTGAGTGTGCACTCCACTGAGTGTGCACTCCCCTCAGTGTGCACTCGGCTGAGTGAGGACTACTGAGTTTGAAGTCGTCCGAGTGAAGACGTCCCTAAGTGTACACTCACCTGAGTGCACGCTCACTTGAGTGTGCACTCGCCTGAGTGAGGACACCCCTGAGTGTGCACTCCCCTGAGTGTGAACTCGCATGAGTGAGGACTCGCCTGAGTGTGCACTCCCCTGAGTGCATGCTCACCTGAGTGTGCACTCCCCTGAGTGTGCTCTCCCCTGAGTATACACTCGCCTGAGTGAGGACTACTGAGTGAGAACTCCCCAGAGTGAGTACTCCCCTGAGTGTGCACTCCCCTGAGTGCATGCTCACCAGAGTGTGCACTCCCCTGAGTGCGCACGCCCCTGAGTGAGCACTCGCCTGAGTGAGGACACACCTGAGTGTGCACTCCCCAGAGTGAATGCTCACCAGAGTGTGCACTCCCCTGAGTGTGCACTCCCCTGAGTGAGAACTCACCAGAGTGAGGACTCCCCTGAGTGTGCACTCCCCTGAGTGCGCACTCCCCTGAGTGTGGACTCCCCTGAGTGCGCACTCCCCTGAGTGTGCACTCGCCTGAGTGAGGACACCCCTGAGTGTGCACTCCCCTGAGTGCATGCTCACCTGAGTGTGCACTCCCCTGAGTGCGCACTCCCCTGAGTGTGCACTCGCCTGAGTGAGGACACCCCTGAGTGTGCACTCCCCTGAGTGTGCACTCACTTTACTAAAAACTCCCCTGAGTGAGCGCTCCCCTGAGCGTGCACTCCCCTGAGTGTACTCTTCCCTGAGTGTGCACTCGCCTGAGTGAGGACTACTGAGTGAGAACACGCCTGAGTGTGCTCTCCCCTGAGTGTGCACTCCCCTGAGTGTGCACTCACTTTACTAAAAACTCCCGAGTGAGCGCTCCCCTGAGATTGCACTCCCCTGAGTGTGCTCTTCCCTGAGTGTGCACTCGCCTGAGTGAGGACACCCCTGAGTGTGCACTCCCCTGAGTGTGAACTCGCCTGAGTGAGGACTCCCCTGAGTGTGCACTCCACTGAATGTGCACTCCCCGGAGTGTACACTCCCCTGAGTGAGCTCTCCCCTGAGTGCGCACTCCCCTTTGTGTGCACTCGCATGGGTGTAGACACCCATGAGTGTACACTCCCCTGAGTGTGCTCTCCCCTGAGTGAGCACTCCCCTGAGTGTGCGCTCACTTTACTAAAAACTCCCCTCAGTGAGCACTCCCCTGAGTGTGCACTCCCCTGTGTGTGCACTCACTTGAGTGCAGACTACTGAGTGTGAAGTCACCTGAGTGAAGACGCCCCTAAGTGTGCACTCACCTGAGTGCACACTCACGTGAGTGTGCACTCGCCTGAGTGAGGACAGCCCTGAGTGAGCACTCCCCTGAGTGTGAACTCGCATGACTGATTACTCACCTTAGTCTGCACTCGCCTGAGTGTGCACTCCCCTGAGTGCATGCTCACCTGAGTGTGCACTCCCCTGAGTGTGCTCTCCCCTGAGTGTGCTCTTCCCTGAGTGTGCACTCGCCTGATTGAGGACTACGGAGTGAGAACTAGCCTGAGTGAGGACTCCCCTGAGTGTGCACTGTCCTGAGTGCATGCTCACCTGAGTGTGCACTCCCCTGAGTGCGCACTCCCCTGAGTGTGCACTCCACTGTATGTGCACTCCCCGGGGTGTACACTCCCCGGGGTGTACACTCCCCTGAGTCTGCTCTCCCCTGACTGTGCACTCCCCTGAGTGTGCACTCGCCTGGGTGTAGACACCCCTGAGTGTACACTACCCTGAGTGTGCTCTCCCCTGGGTGTGCACTCCCCTGAGTGTGTGCTCAGTTTACTAAAAACTCCCCAGAGTGAGCGCTCCCCTGAGTGTGCACTCCCTTGAGTGTGCGCTGACTTTACTAAAAACTCCAAGAGTGAGCGCTCCCCTGAGTGTGCACTCCCCTGAGTGTGCACTCCCCTGAGTGTGCACTCACCTCAGTGTGCACTCGCCTGTGTGAGGACTACTGAGTGTGAAGTCGTCCGAGTGAAGACGCCCCTAAGTGTGCACTCACCTGAGTGCACGCTCACGTGAGTTTGAACTCGCCTGAGTGAGGACACCCCTGAGTGTGCTCTTCCCTGAGTGTGCACTCGCCTGAGTGAGGACTACGGAGTGAGAACTCGCCTGAGTGAGGACTCCCCTGAGTCTGCACTCCCCTGAGTGAATGCTCACCAGAGTGTGCACTCCCCTGAGTGCGAACTCCCCTGAGTGAGCACTCGCCTGAGTGAGGACACCCCTGAGTGTGCACTCCAAAGTGTTTGAACTCGCCTGAGTGAGGACTCCCCTGAGTGTGCACTCCACTGAATGTGATCTCCCCGGAGTGTACACTCCCCTGAGTGTGCTCTCCCCTGAGTGTGCTCTCACCTGTGTGTGCACTCCCCTGAGTGTGCGCTCACTTTACTAAAAACTCCCCAGAGTGAGCACTACCCTGAGTGTGCACTCTCCTGAGTGTGCACTCCCCTGAGTGTGCACTCGCCTGAGTGAGGACTACTGAGTGTGAAGTCATCCGAGTGAACACGCCCATAAGTGTGCACTCACCTGAGTGCACGCTCACGTGAGTGTGCACTCGCCTGCGTGAGGACACCCCTGAGTGTGCACTCCCCTGGGTGTGAACTCGCATGAGTGAGGACTCGCCTGAGTGTGCACTCCCCTGAGTGCATGCTCACCTGAGCGTGCACTCCCCAGAGTGTGCTCTCCCCTGAGAGTACACTCGCCTGAGTGAGGACTACTGAGTGAGATCTCGCCAGAGTGAGGACTCCCCTGAGTGTGCACTCCCCTGAGTTCATGCTCACCAGAGTGTGCACTCCCCTGAGTGCGCACGCCCCTGAGTGAGCACTCGCCTGAGTGAGGACACCCCTGAGTGTGCACTCCAATGAGTTTGAACTCGCCTGACTGAGGACTCCCCTGAGTGTGCACTCCACTGAATGTGCCCTCCCCGGAGTGTACACTCCCCTGAGTGTGCTCTCCCCTGAGTGTGCACTCCCCTGAGTGTGCACTCGCCTGAGTGTAGACACCCCTGTGTGTGCATTCCCCTGAGTGAGCACTCCCCTGAGTGTTCACTCTTCAGGATGTGCACTCCCCTGGGTGTGTGCTCCCCTGAGTGCGCACTCCACCGAGTGTGCACTCTCCTGTGTGAAGGCACCCCTGAGTTTGCTCTTACCTGGGTGTACACTCCCCTGAGTGTTCCCTACCCAGGGTGTGCACTCCCCTGAGTGTGCGCTCGCCTGAGTGTGCACTCCGCTGTGTGAGAACTCCCCTGAGTGCCACTCCCCTGAGTGTGGACTCCCCTGGGTGAAGAGACCCCTGAGTGTGCCCTCCCCTGAGATTGCACACCCCTGACTGTCCTCTCCCCAGGGTGCGCACTCCCCGGAGTGTACACTCCCCTGAGTGTGCTCTCCCCTGAGTGTGCACTCCCCTGGGTGTGCACTCACTTTATTAAAAACTCCCCTGAGTGGGCGCTCCCCTGAGCGTGCACTCCCCTGAGTGCGTTCTTCCCTGAGTGTGCACTCGCCTGAGTGAGGACTACTGAGTGAGAACTCGCCTGAGGGAGGACTCCCCTGAGTGTGCACTCCCCTGAGTGCATGCTCACCTGAGTGTGCACACCCCTGAGTGCGCACACCCCTGAGTGTGCGCTCAGTTTACTAAAAACTCCCCAGAGTGAGCGCTCCCCTGAGTGTGCACTCCCCTGAGTGTGCGCTCACTTTACTAAAAACTCCCCAGAGTGAGCGCTCCCCTGAGTGTGCACTCCCCTGAGTGTGCACTCCACTGAGTGTGCACTCCCCTCAGTGTGCACTCGGCTGAGTGAGGACTACTGAGTTTGAAGTCGTCCGAGTGAAGACGTCCCTAAGTGTACACTCACCTGAGTGCACGCTCACTTGAGTGTGCACTCGCCTGAGTGAGGACACCCCTGAGTGTGCACTCCCCTGAGTGTGAACTCGCATGAGTGAGGACTCGCCTGAGTGTGCACTCCCCTGAGTGCATGCTCACCTGAGTGTGCACTCCCCTGAGTGTGCTCTCCCCTGAGTATACACTCGCCTGAGTGAGGACTACTGAGTGAGAACTCCCCAGAGTGAGTACTCCCCTGAGTGTGCACTCCCCTGAGTGCATGCTCACCAGAGTGTGCACTCCCCTGAGTGCGCACGCCCCTGAGTGAGCACTCGCCTGAGTGAGGACACACCTGAGTGTGCACTCCCCTGAGTGAATGCTCACCAGAGTGTGCACTCCCCTGAGTGTGCACTCCCCTGAGTGAGAACTCGCCAGAGTGAGGACTCCCCTGAGTGTGCACTCCCCTGAGTGCGCACTCCCCTGAGTGTGGACTCCCCTGAGTGCGCACTCCCCTGAGTGTGCACTCGCCTGAGTGAGGACACCCCAGAGTGTGCACTCCCCTGAGTGCATGCTCACCTGAGTGTGCACTCCCCTGAGTGCGCACTCCCCTGAGTGTGCACTCGCCTGAGTGAGGACACCCCTGAGTGTGCACTCCCCTGAGTGTGAACTCGCCTGAGTGAGGACTCCCCTGATTGTGCACTGCACTGAATGTGCACTCCCCAGAGTGTACACTCCCCTGAGTGTGCTCTCCCCTGACTGTGCACTCCCCTGAGTGTGCACTCGCCTGGGTGTAGACACCCCTGAGTTTACACTCCCCTGAGTGTGCTCTCCCCTGAGTGTGCACTCTCCTGAGTGTGCGCTCACTTTACTAAAAACTCCCCAGAGTGAGCACTACCCTGAGTGTGCACTCTCCTGAGTGTGCACTCCCCTGAGTGTGCACTCGCCTGAGTGAGGACTACTGAGTGTGAAGTCGTCTGAGTGAAGACGCCCCTAAGTGTGCACTCACCTGAGTGCACGCTCACGTGAGTGTGCACTCGCCTGAGTGAGGACACCCCTGAGTGCGCACTCCCCTGAGTGAGAACTCGCCAGAGTGAGGACTCCCCTGGGTGTGCACTCCCTTGAGTGCATGCTCACGAGAGTGTGCACTCCCCTGAGTGCGAACTCCCCTGAGTGAGCACTCGCCTGAGTGAGGACACCCCTGAGTGTGCACTCCAATGAGTTTGAACTCGCCTGAGTGAGGACTCCCCTGAGTGTGCACTCCAATGAATGTACCCTCCCCGGAGTGTACTCTCCCCTGAGTGTGCTCTCACCTGTGTGTGCACTCCCCTGAGTGTGCGCTCACTTTACTAAAAACTCCCCAGAGTGAGCACTTCCATGAGTGTGCACTCCCCTGGGTGTGCACTCCCCTGAGTGTGCACTCGCCTGAGTGAGGACTACTGAGTGTGAAGTCATCCGAGTGAAGACGCCCCTAAGTGTGCACTCACCTGAGTGCACGCTCACGTGAGTGTGCACACGTCTGAGTGAGGACACCCCTGAGTGTGCACTCCCCTGAGTGTGAACTCGCATGAGTGAGGACTCGCCTGAGTGTGCACTCCCCTGAGTGCATGCTCACCTGAGTGTGCACTCCCCGGAGTGTGCTCTCCCCTGAGAGTACACTCGCCTGAGTGAGGACTACTGAGTGAGAACTCGCCAGAGTGAGGACTCCCCTGAGTGTGCACTCCCCTGAGTGCATGCTCACCAGAGTGTGCACTCCCCTGAGTGCGCACGCACCTGAGTGGGCACTCGCCTGAGTGAGGACACCCCTGAGTGTGCACTCCAATGAGTTTGAACTCGCCTGAGTGAGGACTCCCCTGAGTGTGCACTCCACTGAATGTGCCCTCCCCGGAGTGTACACTCTCCTGAGTGTGCTCTCCCCTGAGTGCGCACTCCCCTGAGTGTGCACTCGCCTGGGGGTAGACACCCCTGAGTGTGCATTCCCCTGAGTGAGCACTCCCCTGAGTGTTCACTCTTCAGGATGTGCACTCCCCTGAGTGCGCGCTCCCCTGAGTGCGCACTCCCCCGAGTGTGCACTCTCCTGTGTGAAGGCACCCCTGAGTTTGCTCTTACCTGAGTGTACACTCCCCTGAGTGTTCCCTCCCCAGGGTGTGCACTCCCCTGAGTGTGCGCTCCCCTGAGTGTGCACTCCGCTGTGTGAGAACTCCCCTGAGTGCCACTCCCCTGAGTGTGGACTCCCCTGGGTGAAGAGACCCCTGAGTGTGCCCTCCCCTGAGTGTGCACACCCCTGACTGTCCTCTCCCCAGGGTGCGCACTCCCCTGAGTGTGCACTCGCCTGGGTGTAGACACCCCTGAGTGTACACTCCCCTGAGTGTGCTCTCCCATGAGTGTGCACTCCCCTGAGTGTGCACTCACTTTACTAAAAACTCCCCTGAGTGAGCGCTCCCCTGAGCGCGCACTCCCCTGAGTGTGCTCTTCCCTGAGTGTGCACTCGCCTGAGTGAGGACTACTGAGTGAGAACTCGCCTGAGTGAGGACTCCCCTGAGTGTGCACTCCCCTGAGTGCATGCTCACCTGAGTGTGCACTCCCCTGAGTGTGAACTCGCCTGAATGAGGACTCCCCTGATTGTGCACTCCACTGAATGTGCACTCCCCGGAGTGTACACTCCCCTGAGTGTGCTCTCCCCTGACTGTGCACTCCCCTGAGTGTGCACTCGCCTGGGTGTATACACCCCTGAGTGTACACTCCCCTGAGTGTGCTCTCCCCTGAGTGTGCACTGTCCTGAGTGTGCGCTCACTTTACTAAAAACTCCCCAGAGTGAGCGCTCCCCTGAGTGTGCACTCGCCTGAGTGAGGACTACTGAGTGTGAAGTCGTCTGAGTGAAGACGCCCCTAAGTGTGCACTCACCTGAGTGCACGCTCACGTGAGTGTGCACTCGCCTGAGTGAGGACACCCCTGAGTGTGCACTCCCCTGAGTGTGAACTCGCCTGAGTGAGGACTCCCCTGAGTGTGCACTCCACTGAATGTGCACTCCCCGGAGTGTACACTACCCAGAGTGTGCTCTCCCCTGAGTGTGCACTCCCCTTTGTGTGAGCTCGCATGGGTGTAGACACCCCTGAGTGTACACTCCCCTGAGTGTGCTCTCCCCTGAGTGTGCACTCCCCTGAGTGTGCGCTCACTTTACTAAAAACCCCCTGAGTGAGCCCTCCCCTGAGTGTGCACTCCCCTGTGTGTGCTCTCGCTTGAGTGCAGACTACTGAGTGTGAAGTCACCTGAGTGAAGACGCCCCTAAGTGTTCACTCACCTGAGTGCACACTCACGTGAGTGTTCACTCGAGTGTGCACTCGCCTGAGTGAGGACAACCCTGTGTGAGCACTCCCCTGAGTGTGAACTCGCATGAGTGATTACTCAACTGAGTGTGCAATCGCCTGAGTGTGCACTCCCCTGAGTGCATGCTCACCTGAGTGTGCACTCCCCTGAGTGTGCTCTCCCCTGAGTGTGCTCTTCCCTGAGTGTGCACTCGCGTGAGTGAGGACTACTGAGTGAGAACTCGCCTGAGTGAGGACTCCCCTGAGTGTGCACTCTCCTGAGTGCATGCTCACCTGAGTGTGCACTCCCCTGAATGCGCACTCCCCTGAGTGTGCTCTCGCCTGAGTGAGGACACCCCTGAGTGTGCACTCCACTGAATGTTCACTCCCCGGAGTGTGCACTCGCCTGGGTGTAGACACCCCTGAGTGTACACCCCCCTGAGTGTGCACTCAGTTTACTAAATCTCCCCAGAGTGAGCGCTCCCCTGAGTGTGCACTCCCCTGAGTGTGCGCTCACTTTACTAAAAACTCCCCAGAGTGAGCGCTCCCCTGAGTGTGCACTCCCCTGAGTGTGCACTCCCCTGAGTGAGGACTACTGAGTGTGAAGTCGTCTGAGTGAAGACGCCCCTAAGTGTGCACTCACCTGAGTGCACGCCCACGTGAGTGTGCACTCGCCTGAGTGAGGACACCCCTGAGTGTGCACTCCCCTGAGTGTGAACTCTCATGAGTCAGGATTCGCCTGAGTGTGCACTCCCCTGAGTGCATGCTCACCTGAGTGTGCACTCCCCTGAGTGTGCTCTCCCCTGAGTGTACACTCGCCTGAGAGAGGACTACTGAGTGAGAACTCGTCAGAGTGAGGACTCCCCTGAGTGTGCACTCCCCTGAGTGCATGCTCACCAGAGTGTGCACTCCCCTGAGTGCGCACTCCCCTGAGTGAGCACTCGCCTGAGTGAGGACACCCCTGAATGTGCACTCCCCTGAGTGCATGATCACCAGAGTGTGCACTCCCCTGAGTGCGCACTCCCCTGAGTGAGAACATGCCAGAGTGAGGACTCCCCTGAGTGTGCACTCCCCTGAGTGCATGCTCACCTGATTGTGCAGTACCCTGAGTGCACACTCCCCTGAGTGTGCACTCGCCTGAGTGAGGACACCCCTGAGTGTGCACACCCCAGAGTGTGAACTCGCCTGAGTGAGGACTCCCCTGATTGTGCACTCCACTGAATGTGCACTCCCCGGAGTGTACACTCCCCTGAGTGTGCTCTACCCTGACTGTGCACTCCCCTGAGTGTGCACTCGCCTGGGTGTAGACACCCCTGTGTGTACACTCCCCTGAGTGTGCTCACCCCTGAGTGTGCACTCTCCTGAGTGTGCGCTCACTTTACTAAAAACTCCCCAGAATGAGCGCTCCCCTGAGTGCGCACTCCCCTGAGTGTGCACTCCCCTGAGTGCGCACTCCCCTGAGTGCGCACTCGCCTGAGTGAGGACACCCCTGAGTGTGCACTCCCCTGAGTGTGATCTCGCCTGAGTGAGGACTCTCCTATTTGTGCACTCCACTCTATGTGCACTCCCCGGAGTGTACACTCCCCTGAGTGTGCTCTCCCCTGACTGTGCACTCCCCTGAGTGTGCACTCACCTGGGTGTAGACACCCCTGACTGTACACTCCCCTGAGAGTGCTCTCCCCTGAGTGTGCACTGTCCTGAGTGTGCGCTCACTTTACTAAAAACTCCCCAGAGTGAGCGCTCCCCTGAGTGTGCACTCGCCTGAGTGAGGACTACTGAGTGTGAAGTCGTCTGAGTGAAGACGCCCCTAAGTGTGCACTCACCTGAGTGCACGCTCACGTGAGTGTGCACTCGCCTGAGTGAGGACACCCCTGAGTGTGCACTCCCCTGAGTGAGAACTCGCCAGAGTGAGGACTCCCCTGGGTGTGCACTCCCCTGAGTGCATGCTCACCAGAGTGTGCACTCCCCTGAGTGCGCACGCACCTGAGTGGGCACTCGCCTGAGTGAGGACACCCCTGAGTGTGCACTCCAATGAGTTTGAACTCGCCTGAGTGAGGACTCCCCTGAGTGTGCACTCCACTGAATGTGCCCTCCCCGGAGTGTACACTCTCCTGAGTGTGCTCTCCCCTGAGTGCGCACTCCCCTGAGTGTGCACTCACCTGGGGGTAGACACCCCTGAGTGTGCATTCCCCTGAGTGAGCACTCCCCTGAGTGTTCACTCTTCAGGATGTGCACTCCCCTGAGTGTGCGCTCCCCTGAGTGCGCACTCCCCCGAGTGTGCACTCTCCTGTGTGAAGGCACCCCTGAGTTTGCTCTTACCTGAGTGTACACTCCCCTGAGTGTTCCCTCCCCAGGGTGTGCACTCCCCTGAGTGTGCGCTCCCCTGAGTGTGCACTCCGCTGTGTGAGAACTCCCCTGAGTGCCACTCCCCTGAGTGTGGACTCCCCTGGGTGAAGAGACCCCTGAGTGTGCCCTCCCCTGAGTGTGCACACCCCTGACTGTCCTCTCCCCAGGGTGCGCACTCCCCTGAGTGTGCACTCGCCTGGGTGTAGACACCCCTGAGTGTACACTCCCCTGAGTGTGCTCTCCCATGAGTGTGCACTCCCCTGAGTGTGCACTCACTTTACTAAAAACTCCCCTGAGTGAGCGCTCCCCTGAGCGTGCATTCCCCTGAGTGAGCACTCCCCTGAGTGTTCACTCTTCAGGATGTGCACTCCCCTGAGTGCGCGCTCCCCTGAGTGCGCACTCCCCCGAGTGTGCACTCTCCTGTGTGAAGGCACCCCTGAGTTTGCTCTTACCTGAGTGTACACTCCCCTGAGTGTTCCCTCCCCAGGGTGTGCACTCCCCTGAGTGTGCGCTCCCCTGAGTGTGCACTCCGCTGTGTGAGAACTCCCCTGAGTGCCACTCCCCTGAGTGTGGACTCCCCTGGGTGAAGAGACCCCTGAGTGTGCCCTCCCCTGAGTGTGCACACCCCTGACTGTCCTCTCCCCAGGGTGCGCACTCCCCTGAGTGTGCACTCGCCTGGGTGTAGACACCCCTGAGTGTACACTCCCCTGAGTGTGCTCTCCCATGAGTGTGCACTCCCCTGAGTGTGCACTCACTTTACTAAAAACTCCCCTGAGTGAGCGCTCCCCTGAGCGTGCACTCCCCTGAGTGTGCTCTTCCCTGAGTGTGCACTCGCCTGAGTGAGGACTACTGAGTGAGAACTCGCCTGAGTGAGGACTCCCCTGAGTGTGCACTCCCCTGAGTGCATGCTCACCTGAGTGTGCACTCCCCTGAGTGTGAACTCGCCTGAATGAGGACTCCCCTGATTGTGCACTCCACTGAATGTGCACTCCCCGGAGTGTACACTCCCCTGAGTGTGCTCTCCCCTGACTGTGCACTCCCCTGAGTGTGCACTCGCCTGGGTGTATACACCCCTGAGTGTACACTCCCCTGAGTGTGCTCTCCCTTGAGTGTGCACTGTCCTGAGTGTGCGCTCACTTTACTAAAAACTCCCCAGAGTGAGCGCTCCCCTGAGTGTGCACTCGCCTGAGTGAGGACTACTGAGTGTGAAGTCGTCTGAGTGAAGACGCCCCTAAGTGTGCACTCACCTGAGTGCACGCTCACGTGAGTGTGCACTCGCCTGAGTGAGGACACCCCTGAGTGTGCACTCCCCTGAGTGTGAACTCGCCTGAGTGAGGACTCCCCTGAGTGTGCACTCCACTGAATGTGCACTCCCCGGAGTGTACACTACCCAGAGTGTGCTCTCCCCTGAGTGTGCACTCCCCTTTGTGTGAACTCGCATGGGTGTAGACACCCCTGAGTGTACACTCCCCTGAGTGTGCTCTCCCCTGAGTGTGCACTCCCCTGAGTGTGCGCTCACTTTACTAAAAACCCCCTGAGTGAGCCCTCCCCTGAGTGTGCACTCCCCTGTGTGTGCTCTCGCTTGAGTGCAGACTACTGAGTGTGAAGTCACCTGAGTGACGACGCCCCTAAGTGTTCACTCACCTGAGTGCACACTCACGTGAGTGTTCACTCGAGTGTGCACTCGCCTGAGTGAGGACAACCCTGTGTGAGCACTCCCCTGAGTGTGAACTCACATGAGTGATTACTCAACTGAGTGTGCAATCGCCTGAGTGTGCACTCCCCTGAGTGCATGCTCACCTGAGTGTGCACTCCCCTGAGTGTGCTCTCCCCTGAGTGTGCTCTTCCCTGAGTGTGCACTCGCGTGAGTGAGGACTACTGAGTGAGAACTCGCCTGAGTGAGGACTCCCCTGAGTGTGCACTCTCCTGAGTGCATGCTCACCTGAGTGTGCACTCCCCTGAATGCGCACTCCCCTGAGTGTGCTCTCGCCTGAGTGAGGACACCCCTGAGTGTGCACTCCACTGAATGTTCACTCCCCGGAGTGTGCACTCGCCTGGGTGTAGACACCCCTGAGTGTACACTCCCCTGAGTGTGCACTCAGTTTACTAAATCTCCCCAGAGTGAGCGCTCCCCTGAGTGTGCACTCCCCTGAGTGTGCGCTCACTTTACTAAAAACTCCCCAGAGTGAGCGCTCCCCTGAGTGTGCACTCCCCTGAGTGTGCACTCCCCTGAGTGAGGACTACTGAGTGTGAAGTCGTCTGAGTGAAGACGCCCCTAAGTGTGCACTCACCTGAGTGCACGCCCACGTGAGTGTGCACTCGCCTGAGTGAGGACACCCCTGAGTGTGCACTCCCCTGAGTGTGAACTCTCATGAGTCAGGATTCGCCTGAGTGTGCACTCCCCTGAGTGCATGCTCACCTGAGTGTGCACTCCCCTGAGTGTGCTCTCCCCTGAGTGTACACTCGCCTGAGTGAGGACTACTGAGTGAGAACTCGTCAGAGTGAGGACTCCACTGAGTGTGCACTCTCCTGAGTGCATGCTCACCTGAGTGTGCACTCCCCTGAATGCGCACTCCCCTGAGTGTGCTCTCGCCTGAGTGAGGACACCCCTGAGTGTGCACTCCACTGAATGTTCACTCCCCGGAGTGTGCACTCGCCTGGGTGTAGACACCCCTGAGTGTACACTCCCCTGAGTGTGCACTCAGTTTACTAAATCTCCCCAGAGTGAGCGCTCCCCTGAGTGTGCACTCCCCTGAGTGTGCGCTCACTTTACTAAAAACTCCCCAGAGTGAGCGCTCCCCTGAGTGTGCACTCCCCTGAGTGTGCACTCCCCTGAGTGAGGACTACTGAGTGTGAAGTCGTCTGAGTGAAGACGCCCCTAAGTGTGCACTCACCTGAGTGCACGCCCACGTGAGTGTGCACTCGCCTGAGTGAGGACACCCCTGAGTGTACACTCCCCTGAGTGTGAACTCTCATGAGTCAGGATTCGCCTGAGTGTGCACTCCCCTGAGTGCATGCTCACCTGAGTGTGCACTCCCCTGAGTGTGCTCTCCCCTGAGTGTACACTCGCCTGAGTGAGGACTACTGAGTGAGAACTCGTCAGAGTGAGGACTCCCCTGAGTGTGCACTCCCCTGAGTGCATGCTCACCAGAGTGTGCACTCCCCTGAGTGCGCACTCCCCTGAGTGAGCACTCGCCTGAGTGAGGACACTCCTGAATGTGCACTCCCCTGAGTGCATGATCACCAGAGTGTGCACTCCCCTGAGTGCGCACTCCCCTGAGTGAGAACACGCCAGAGTGAGGACTCCCCTGAGTGTGCACTCCCCTGAGTGCATGCTCACCTGATTGTGCAGTACCCTGAGTGCACACTCCCCTGAGTGTGCACTCGCCTGAGTGAGGACACCCCTGAGTGTGCACACCCCAGAGTGTGAACTCGCCTGAGTGAGGACTCCCCTGATTGTGCACTCCACTGAATGTGCACTCCCCGGAGTGTACACTCCCCTGAGTGTGCTCTACCCTGACTGTGCACTCCCCTGAGTGTGCACTCGCCTGGGTGTAGACACCCCTGTGTGTACACTCCCCTGAGTGTGCTCACCCCTGAGTGTGCACTCTCCTGAGTGTGCGCTCACTTTACTAAAAACTCCCCAGAATGAGCGCTCCCCTGAGTGCGCACTCCCCTGAGTGTGCACTCCCCTGAGTGCGCACTCCCCTGAGTGCGCACTCGCCTGAGTGAGGACACCCCTGAGTGTGCACTCCCCTGAGTGTGATCTCGCCTGAGTGAGGACTCTCCTATTTGTGCACTCCACTCTATGTGCACTCCCCGGAGTGTACACTCCCCTGAGTGTGCTCTCCCCTGACTGTGCACTCCCCTGAGTGTGCACTCACCTGGGTGTAGACACCCCTGATTGTACACTCCCCTGAGAGTGCTCTCCCCTGAGTGTGCACTGTCCTGAGTGTGCGCTCACTTTACTAAAAACTCCCCAGAGTGAGCGCTCCCCTGAGTGTGCACTCGCCTGAGTGAGGACTTCTGAGTGTGAAGTCGTCTGAGTGAAGACGCCCCTAAGTGTGCACTCACCTGAGTGCACGCTCACGTGAGTGTGCACTCGCCTGAGTGAGGACACCCCTGAGTGTGCACTCCCCTGAGTGAGAACTCGCCAGAGTGAGGACTCCCCTGGGTGTGCACTCCCCTGAGTGCATGCTCACAAGAGTGTGCACTCCCCTGAGTGCGCACTCCCCTGAGTGAGAACTCGCCAGAGTGAGGACTCCCCTGAGTGTGCACTTCCCTGAGTGCATGCTCACCAGAGTGTCCACTCCCCTGAGTGCGAACTCACCTGAGTGAGCACTCGCCGGAGTGAGGACACCCCTGAGTGTGCACTCCAATGAGTTTGAACTCGCCTGAGTGAGGACACCCCTGAGTGTGCACTCCACTGCATGTGCCCTCCCCGGAGTGTACACTCCCCTGAGTGTGCTCTCCCCTGAGTGTGCACTCCCCTGAGTGTGCGCTCACTTTACTAAAAACTCCCCAGAGTGAGCGCTCCCATGAGTGTGCACTCCCCTGGGTGTGCACACCCCTGAGTGTGCACTCGCCTGAGTGAGGACTACTGAGTGTGAAGTCATCTGAGTGAAGACGCCCCTAAGTGTGCACTCACCTGAGTTCACGCTCACGTGAGTGTGCACTCTCCTGAGTTAGGACACCCCTGAGTGTGCACTCTCCTGAGTGTGAACTCGATGAGTGAGAACTCGCCTGAGTGTGCACTCCCCTGAGTGCATGCTCACCTGAGTGTGCACTCCCCTGAGTGTGCCCTCCCCTGAGTGCATGCTCACCAGAGTGTGCACTCCCCTCAGTGCGCACTCCCCTGAGTGAGCACTCGCCTGAGTGAGGACACCCCTGAGTGTGCACTCCCCTGAGTGCATGCTCACCAGTGAATGCTCACTCCCCTGAGTGCGCACTCCCCTGAGTGAGAACTCGCCAGAGTGAGGACTCCCCTGAGTGTGCACTCCCCTGAGTGCATGCTCACCTGAGTGTGCACACCCCTGAGTGCGCACACCCCTGAGTGTGCGCTCAGTTTACTAAAAACTCCCCAGAGTGAGCGCTCCCCTGAGTGTGCACTCCCCTGAGTGTGCGCTCACTTTACTAAAAACTCCCCAGAGTGAGCGCTCCCCTGAGTGTGCACTCCCCTGAGTGTGCACTCCACTGAGTGTGCACTCCCCTCAGTGTGCACTCGGCTGAGTGAGGACTACTGAGTTTGAAGTCGTCCGAGTGAAGACGTCCCTAAGTGTACACTCACCTGAGTGCACGCTCACTTGAGTGTGCACTCGCCTGAGTGAGGACACCCCTGAGTGTGCACTCCAAAGTGTTTGAACTCGCCTGAGTGAGGACTCCCCTGAGTGTGCACTCCACTGAATGTGATCTCCCCGGAGTGTACACTCCCCTGAGTGTGCTCTCCCCTGAGTGTGCTCTCACCTGTGTGTGCACTCCCCTGAGTGTGCGCTCACTTTACTAAAAACTCCCCAGAGTGAGCACTACCCTGAGTGTGCACTCTCCTGAGTGTGCACTCCCCTGAGTGTGCACTCGCCTGAGTGAGGACTACTGAGTGTGAAGTCGTCCGAGTGAAGACGCCCATAAGTGTGCACTCACCTGAGTGCACGCTCACGTGAGTGTGCACTCGCCTGCGTGAGGACACCCCTGAGTGTGCACTCCCCTGGGTGTGAACTCGCATGAGTGAGGACTCGCCTGAGTGTGCACTCCCCTGAGTGCATGCTCACCTGAGCGTGCACTCCCCAGAGTGTGCTCTCCCCTGAGAGTACACTCGCCTGAGTGAGGACTACTGAGTGAGATCTCGCCAGAGTGAGGACTCCCCTGAGTGTGCACTCCCCTGAGTTCATGCTCACCAGAGTGTGCACTCCCCTGAGTGCGCACGCCCCTGAGTGAGCACTCGCCTGAGTGAGGACACCCCTGAGTGTGCACTCCAATGAGTTTGAACTCGCCTGACTGAGGACTCCCCTGAGTGTGCACTCCACTGAATGTGCCCTCCCCGGAGTGTACACTCCCCTGAGTGTGCTCTCCCCTGAGTGTGCACTCCCCTGAGTGTGCACTCGCCTGAGTGTAGACACCCCTGTGTGTGCATTCCCCTGAGTGAGCACTCCCCTGAGTGTTCACTCTTCAGGATGTGCACTCCCCTGGGTGTGTGCTCCCCTGAGTGCGCACTCCACCGAGTGTGCACTCTCCTGTGTGAAGGCACCCCTGAGTTTGCTCTTACCTGGGTGTACACTCCCCTGAGTGTTCCCTACCCAGGGTGTGCACTCCCCTGAGTGTGCGCTCGCCTGAGTGTGCACTCCGCTGTGTGAGAACTCCCCTGAGTGCCACTCCCCTGAGTGTGGACTCCCCTGGGTGAAGAGACCCCTGAGTGTGCCCTCCCCTGAGATTGCACACCCCTGACTGTCCTCTCCCCAGGGTGCGCACTCCCCGGAGTGTACACTCCCCTGAGTGTGCTCTCCCCTGAGTGTGCACTCCCCTGGGTGTGCACTCACTTTATTAAAAACTCCCCTGAGTGGGCGCTCCCCTGAGCGTGCACTCCCCTGAGTGCGTTCTTCCCTGAGTGTGCACTCGCCTGAGTGAGGACTACTGAGTGAGAACTCGCCTGAGGGAGGACTCCCCTGAGTGTGCACTCCCCTGAGTGCATGCTCACCTGAGTGTGCACACCCCTGAGTGCGCACACCCCTGAGTGTGCGCTCAGTTTACTAAAAACTCCCCAGAGTGAGCGCTCCCCTGAGTGTGCACTCCCCTGAGTGTGCGCTCACTTTACTAAAAACTCCCCAGAGTGAGCGCTCCCCTGAGTGTGCACTCCCCTGAGTGTGCACTCCACTGAGTGTGCACTCCCCTCAGTGTGCACTCGGCTGAGTGAGGACTACTGAGTTTGAAGTCGTCCGAGTGAAGACGTCCCTAAGTGTACACTCACCTGAGTGCACGCTCACTTGAGTGTGCACTCGCCTGAGTGAGGACACCCCTGAGTGTGCACTCCCCTGAGTGTGAACTCGCATGAGTGAGGACTCGCCTGAGTGTGCACTCCCCTGAGTGCATGCTCACCTGAGTGTGCACTCCCCTGAGTGTGCTCTCCCCTGAGTATACACTCGCCTGAGTGAGGACTACTGAGTGAGAACTCCCCAGAGTGAGTACTCCCCTGAGTGTGCACTCCCCTGAGTGCATGCTCACCAGAGTGTGCACTCCCCTGAGTGCGCACGCCCCTGAGTGAGCACTCGCCTGAGTGAGGACACACCTGAGTGTGCACTCCCCAGAGTGAATGCTCACCAGAGTGTGCACTCCCCTGAGTGTGCACTCCCCTGAGTGAGAACTCACCAGAGTGAGGACTCCCCTGAGTGTGCACTCCCCTGAGTGCGCACTCCCCTGAGTGTGGACTCCCCTGAGTGCGCACTCCCCTGAGTGTGCACTCGCCTGAGTGAGGACACCCCTGAGTGTGCACTCCCCTGAGTGCATGCTCACCTGAGTGTGCACTCCCCTGAGTGCGCACTCCCCTGAGTGTGCACTCGCCTGAGTGAGGACACCCCTGAGTGTGCACTCCCCTGAGTGTGAACTCGCCTGAGTGAGGACTCCCCTGATTGTGCACTGCACTGAATGTGCACTCCCCAGAGTGTACACTCCCCTGAGTGTGCTCTCCCCTGACTGTGCACTCCCCTGAGTGTGCACTCGCCTGGGTGTAGACACCCCTGAGTTTACACTCCCCTGAGTGTGCTCTCCCCTGAGTGTGCACTCTCCTGAGTGTGCGCTCACTTTACTAAAAACTCCCCAGAGTGAGCACTACCCTGAGTGTGCACTCTCCTGAGTGTGCACTCCCCTGAGTGTGCACTCGCCTGAGTGAGGACTACTGAGTGTGAAGTCATCTGAGTGAAGACGCCCCTAAGTGTGCACTCACCTGAGTGCACGCTCACGTGAGTGTGCACTCGCCTGAGTGAGGACACCCCTGAGTGCGCACTCCCCTGAGTGAGAACTCGCCAGAGTGAGGACTCCCCTGGGTGTGCACTCCCTTGAGTGCATGCTCACGAGAGTGTGCACTCCCCTGAGTGCGAACTCCCCTGAGTGAGCACTCGCCTGAGTGAGGACACCCCTGAGTGTGCACTCCAATGAGTTTGAACTCGCCTGAGTGAGGACTCCCCTGAGTGTGCACTCCAATGAATGTACCCTCCCCGGAGTGTACTCTCCCCTGAGTGTGCTCTCACCTGTGTGTGCACTCCCCTGAGTGTGCGCTCACTTTACTAAAAACTCCCCAGAGTGAGCACTTCCATGAGTGTGCACTCCCCTGGGTGTGCACTCCCCTGAGTGTGCACTCGCCTGAGTGAGGACTACTGAGTGTGAAGTCATCCGAGTGAAGACGCCCCTAAGTGTGCACTCACCTGAGTGCACGCTCACGTGAGTGTGCACACGTCTGAGTGAGGACACCCCTGAGTGTGCACTCCCCTGAGTGTGAACCCGCATGAGTGAGGACTCGCCTGAGTGTGCACTCCCCTGAGTGCATGCTCACCTGAGTGTGCACTCCCCGGAGTGTGCTCTCCCCTGAGAGTACACTCGCCTGAGTGAGGACTACTGAGTGAGAACTCGCCAGAGTGAGGACTCCCCTGAGTGTGCACTCCCCTGAGTGCATGCTCACCAGAGTGTGCACTCCCCTGAGTGCGCACGCACCTGAGTGGGCACTCGCCTGAGTGAGGACACCCCTGAGTGTGCACTCCAATGAGTTTGAACTCGCCTGAGTGAGGACTCCCCTGTGTGTGCACTCCACTGAATGTGCCCTCCCCGGAGTGTACACTCTCCTGAGTGTGCTCTCCCCTGAGTGCGCACTCCCCTGAGTGTGCACTCGCCTGGGGGTAGACACCCCTGAGTGTGCATTCCCCTGAGTGAGCACTCCCCTGAGTGTTCACTCTTCAGGATGTGCACTCCCCTGAGTGCGCGCTCCCCTGAGTGCGCACTCCCCCGAGTGTGCACTCTCCTGTGTGAAGGCACCCCTGAGTTTGCTCTTACCTGAGTGTACACTCCCCTGAGTGTTCCCTCCCCAGGGTGTGCACTCCCCTGAGTGTGCGCTCCCCTGAGTGTGCACTCCGCTGTGTGAGAACTCCCCTGAGTGCCACTCCCCTGAGTGTGGACTCCCCTGGGTGAAGAGACCCCTGAGTGTGCCCTCCCCTGAGTGTGCACACCCCTGACTGTCCTCTCCCCAGGGTGCGCACTCCCCTGAGTGTGCACTCGCCTGGGTGTAGACACCCCTGAGTGTACACTCCCCTGAGTGTGCTCTCCCATGAGTGTGCACTCCCCTGAGTGTGCACTCACTTTACTAAAAACTCCCCTGAGTGAGCGCTCCCCTGAGCGCGCACTCCCCTGAGTGTGCTCTTCCCTGAGTGTGCACTCGCCTGAGTGAGGACTACTGAGTGAGAACTCGCCTGAGTGAGGACTCCCCTGAGTGTGCACTCCCCTGAGTGCATGCTCACCTGAGTGTGCACTCCCCTGAGTGTGAACTCGCCTGAATGAGGACTCCCCTGATTGTGCACTCCACTGAATGTGCACTCCCCGGAGTGTACACTCCCCTGAGTGTGCTCTCCCCTGACTGTGCACTCCCCTGAGTGTGCACTCGCCTGGGTGTATACACCCCTGAGTGTACACTCCCCTGAGTGTGCTCTCCCCTGAGTGTGCACTGTCCTGAGTGTGCGCTCACTTTACTAAAAACTCCCCAGAGTGAGCGCTCCCCTGAGTGTGCACTCGCCTGAGTGAGGACTACTGAGTGTGAAGTCGTCTGAGTGAAGACGCCCCTAAGTGTGCACTCACCTGAGTGCACGCTCACGTGAGTGGGCACTCGCCTGAGTGAGGACACCCCTGAGTGTGCACTCCCCTGAGTGTGAACTCGCCTGAGTGAGGACTCCCCTGAGTGTGCACTCCACTGAATGTGCACTCCCCGGAGTGTACACTACCCAGAGTGTGCTCTCCCCTGAGTGTGCACTCCCCTTTGTGTGAGCTCGCATGGGTGTAGACACCCCTGAGTGTACACTCCCCTGAGTGTGCTCTCCCCTGAGTGTGCACTCCCCTGAGTGTGCGCTCACTTTACTAAAAACCCCCTGAGTGAGCCCTCCCCTGAGTGTGCACTCCCCTGTGTGTGCTCTCGCTTGAGTGCAGACTACTGAGTGTGAAGTCACCTGAGTGAAGACGCCCCTAAGTGTTCACTCACCTGAGTGCACACTCACGTGTGTGTTCACTCGAGTGTGCACTCGCCTGAGTGAGGACAACCCTGTGTGAGCACTCCCCTGAGTGTGAACTCGCATGAGTGATTACTCAACTGAGTGTGCAATCGCCTGAGTGTGCACTCCCCTGAGTGCATGCTCACCTGAGTGTGCACTACCCTGAGTGTGCTCTCCCCTGAGTGTGCTCTTCCCTGAGTGTGCACTCGCGTGAGTGAGGACTACTGAGTGAGAACTCGCCTGAGTGAGGACTCCCCTGAGTGTGCACTCTCCTGAGTGCATGCTCACCTGAGTGTGCACTCCCCTGAGTGCGCACTCCCCTGAGTGTGCTCTCGCCTGAGTGAGGACACCCCTGAGTGTGCACTCCACTGAATGTTCACTCCCCAGAGTGTGCACTCGCCTGGGTGTAGACACCCCTGAGTGTACACCCCCCTGAGTGTGCACTCAGTTTACTAAATCTCCCCAGAGTGAGCGCTCCCCTGAGTGTGCACTCCCCTGAGTGTGCGCTCACTTTACTAAAAACTCCCCAGAGTGAGCGCTCCCCTGAGTGTGCACTCCCCTGAGTGTGCACTCCCCTGAGTGAGGACTACTGAGTGTGAAGTCGTCTGAGTGAAGACGCCCCTAAGTGTGCACTCACCTGAGTGCACGCCCACGTGAGTGTGCACTCGCCTGAGTGAGGACACCCCTGAGTGTGCACTCCCCTGAGTGTGAACTCTCATGAGTCAGGATTCGCCTGAGTGTGCACTCCCCTGAGTGCATGCTCACCTGAGTGTGCACTCCCCTGAGTGTGCTCTCCCCTGAGTGTACACTCGCCTGAGTGAGGACTACTGAGTGAGAACTCGTCAGAGTGAGGACTCCCCTGAGTGTGCACTCCCCTGAGTGCATGCTCACCAGAGTGTGCACTCCCCTGAGTGCGCACTCCCCTGAGTGAGCACTCGCCTGAGTGAGGACACCCCTGAATGTGCACTCCCCTGAGTGCATGATCACCAGAGTGTGCACTCCCCTGAGTGCGCACTCCCCTGAGTGAGAACACGCCAGAGTGAGGACTCCCCTGAGTGTGCACTCCCCTGAGTGCATGCTCACCTGATTGTGCAGTACCCTGAGTGCACACTCCCCTGAGTGTGCACTCGCCTGAGTGAGGACACCCCTGAGTGTGCACACCCCAGAGTGTGAACTCGCCTGAGTGAGGACTCCCCTGATTGTGCACTCCACTGAATGTGCACTCCCCGGAGTGTACACTCCCCTGAGTGTGCTCTACCCTGACTGTGCACTCCCCTGAGTGTGCACTCGCCTGGGTGTAGACACCCCTGTGTGTACACTCCCCTGAGTGTGCTCACCCCTGAGTGTGCACTCTCCTGAGTGTGCGCTCACTTTACTAAAAACTCCCCAGAATGAGCGCTCCCCTGAGTGCGCACTCCCCTGAGTGTGCACTCCCCTGAGTGCGCACTCCCCTGAGTGCGCACTCGCCTGAGTGAGGACACCCCTGAGTGTGATCTCGCCTGAGTGAGGACTGTCCTATTTGTGCACTCCACTCTATGTGCACTCCCCGGAGTGTACACTCCCCTGAGTGTGCTCTCCCCTGACTGTGCACTCCCCTGAGTGTGCACTCACCTGGGTGTAGACACCCCTGACTGTACACTCCCCTGAGAGTGCTCTCCCCTGAGTGTGCACTGTCCTGAGTGTGCGCTCACTTTACTAAAAACTCCCCAGAGTGAGCGCTCCCCTGAGTGTGCACTCGCCTGAGTGAGGACTACTGAGTGTGAAGTCGTCTGAGTGAAGACGCCCCTAAGTGTGCACTCACCTGAGTGCACGCTCACGTGAGTGTGCACTCGCCTGAGTGAGGACACCCCTGAGTGTGCACTCCCCTGAGTGAGAACTCGCCAGAGTGAGGACTCCCCTGGGTGTGCACTCCCCTGAGTGCATGCTCACCAGAGTGTGCACTCCCCTGAGTGCGCACGCACCTGAGTGGGCACTCGCCTGAGTGAGGACACCCCTGAGTGTGCACTCCAATGAGTTTGAACTCGCCTGAGTGAGGACTCCCCTGAGTGTGCACTCCACTGAATGTGCCCTCCCCGGAGTGTACACTCTCCTGAGTGTGCTCTCCCCTGAGTGCGCACTCCCCTGAGTGTGCACTCTCCTGGGGGTAGACACCCCTGAGTGTGCATTCCCCTGAGTGAGCACTCCCCTGAGTGTTCACTCTTCAGGATGTGCACTCCCCTGAGTGCGCGCTCCCCTGAGTGCGCACTCCCCCGAGTGTGCACTCTCCTGTGTGAAGGCACCCCTGAGTTTGCTCTTACCTGAGTGTACACTCCCCTGAGTGTTCCCTCCCCAGGGTGTGCACTCCCCTGAGTGTGCGCTCCCCTGAGTGTGCACTCCGCTGTGTGAGAACTCCCCTGAGTGCCACTCCCCTGAGTGTGGACTCCCCTGGGTGAAGAGACCCCTGAGTGTGCCCTCCCCTGAGTGTGCACACCCCTGACTGTCCTCTCCCCAGGGTGCGCACTCCCCTGAGTGTGCACTCGCCTGGGTGTAGACACCCCTGAGTGTACACTCCCCTGAGTGTGCTCTCCCATGAGTGTGCACTCCCCTGAGTGTGCACTCACTTTACTAAAAACTCCCCTGAGTGAGCGCTCCCCTGAGCGTGCATTCCCCTGAGTGAGCACTCCCCTGAGTGTTCACTCTTCAGGATGTGCACTCCCCTGAGTGCGCGCTCCCCTGAGTGCGCACTCCCCCGAGTGTGCACTCTCCTGTGTGAAGGCACCCCTGAGTTTGCTCTTACCTGAGTGTACACTCCCCTGAGTGTTCCCTCCCCAGGGTGTGCACTCCCCTGAGTGTGCGCTCCCCTGAGTGTGCACTCCGCTGTGTGAGAACTCCCCTGAGTGCCACTCCCCTGAGTGTGGACTCCCCTGGGTGAAGAGACCCCTGAGTGTGCCCTCCCCTGAGTGTGCACACCCCTGACTGTCCTCTCCCCAGGGTGCGCACTCCCCTGAGTGTGCACTCGCCTGGGTGTAGACACCCCTGAGTGTACACTCCCCTGAGTGTGCTCTCCCATGAGTGTGCACTCCCCTGAGTGTGCACTCACTTTACTAAAAACTCCCCTGAGTGAGCGCTCCCCTGAGCGTGCACTCCCCTGAGTGTGCTCTTCCCTGAGTGTGCACTCGCCTGAGTGAGGACTACTGAGTGAGAACTCGCCTGAGTGGGGACTCCCCTGAGTGTGCACTCCCCTGAGTGCATGCTCACCTGAGTGTGCACTCCCCTGAGTGTGAACTCGCCTGAATGAGGACTCCCCTGATTGTGCACTCCACTGAATGTGCACTCCCCGGAGTGTACACTCCCCTGAGTGTGCTCTCCCCTGACTGTGCACTCCCCTGAGTGTGCACTCGCCTAGGTGTATACACCCCTGAGTGTACACTCCCCTGAGTGTGCTCTCCCCTGAGTGTGCACTGTCCTGAGTGTGCGCTCACTTTACTAAAAACTCCCCAGAGTGAGCGCTCCCCTGAGTGTGCACTCGCCTGAGTGAGGACTACTGAGTGTGAAGTCGTCTGAGTGAAGACGCCCCTAAGTGTGCACTCACCTGAGTGCACGCTCACGTGAGTGTGCACTCGCCTGAGTGAGGACACCCCTGAGTGTGCACTCCCCTGAGTGTGAACTCGCCTGAGTGAGGACTCCCCTGAGTGTGCACTCCACTGAATGTGCACTCCCCGGAGTGTACACTACCCAGAGTGTGCTCTCCCCTGAGTGTGCACTCCCCTTTGTGTGAACTCGCATGGGTGTAGACACCCCTGAGTGTACACTCCCCTGAGTGTGCTCTCCCCTGAGTGTGCACTCCCCTGAGTGTGCGCTCACTTTACTAAAAACCCCCTGAGTGAGCCCTCCCCTGAGTGTGCACTCCCCTGTGTGTGCTCTCGCTTGAGTGCAGACTACTGAGTGTGAAGTCACCTGAGTGACGACGCCCCTAAGTGTTCACTCACCTGAGTGCACACTCACGTGAGTGTTCACTCGAGTGTGCACTCGCCTGAGTGAGGACAACCCTGTGTGAGCACTCCCCTGAGTGTGAACTCGCATGAGTGATTACTCAACTGAGTGTGCAATCGCCTGAGTGTGCACTCCCCTGAGTGCATGCTCACCTGAGTGTGCACTCCCCTGAGTGTGCTCTCCCCTGAGTGTGCTCTTCCCTGAGTGTGCACTCGCGTGAGTGAGGACTACTGAGTGAGAACTCGCCTGAGTGAGGACTCCCCTGAGTGTGCACTCTCCTGAGTGCATGCTCACCTGAGTGTGCACTCCCCTGAATGCGCACTCCCCTGAGTGTGCTCTCGCCTGAGTGAGGACACCCCTGAGTGTGCACTCCACTGAATGTTCACTCCCCGGAGTGTGCACTCGCCTGGGTGTAGACACCCCTGAGTGTACACTCCCCTGAGTGTGCACTCAGTTTACTAAATCTCCCCAGAGTGAGCGCTCCCCTGAGTGTGCACTCCCCTGAGTGTGCGCTCACTTTACTAAAAACTCCCCAGAGTGAGCGCTCCCCTGAGTGTGCACTCCCCTGAGTGTGCACTCCCCTGAGTGAGGACTACTGAGTGTGAAGTCGTCTGAGTGAAGACGCCCCTAAGTGTGCACTCACCTGAGTGCACGCCCACGTGAGTGTGCACTCGCCTGAGTGAGGACACCCCTGAGTGTGCACTCCCCTGAGTGTGAACTCTCATGAGTCAGGATTCGCCTGAGTGTGCACTCCCCTGAGTGCATGCTCACCTGAGTGTGCACTCCCCTGAGTTTGCTCTCCCCTGAGTGTACACTCGCCTGAGTGAGGACTACTGAGTGAGAACTCGTCAGAGTGAGGACTCCCCTGAGTGTGCACTCCCCTGAGTGCATGCTCACCAGAGTGTGCACTCCCCTGAGTGCGCACTCCCCTGAGTGAGCACTCGCCTGAGTGAGGACACCCCTGAATGTGCACTCCCCTGAGTGCATGATCACCAGAGTGTGCACTCCCCTGAGTGCGCACTCCCCTGAGTGAGAACACGCCAGAGTGAGGACTCCCCTGAGTGTGCACTCCCCTGAGTGCATGCTCACCTGATTGTGCAGTACCCTGAGTGCACACTCCCCTGAGTGTGCACTCGCCTGAGTGAGGACACCCCTGAGTGTGCACACCCCAGAGTGTGAACTCGCCTGAGTGAGGACTCCCCTGATTGTGCACTCCACTGAATGTGCACTCCCCGGAGTGTACACTCCCCTGAGTGTGCTCTACCCTGACTGTGCACTCCCCTGAGTGTGCACTCGCCTGGGTGTAGACACCCCTGTGTGTACACTCCCCTGAGTGTGCTCACCCCTGAGTGTGCACTCTCCTGAGTGTGCGCTCACTTTACTAAAAACTCCCCAGAATGAGCGCTCCCCTGAGTGCGCACTCCCCTGAGTGTGCACTCCCCTGAGTGCGCACTCCCCTGAGTGCGCACTCGCCTGAGTGAGGACACCCCTGAGTGTGCACTCCCCTGAGTGTGATCTCGCCTGAGTGAGGACTCTCCTATTTGTGCACTCCACTCTATGTGCACTCCCCGGAGTGTACACTCCCCTGAGTGTGCTCTCCCCTGACTGTGCACTCCCCTGAGTGTGCACTCACCTGGGTGTAGACACCCCTGATTGTACACTCCCCTGAGAGTGCTCTCCCCTGAGTGTGCACTGTCCTGAGTGTGCGCTCACTTTACTAAAAACTCCCCAGAGTGAGCGCTCCCCTGAGTGTGCACTCGCCTGAGTGAGGACTTCTGAGTGTGAAGTCGTCTGAGTGAAGACGCCCCTAAGTGTGCACTCACCTGAGTGCACGCTCACGTGAGTGTGCACTCGCCTGAGTGAGGACACCCCTGAGTGTGCACTCCCCTGAGTGAGAACTCGCCAGAGTGAGGACTCCCCTGGGTGTGCACTCCCCTGAGTGCATGCTCACAAGAGTGTGCACTCCCCTGAGTGCGCACTCCCCTGAGTGAGAACTCGCCAGAGTGAGGACTCCCCTGAGTGTGCACTTCCCTGAGTGCATGCTCACCAGAGTGTCCACTCCCCTGAGTGCGAACTCACCTGAGTGAGCACTCGCCGGAGTGAGGACACCCCTGAGTGTGCACTCCAATGAGTTTGAACTCGCCTGAGTGAGGACACCCCTGAGTGTGCACTCCACTGCATGTGCCCTCCCCGGAGTGTACACTCCCCTGAGTGTGCTCTCCCCTGAGTGTGCACTCCCCTGAGTGTGCGCTCACTTTACTAAAAACTCCCCAGAGTGAGCGCTCCCATGAGTGTGCACTCCCCTGGGTGTGCACACCCCTGAGTGTGCACTCGCCTGAGTGAGGACTACTGAGTGTGAAGTCATCTGAGTGAAGACGCCCCTAAGTGTGCACTCACCTGAGTTCACGCTCACGTGAGTGTGCACTCTCCTGAGTTAGGACACCCCTGAGTGTGCACTCTCCTGAGTGTGAACTCGATGAGTGAGAACTCGCCTGAGTGTGCACTCCCCTGAGTGCATGCTCACCTGAGTGTGCACTCCCCTGAGTGTGCCCTCCCCTGAGTGCATGCTCACCAGAGTGTGCACTCCCCTCAGTGCGCACTCCCCTGAGTGAGCACTCGCCTGAGTGAGGACACCCCTGAGTGTGCACTCCCCTGAGTGCATGCTCACCAGTGAATGCTCACTCCCCTGAGTGCGCACTCCCCTGAGTGAGAACTCGCCAGAGTGAGGACTCCCCTGAGTGTGCACTCCCCTGAGTGCATGCTCACCTGAGTGCGCATTCCCCTGAGTGTGCACTCGCCTGAGTGAGGACAATCCTGAATGTGCACTCCCCTGAGTGTGAACTCGCCTGAGTGAGGACTCCCCTGATTGTGCACTCCACTGAATGTGCACTCCCCGGAGTGTACACTCCCCTGAGTGTGCTCTCCCCTGACTGTGCACTCCCCTGAGTGTGCACTCGCCTGGGTGTAGACACCCCTGAGTGTACACTCCCCTGAGTGTGCTCTCCCCTGAGTGTGCACTCTCCTGAGTGTGCGCTCACTTTACTAAAAACTCCCAAGAGTGAGCGCTCCCCTGAGTGTGCACTCCCCTGAGTGTGCACACGCCTGAGTGAGGACTACTGAGTGTGAAGTCGTCTGAGTGAAGACGCCCCTAAGTGTGCACTCACCTGAGTGCACGCTCACGTGAGTGTGCACTCGCCTGAGTGAGGACACCCCTGAGTGTGCACTCCCCTGAGTGAGAACTCACCAGAGTGAGGACTTCCCTGGGTGTACACTCCCCTGAGTGCATGCTCACAAGAGTGTGCACTCCCCTGAGTGCGCACTCCCCTGAGTGAGAACTCGCCAGAGTGAGGATTCCCCTGACTGTGCACTCCCCTGAGTGCATGCTCACCAGAATGTGAACTCCCCTGAGTGCGAACACCCCTGAGTGAGCACTCGCCTGAGTGAGGACACCCCTGAGTGTGCACTCCAATGAGTTTGAACTCGCCTGAGTGAGGACTCCCCTGAGTGTGCACTCCACTGAATGTGCCCTCCCCTGAGTGTGCACTCCCCTGAGTGTGCGCTCACTTTACTAATAACTCCCCAGAGTGAGCGCTCCCATGAGTGTGCACTCCCCTGGGTGTGCACTCCTCTGGGTGTGCTCTCCCCTGAGAGTACACTCGCCTGAGTGAGGACTACTGAGTGAGAACTCGCCAGAGTGAGGACTCCACTGAGTGTGCACTCCCCTGAGTGCATGCTCACCAGAGTGAGCACTCCCCTGAGGGCGCATGCACCTGAGTGAGCACTCGCCTGAGTGAGGACACCCCTGAGTGTGCACTCCAATGAGTTTGAACTCGCCTGAGTGAGGACTCTCCTGTGTGTGCACTCCACTGAATGTGCCCTCCCCGGAGTGTACATTCCCCTGAGTGTGCTCTCCCCTGAGTGCGCATTCCCTGAGTGTGCACTCGCCTTGGTGTAGACACCCCTGAGAGTGCATTCCCCTGAGTGAGCACTCCCCTGTGTGTTCACTCTTCAGGATGTGCACTCCCCTGTGTGTGCGCTCCCCTGAGTGTGCCCTCCCCCGAGTGTGCACTCTCCTGTGAAGGCATCCCTGAGTTTGCTCTCCCCTGAGTGTACACTCCCCTGAGTGTTCCCTCCCCAGGGTGTGCACTCCCCTGGGTGTGCGCTCCCCTGAGTGTGCACTCCGCTGTGTGAGTACTCCCCTGAGTGCCACTCCCCTGAGTGTGGACTCCCCTGGGTGAAGACACCCCTGAGTGTGCCCTCCCCTGATTGTGGACACCCCTGACTGTCCTCTCCCCAGGGTGTGCACTCCCGTGAGTGTGCACTCGCCTGGGTGTAGACACCCCTGAGTGTACACTCCCCTGAGTGTGCTCTCCCCTGTGTGTGCACTCCCCTGAGTGTGCGCTCACTTTACTAAAAACTCCCCTGTGTGAGCGCTCCCCTGAGTGTGCACTCCCCTGAGTGTGCTCTTCCCTGAGTGTGCACTCGCCTGAGTGAGGACTACTGAGTGAGATCTCGCCTGAGTGAGGAGTCCCCTAAGTGTGCACTCCCCTGAGTGTGAACTCGCCTGGGTGAGGACTCCCCTGAGTGTGCACTCCACTGAATGTGCACTCCCCGGAGTGTACACTCCCCTGAGTGTGCTCTCCCCTGAGTGCGCACTCCCCTTTGTGTGCACTCGCATGGGTGTAGACACCCCTGAGTGTACACTCCCCTGAGTGTGCTCTCCCCTGAGTGTGCACTCCCCTGAGTGTGCGCTCACTTTACTAAAAACTCCCCTGAGTGAGCGCTCCCCTGAGTGGGCACTCCCCTGAGTGTGCACTCGCTTCAGTGCGGACTACTGAGTGTGAAGGCGCCTGAGTGAAGACGCCCCTAAGTGTGCACTCAATTGAGTGCACACTCACGTGAGGGTGCACTCGCCTGAGTGAACGCTCCCCTGATTGTGCACTCCGCTGAGTGTGAACTCACATGAGTGAGGACTCGCCTGAGTGTGCACTCGCCTGATTGTGCACTCCCCTGAATGCATGCTCACCTGTGTGTGAACTCCCCTGAGTGTGCTCTCCCCTGAGTGTACACTCGCCTGAGTGAGGTCTACTCAGTGAGAACTCACCTGAGTGAGGACTACCCTGAGTGTGCCCTCCCATGAGTGCATGCTCACCAGAGGGTGCACTCCCCTGAGTGCGCACTCCCCTGAGTGAGCACACCCCTGAGTGAGGACACCCCTGAGTGTGCACTCCAATGAGTGTGAACTCGCCTGAGTGAGGACTCCCCTGAGTGTGCACTCCACTGAATGTGCCCACCTCGGAGTGTACACTCCCCTGAGTGTGCTCTCCCCTGAGTGCGCACTCCCCTGAGTGGGCACTCGCCTGGGAGTAGACACCCCTGAGTGTGCATTCCCCTGAGTGAGCACTCCCCTGAGTGTTCACTCTTCAGGATGTGCACTCCCCTGAGTGTGCGACCCCCTGAGTGTGCACTCCCCGGAGTGTGCACTCTCCTGGGTGAAGGCAACCCTGAGTTTGCTCTCCCCTGAGTGTACACTCCCCTGAGAGCACCCTCCCCAGGGTGTGCGCTCCCCTGAGTGTGCACTCCCCTGAGTGTGCACTCCCCTGAGTGTTCCCTCCCCAGGGTGTGCACTCCCGTTAGTGTGCACTCCCCTGAGTGTGTCCTCCCCTGAGTGTGCGCTCCCCTGATTGAGGACTCCCCTGAGTGTGCACTGCCCTGAGTGTGCACTCGCCTGAGTGAGGACTACTGAGTGTGAAGTCGACTGAGTGAGGACTCCCCTGAGGGCGGACTCCCCTGAGTGTGCACTCGCCTGGGTGTAGACACCCCTGAGTGTGCATTCCCCTGAGTGAGCACTCCCCTGAGTGTTCACTATTCGGGATGTGCACTCCCTTGAGTGTGCACTCCCCTGAGTGTGCACTCCCCCGAGTGTGCACTCTCCTGGGTGAAGTCACCCCGAGTTTGCACTCCCCTGAGTGTACACTCCCCTGAGTGTTCCCTCCCAAGGGTGTGCACTCCCCTGAGTGTACGCTCCCCTGAGTGTGCACTCCGTTGTGTGAGCGCTCCCCTGAGTGCACACTCCCCTGAGTGTGGACTCGCCTGGGTGAAGAGACCCCTGTGTGTCCACTCCCCTGAGTGTGCACACCCCTGACTGTTCTCTCCAACGGGTGTGCACTCCCCTGAGTGAACGCTCCCCTGAGTGTGCACTCCTCTGAGTTTGCACTCTCCTGAGTGAGGAATCCCCTGAGTGTGCCCTCCCCTGAGTATGCGCTCCCCTGAGTTTGCACTCCCTTGAGTGCGCACTCCCCTGATTGAGGACTCCACTGAATGAGCACTCCCCTGTGTGTACACTCCCCTGAGTGTGCTCTCCCCTGAGAGTGCACTCGCCTGAGTGAGGACTACTGAGTGAGAACTCGCCTGAGGGAGGACTCCCCTGAGTGTGCACTCCCCTGAGTGAATATTCACCTGAGTGTGCACTCCCCTTAGTGTGCACTCGCCTGAGTGAAGACACCCTTGAGTGTGCAATCCAATGAGTGTGCTCTCCCCTGAGTGTGCACTCCCCTGAGTGTGCGCTCACTTTACTGAAAACTCCCCTGAGTGAGCGCTCCCCTGAGTGTGCACTCCCCTGAGTGTGTGCTCCCCTGGGGGTGCACTTCCCTGAGTGAGTGCTCCCCTGTGTGTGCACTCGCCTGAGTGATGACTACTGAGTGTGAAGGCGCCTGAGTGAAGACGCCCCTAAGTGTGCACTCAACTGAGTGCACGCTCACGTGAGTGTGCACTCGCCTGAGTGAGGACACCTCTGAGTGTGCACTCCCCTGAGTGAGAACTCGCCAGAGTGAGGACTCCCCTGAGTGTACACTCCACTGAATGTGCCCACCTCGGAGTGTACACTCCCCTGAGTGTGCTCTCCCCTGAGTGCGCACTCCCCTGAGAGGGCACTCGCCTGGGAGTAGACACCCCTGAGTGTGCATTCCCCTGAGTGAGCACTCCCCTGAGTGTTCACTCTTCAGGATGTGCACTCCCCTGAGTGTGCGACCCCCGGAGTGTGCACTCCCCCGAGTGTGCACTCTCCTGGGTGAAGGCACCCCTGAGTTTGCTCTCCCCTGAGTGTACACTCCCCTGAGAGCACCCTCCCCAGGGTGTGCGCTCCCGTGAGTGTGCGCTCCCCTGAGTGTACACTCCCCTGAGTGTTCCCTCCCCAGGGTGTGCACTCCCGTTAGTGTGCACTCCCCTGAGTGTGTCCTCCACTGAGTGTGCGCTCCCCTGAGTGAGGACTCCCCTGAGTGTGCACTGCCCTGAGTGTGCACTCGCCTGAGTGAGGACTACTGAGTGTGAAGTCGCCTGAGTGAGGACTCCCCTGAGTGCGGACTCCCCTGAGTGTGCACTCGCCTGGGTGTAGACACCCCTGAGTGTGCATTCCCCTGAGTGAGCACTCCCCTGAGTGTTCACTATTCGGGATGTGCACTCCCTTGAGTGTGCACTCCCCTGAGTGTGCACTCCCCCGAGTGTGCACTCTCCTGGGTGAAGTCACCCCTGAGTTTGCGCTCCCCTGAGTGTACACTCCCCTGAGTGTTCCCTCCCCAGGGGGTGCACTCCCCTGAGTGTATGCTCCCCTGAGTGTGCACTCCGTTGTGTGAGCTCTCCCCTGAGTGCACACTCCCCTGAGTGTGGACTCGCCTGGGTGAAGAGGCCCCTGTGTGTCCACTCCCCTGAGTGTGCACACCCCTGACTGTTCTCTCCAACGGGTGTGCACTCCCCTGTGTGAACGCTCCCCTGAGTGTGCACTCCTCTGAGTTTGCACTCTCCTGAGTGAGGAATCCCCTGAGTGTGCCCTCCCCTGAGTATGCGCTCCCCTGAGTTTGCACTCCCTTGAGTGCGCACTCCCCTGATTGAGGACTCCACTGAATGAGCACTCCCCTGAGTGTACACTCCCCTGAGTGTGCTCTCCCCTGAGAGTGCACTCGCCTGAGTGAGGACTACTGAGTGAGAACTCGCCTGAGGGAGGACTCCCCTGAGTGTGCACTCCCCTGAGTGAATATTCACCTGAGTGTGCACACCCCTGAGTGTGCACTCGCCTGAATGAAGACACCCCTGAGTGTGCACTCCAATGACTGTGCTCTCCCCTGAGTGTGCACACCCCTGAGTGTGCGCTCACTTTACTGAAAACTCCCCTGAGTGAGCGCTCCCCCGAGTGTGCACTCCCCTGAGTGTGTGCTCCCCTGAGGGTGCACTTCCCTGAGTGAGCGCTCCCCTGTGTGTGCACTCGCCTGAGTGATGACTACTGAGTGTGAAGGCGCCTGAGTGAGGACGCCCCTAAGTGTGCACTCCCCTGAGTGCATGCTCACCTGAGTGTGGACTCCCCTGAGTGCACACTCCCCTGAGTGTGAACTCGCCTGAGTGAGGACTCCCCTGAGTGTGCATTCCACTGAATGAGCACTCCCCTGAGTGTACACTCCCCTGAGTGAGCTCTCCCCTGAGTGTGCACTCGCCTGAGTGAGGACTACTGAGTGAGAACTCGCCTGAGTGAGGATTCCCCTGATTGTGCACTCCCCTGAGTGCATGCTTACCTGAGTGTGCACTCCCCTGAGTGCGAACTCCCCTGAGTGTGCACGCACCTGAGTGAGGACACCCCTGAGTGTGCACTCCCCTGAGTGTGAAATCGCCTGGGTGAGAACTCCCCTGAGTGTGCACACCACTGAATGTGCACTCCCCTGAGTGTACACTCCCCTGAGTGTGCTCTCCCCTGAGTGTGCACTCCCCTGAGAGAGCACTCCCCTGTGTGCACACACCCCTGCGTGTGCACTCGCCTGGGTGTAGACAACCCTGAGTGTGCAAATCCCTGAGTGTGATCTCCCCTGGTGTTCGCACCTCTAGGTGTGCACTCCCCTGAGTGAGCGATCCCCTGAGTGTGCACGCCTCTTAGTTTGCACTCTCCTGAGTGAGGACTCCCCTGAGTGTGCCCTCCCCTGAGTGTGCACTCCCCTGAGTGTGCGCTCCCTTGAGTGTGCACTCTCCTGAGTGTGCACTCCCCTGAGTGAGGACTCCACTGAGTGCACACTATCCTGAGTGTGAACTCCCATGAGTGAGCACTCTCCTGAGTGTGCACACGCCTGTGTGAGGAATCCCCTGGGTGTGCACTCCCCTGAGTGTGCGCTGACTTTACTGTAAACTCCCCTGAGTGAGCACTCCCTTGAGTGTGCGCTCCCCTGAGTGCGCACTCCCCTTAGTGTGCACTCGCATGAGTGAAGAATCCCCTGAGTGTGCAGGCCCCTGAGTGCATGCTCACCTGAGTGTGCACTCCCCTGAGTGCACACTCCCATGAGTGTGCACTCCCTTGAGTGTACACTCCCCTGAGTGTGCTCTTCCCTGAGTGTGCACTCGCCTGATTGAGGACTAAGTGGGAACTCGCCTGAGTGAGGACTCCCCTGAGTGTGAACTCCCCTGAGTGTATGCTCACCTGAGTGTGCACTCCCCTGAGTGCGCACTCCCCTGAGTGTGCACTCGCCTGAGTGTGAACCCCCCTGAGTGTGCATTACCCTGAGTGTGAACTCGCCTGTGTGAGGACTCCCCTGAGTGTGCACTCCACTGAATATGCACTCCCCGGAGTGTACACTCCCCTGAGTGTGCTCTCCCATGAGTGCGCACTCCCCTGAGTGTGCACTCGCCTGGGTGTAGACACCCCTGAGTGTACACTCCCCTGAGTGTGCTCTCCCCTGAGTGTGCACTCCCCTGAGTGTGCGCTCACTTTACTAAAAACTCCCCTGAGTGAGCGCTCCCCTGAGTGTGCACTCCCCTGAGTGTGCTCTTCCCTGAGTGTGCACTCGCCTGAGTGAGGACTACTGAGTGAGAACTCGCCTGAGTGAGGACTCCCCTGAGTGTGCACTCCCCTAAGAGCATGCTCACCTGAGTGTGCACTCCCCTAAGTGCATGCTCCCCTGAGTGTGCACTTCCCTGAGTGCGCACTCCCCTGAGTGTGCACTCGCCTGAGTGAGGACACCCCTGAGTGTGCACTACCCTGAGTGTGAACTCGCCTGGGTGAGGACTCCCCTGAGTGTGCACTCCACTGTATGTGCAATCCCCGGAGTGTACACTCCCCTGAGTGTGCTCTCCCCTGAGTGCGCACTCCCCTATGTGTGCACTCGCATGGGTGTAGACTCCCCTGAGTGTGCTCTCCCCTGAGTGTGCACTCCCCTGAGAGTGCGCTCACTTTACTAAACTCTCCCCTGGGTGAGCGCTCCCCTGAGTGTGCACTCCCCTGAGTGTGCACTCGCTTGAGTGTGGACTACTGAATGTGATGTCGCCTGAGTGAAGATGAGAGTGTTCACTCGCCTGAGTGAGGACACCCCTGAGTGTGCACTCCCCTGAGTGTGAACTCGCATGAGTGAGGACTCGCCTGAGTGTGCACTCGCCTGAGTGTGCACTCCCCTGTGTGCATGCTCACCTGAGTGTGCACTCCCGAGTTCATGCTCACCTGAGTGTGCACTCCCCTGAGTGTGCTCTCCCCTGAGTGTACACTCGCCTGAGTGAGGACTACTGAGTGAGAACTCGCCTCAGTGAGGAATACCCTGAGTGTGCACTCCCATGAGTGCATGCTCACCAGAGTGTGCACTCCCCTGAGTGCGCACTCCCCTTAGGGAACACTCGCCTAAGTGAGGACGCCCCTGAGTGTGCACTCCAATGAGTGTGAACTCGCCTGAGTGAAGACACCCTGAGTGTGCACTCCACTGAAAGTGCCCTCCCCGGAGTGTACACTCACCTGAGTGTGCTCTCCCCTGAGTGCGCACTCCCCCGTGTGTGCACTCTCCTGGGTGAAGGCACCCCTGAGTTTGCTCTCCCCTGAGTGTACACTCCCCTGAGTGTTCCCTCCACAGGGTGTGCGCTCCCCTGAGTGTGTGCTCCCCTGAGTGTTCAGTCCCCTGAGTTTTCCCTTCCCAGGGTGTGCACTCCCGTTAGTGTGCACTCCCCTGGGTGTTCCCACCCTTGTGGGTGCACTCCCCTGAGTGAGGACTCCCCTGAGCGTGTACTCCCCTGAGTGTGCACTCGCCTGGGTGAAGTCACCCCTGAGTTTGCGCTCCTCTGAGTGTACACTCCCCTGAGTGTTCCCTCCCCAGGGTGTGCACACACCTGAGTGTGCGCTCCCCTGAGTGTGCACTCCGTTAAGTGAGCACTCCCCTGAGTGTGGACTCGCCTGGGTGAAGAGACCCCTGAGTGTCCACTCCCCTGAGTGTGCACACCCCTCACTGTTCTCTCCCATGGGTGTGCACTCCCCTGAGTGAACGCTCCCCTGAGTGTGCACTCCTCTGAGTTTGCAGTCTCCTGAGTGAGGAATCCCCTGAGTGTGCACTCCCCAGAGTATGCGCTCCCCTGAGTGAGGACTCCACTGAATGAGCACTCCCCTGAGTGTACACTCCCCTGAGTGTGCTCTCCCCTGAGAGTGCACTCACCTGAGTGAGGACTACTGAGTGAGAACTCGCCTGAGTGAGGACTTCCCTGAGTGTGCACTCCCCTGAGTGAATGCTCACCTGAGTGTGCACTCCCCTGAGTGTGCACTCGCCTGAGTGAAGACACCCCTGAGTGTGCACTCCCATGAGTGTTCTCTCCCCTGAGTGTGCACTCCCCTGAGTGTGTACTCGCCTGAGTGAGGACTCGCCTGAGTGTGCACTCGCCTGAGTGTGCACTCCCCTGAGTGCATGCTCACCTGAGTGTTCACTCCCCTGAGTGTGCTCTCCCCTGAATGTACACTCGCCTGAGTGAGGACTACTGAGTGAGAACTCGCCTGAATGAGGACTACCCTGAGTGTGCACTCCACTGAGTGCATGCTCACCAGAGTGTGCACTCCCCTGAGTGAGCACTCGCCTGAGTGAGGACACCTCTGAGTGTGCACTGCAATGAGTATGAACTCGCCTGAGTGAAGACTCCCCTGAGTGTGCACTCCACTGAATGTGCCCTCCCCGGAGTGTAGACTACCCTGACTGTGCTCTCCCCTGAGTGTGCACTCACCTGAGTGAGCACTCCCCTGAGTGCACTCACATCTGAGTGTGCACTCTCCTGGGTGAAGGCACCCCTGAGTTTGCTCTCCCCTGAGTGTACACTCCCCTGAGTGTTCCCTCCCCAGGGTGTGCGCTCCACTGAGTGTGCGCTCCCCTGAGTGTGCACTCCCCTGTGTGTTCCCTCCACAGGGTGTGCACTCCCGTTAGTGTGCACTCCCCTGAGTGTGCCCTCACTTGGGTGTGCGCTCCCCTGAGTGAGGACTCCCCTGAGTGTGCACACCCCTGAGTGTGCACTCACCTGAGTGAGGACTACTCAGTGTGAAGTCGCCTGAGTGGGGACTCCCCTGATTGCGCACTCCCCTGAGTGTGCACTCGCCTGGGTGTAGACACACCTGAGTGTGCATTCCCCTGAGTGAGCACTCCCCTGAGTGTTCACTCTTCAGGATCTGCACTCCCTTGAGTGTGCGCTCCCCCGAGTGTGCACTCTCCTGGGTGAAGTCACCCCTGTGTTTGCGCTCCCCTGAGTGTACACTCCCCTGAGTGTTCCCTCCCCTGGGTGTGCACTCCCCTGAGTGTGCACTCCCCTGAGTGTGCACTCCGTTAATTGAGCGCTCCCCTGAGTGCACACTCCCCTGCGTGTGGACTCGCCTGGGTGAAGAGACACCTGAGTGTCCACTCCCCTGAGTGTGCACACCCCTGACTGTTCTCTCCCACGGGTGTGCACTCCCCTGAGTGAACGCTCCCCTGAGTGTGCACTCCTCTGAGTTTGCACTCTCCTGAGTGAGGAATCCCCTGAGTGTGCACTCCCCTGAGTATGCGCTCCCCTGAGTGACGACTCCACTGAATGAGCACTCCCCTGAGTGTGCTCTCCCCTGAGAGTGCACTCACCTGAGTGAGGACTACTGAGTGAAAATTCGCCTTAGTGAGGACTTCCCTGAGTGTGCACTCCCCTGAGTGAATGCTCACCTGAGTGTGCACTCCCCTGAGTGTGCACTCGCCTGAGTGAAGACACCCCTGAGTGTGCGCTCCCCTGAGTGAGCGCTCCCCTGAGGGTGCACTCCCCTGAGTGTGTGCTCCCCTGAGGGTGCACTTCCCTGAGTGAGCGCTCCCCTGTGTGTGCACTCCCCTGAGTGCGCACGTGCCTGAGTGAGGACTACTGAGTGTGAAGGCGCCTGAGTGAGGACGCCCCTAAGTGTGCACTCCCCTGAGTGCATGCTCACCTGAGTGTGGACTCCCCTGAGTGCACACTCCCCTGAGTGTGAACTCGCCTGAGTGAGGACTCCCCTGAGTGTGCACTCCACTGAATGAGCACTCCCCTGAGTGTACACTCCCCTGAGTGTGCTCTCCCCTGAGTGTGCACTCGCCTGAGTGAGGACTACTGAGTGACAACTCGCCTGAGTGAGGATTCCCTTGATTGTGCACTCCCCTGAGTGCATGCTTACCTGAGTGTGAACTCGCCTGAGTGAGAACTCCCCTGAGTACGCACACCACTGAATGTGCACTCCCCTGAGTGTACACTCCCCTGAGTGTGCTCTGCCCTGAGTGTACACTCCCCTGAGTGAGCACTCCCCTGAGTGAACACACCCCTGAGTGTGCACTCTCCTGGGTGTAGACACCCCTGAGTGTGCACTCCCCTGAGTGTGATCTCCCCTGGGTGTTTGCTCCCCAAAGTGTGCACTCCCCTGAGTGAGCGATCCCCTGAGTGTGCACGCCTCTTAGTTTGCACTCTCCTAAGTGAGGACTCCCCTGATTGTGCCCTCCCCTGAGTGTGCGCTCCCCTGAGTGTGCGCTCCCCTGAGTGTGCACTCCCCTGAGTGTGCACTCCCCTGAGTGAGGACTCCACTGAGTGCACACTATCCTGAGTGTGCACTCCCATGAGTGAGCGATCTCCTGAGTCTGCACACGCCTGTGAGAGGAATCCCCTGAGTGTGCACTCCCCTGAGTGTGAGTTCACTTTACTGTAAACTCCCCTGAGTGAGCGCTCCCCTGAGTATGCACTCCCCTGAGTGTGCACTCCCCTGAGTGTGCACTTCCCTGAGTGAGCGCTCCCCTGAGTGTGCACTCCCCTTAGTGTGCACTCGCATGTGTGAGGGCTCCCCTGAGTGTGCACTCCCCTGAGTGAGGACTCCACTGAGTGCACACTATCCTGAGTGTTCACTCCCATGAGTGAGCACTCTCCTGAGTGTGCACACGCCTGTGTGAGGAATCCCCTGAGTGTGCGCTCCCCTGAATGTGCGCTCACTTTACTGTAAACTCCCCTGAGTGAGCGCTCCCCTGAGTATGCGCTCCCCTGAGTGTGCACTTCCCTGAGTGAGCGCTCCCCTGAGTGTGCACTCCCCTTAGTGTGCACTCGCCTGAGTGAGGACACCCCTGAGTGTGCACTTGCCTGAGTGAGGACTACTGAGTGTGAAGTCGTCTGAGTGAATACGCCCCTAAGTGTGCACTCACCTGAGTGCACGCTCACGTGAGTGTGCACTCGCCTGAGTGAGGACACCCCTGGTGTGCACTCCCCTGAATGTGAACTCGCATGAGTGAGGACTCGCCTGAGTGTGCACTCCCCTGGGTGCCTGCTCCCCTGAGTGTGCACTCCCCTGAGTGTGCTCTCCCCTTAGTGTACACTCGCCTGAGTGAGGACTACTGAGTGAGAACTCGCCAGAGTGAGGACTCCCCTGAGTGTGCACTCCCCTGAGTGCATGCTCACCAGAGTGTGCACTCTCCTGGGTGAAGGCACCCCTGAGTTTGCACTCCCCTGAGGGTACACTCCCCTGAGTGTTCCCTTCCCAAGGTGTGCACTCCCGTTAGTGTGCGCTCCCCTGAGTGTGCACTCCGTTGAGTGAGCGCTCACCTGAGTGCACACTCCCCTGAGTGTGGACTCGCCTGGGTGAAGAAACCCCTGAGTGTCCACTTCCCTGAGTGTGCACACCCCTGACTGTTCTCTCCCCAGGGTGTGCACTCCCCTGAGTGAACGCTTCCCTGAGTGTGCACTCCTCTGTGTTTGCACTCTCCTGAGTGAGGAATTCCCTGAGTATGCCCTCCCCTGAGTATGCGCTCCCTGAGTGTGCACTCCCTTGAGTGCGCACTCCCCTGAGTGAGGACTCCACTGAATGAGCACTCCCCTGAGTGTACACTCCCCTGAGTGTGCTCTCCCCTGAGAGTGCCCTCACCAGAGTGAGGACTACTGAGTGAGAACTCGCCTGAGTGAGGAGTCCCCTGAGTGTGCACTCCCCTGAGTGAATGCTCACCTGAGTGTGCAGTCCACTGAGTGTGCACTCGCCTGAGTGAAGACACCCCTGAGTGTGCACTCCCATGAGTGTTCTCTCCCCTGAGTGTGCACTCCCCTGAGTGTGCGCTCACTTTACTGAAAACTCCCCTGAGTGAGCACTCCCCTGAGTGTGCACTCCCCTGAGTGTGTGCTCCCCTGAGGGTGCACATCCCTGAGTGAGCACTCCTCTGTGTGTGCACTCCCCTGAGTGTGCACTTGCCTGAGTGAAGACTACTGAGTGTGAAGGCGCCTGAGTGAGGACGCCCCTAAGTGTGCACTCCCCTGAGTGCATGCTCATCTGAGTGTGGACTCCCATGAGTGCACACTCCCCTGAGTGTGAACTCGCCTGAGTGAGGACTCCCCTGAGTGTGCACTCCACTGAATGAGCACTCCCCTGAGTGTACACTCCCCTGAGTGTGCTCTCCCCTGAGTGTGTACTCGCCTGAGTGAGGACTACTGAGTGAGAACTCGCCTGAGTGAGGATTCCCCTGATTGTGCACTCCCCTGAGTGCATGCTTACCTGAGTGTGAACTCGCCTGAGTGAGAACTCCCCTGAGTATGCACACCACTGAATGTGCACTCCCCTGAGTGTACACTCCCCTGAGTGTGCTCTCTCCTGAGTGTGCACTCCCCTGAGTGAGCACTCCCCTGAGTGCACACACCCCTGAGTGTGCACTCACCTGGGTGTACACACCCCTGAGAGTGCACTCCCCTGAGTGTGTTCTCCCCTGAGTGTTTGCTCCCCAAGTTGTGCACTCCCCTGTGTGAGCGATCCCCTGAGTGTGCACGCCTCTTAGTTTGCACTCGCCTGAGTGAGGACTCCCCTGAGTGTGCCCTCCCCTGAGTGTGCGCTCCCCTGAGTGTGCGCTCCCCTGAGTGTGCGCTCCCCTGAGTGTGCACTCCCCTGAGTGAGGACTCCACTGAGTGCACACTATCCTGAGTGTGCACTCCCATGAGTGAGCGCTCTCCTGAGTGTGCACACGCCTGTGAGAGAAATCCCCTGAGTGTGCACTCCCCTGAGTGTGAGTTCACTTTACTGTAAACTCCCCTGAGTGAGCGTTCCCCTGAGTATGCACTCCCCTGGGTGTGCACTCCCCTGAGTGTGCACTTCCCTGAGTGAGCGCTCCCCTGAGTGTGCACTCCCCTTAGTGTGCACTCGCATGTGTGAGGGCTCCGCTGAGTGTGCACTCCCCTGAGTGTGGACTCCACTGAGTGCACACTATCCTGAGTGCTCACTCCCATGAGTGAGCACTCTCCTGAGTGTGCACACGCCTGTGTGAGGAATCCCCTGTGTGTGCACTCCCCTAAATGCGCACTCACTTTACTGTAAACTCCCCTGAGTGAGCGCTCCCCTGAGTATGCGCTCCCCTGAGTGTGCACTTCCCTGAGTGAGCGCTCCCCTGAGTGTGCACACCCCTTAGTGTGCACTCGCCTGAGTGAGGACACCCCTGAGTGTGCACTCCCCTGAGTGTGCACTTGCCTGATTGAGGACTACTGAGTGTGAAGTCATCTGAGTGAAGACGCCCCTAAGTGTGCACTCACCTGAGTGCACGCTCACGTGAGTGTGCACTCGCCTGAGTGAGGACACCCCTGAGTGTGCACTCCCCTGAATGTGAACTCGCATGGGTGAGGACTCGCCTGAGTGTGCACTCCCCTGGGTGCATGCACACCTGAGTGTGCACTCCCCTGAGTGTGCTCTCCCCTTAGTGTACACTCGCCTGAGTGAGGACTACTGAGTGAGAACTCGCCAGTGTGAGGACTCCCCTGAGTGTGCACTCCCCTGAATGCATGCTCACCAGAGTGTGCACTCTCCTGGGTGAAGGCACCCCTGAGTTTGCACTCCCCTGAGTGTACACTCCCCTGAGTGTTTACTTCCCAGGGTGTGCACTCCCGTGAGTGTGTGCTCCCCGGAGTGTTCACTCCGTTGAGTTAGCGCTCCCCTGAGTGCACACTCCCCTGAGTGTGGACTCGCCTGGTTGAAGAGACCCCTGAGTGACCAATCCCCTGAGTGTACACACCCCTGACTGTTCTCTCCCCAAAGTGTGCACTCCCCTGAGTGAACGCTTCCCTGAGTGTGCACTCCTCTGAGTTTGCACTCTCCTGAGTGAGGAATTCCCTGAGTATGCCCTCCCCTGAGTATGCGCTCCCCTGAGTGTGCACTCCCTTGAGTGCGCACTCCCCTGAGTGAGGACTCCACTGAATGAGCACTCCCATGAGTGTACACTCCCCTGAGTGTGCTCTCCCCTGAGAGTGCCATCACCAGAGTGAGGACTACTGAGTGAGAACTCGCCTGAGTGAGGACTCCCCTGAGTGTGCACTCCCCTGAGTGAATGCTCACCTGAGTGTGCACTCCCCTGAGTGTGCACTCACCTGAGTGAAGACTCCCCTGAGTGTGCACTCTCCCTGAGTGTGCTCTCCCCTGAGTGTGCACTCCCCTGAGTGTGCGCTCACTTTACGGAAATCTCCCCTGATTGAGCGCTCCCCTGAGTGTGCACTCCCCTGAGTGTGCGCTCCCCTGAGGGTGCACTTCCCTGAGTGAGCGCTCCCCTGAGTGCGCACTCCCCTTAGTGTGCACACGCCTGAGTGAGGACACCCCTGAGTGTGCACTCCACTGAGTGTGCTCTCCCCTGAATGTGCACTCTCCTGAGTGTGCACTTCCCTGAGAGAGCGCTCCCCTGAGTGTGCACTTCCCTGCTTTTGCACTCACCTGAGTGAGGACACCCCTGAGTTTACACTCCCCTGTGTGTGCTCTACCCTGAGTGTGAACTCCCCTGAGTGAGCGGTCTCCTGAGGGGGCACTCGCTTGAGTGATGACTCCTTTGAGTGAGCCCTCCCCTGAGTGCGCACTCTTCTGAGTTTGCACTCTAACGAGTGAGGACTTCCCTGACTGAGGCTCCCCTGAGTGTGCACTCCCCTGAGTGTTCACTCTTCAGGGTGTGCACTCCCCTGAGTGTGCACTCCCCTGAGTGCACACTCCCCTGAGTTTGCCATTGCCTGGGTGAAGGCAACCTTGAGTGTAGCCTCCACTGAGTGTGCACTCCCCTGTGTGTGCACTCCCCTGAGTGTGCACTCCCCAGAGTGAGGACTCCACTGAGTGCACACTATCCTGTGTGTGCACTCCTATGGGTGAGCGCTCTCCTGAGTGTGCACTCAACTGAGTGTGCGCTCCCCTGAGTGTGCACTTCCCTGAGTGAGCGCTCCCCTGTGTGTGCACTCCCCTGAGTGTGCTCTCGCCTGAGTGAGGACTACTGAGTGTGAAGTCGCCTGAGTGAGGACGCCTCTAAGTGTGCACTCTCCTGAGTGCAAGCTCACCTGAATGTGACCTCCCCTGAGTGCACACTCCCCTGAGTGTGCACTCGCCTGAGTAAGGACACCCATGAGAGTGCCCTGCCCTGAGTTTCAACTCGCCTGAGTGAGGACTCCCCTGAGTGTGCACTCCCCTGAATGAGCACTCCCCTAAGTGTACACTCCCCTGAGTGTGCTCTCCCCTGAGTGTACACTCGCCTGAGTGAGGACTACTGAGAATTCGCCTGAGTGAGGACTCCTCTGAGTTTGCACTCCCCTGAGTGCATGCTCACCTGAGTGTACACTCCCCTGAGTGTGCACTCCCCTGCTTGTGCACTCGCCAGAGTGAGGACACCGCTGAGTGTGCACTCCCCAGAGTGTGAACACGCCTGAGTGAGGACTCCCCTGAGTGTGCACTGCACTGAATGTGCACTCCCCTGAGTGTGTGCTCCCCTGAGTGTTCACTCCCCTGAGTTTTCCCTCCCCAGGGTGTGCACTCCCGTTAGTGTGCACTCCCCTGAGTGTTCCCACCCTTGTGGGTGCACTCCCCTGAGTGAGGACTCCCCTGAGCGTGTACTACCCTGAGTGTGCACTCGCCTGGGTGAAGTCACCCCTGAGTTTGCGCTCCTCTGAGTGTACACTCCCCTGAGTGTTCTCTCCCCAGGGTGTGCACACACCTGAGTGTGCGCTCCCCTGAGTGTGCACTCCGTTAAGTGAGCACTCCCCTGAGTGCACACTCCCCTGAGTGTGGACTCGCCTGGGTGAAGAGACCCCTGAGTGTCCACTCCCCTGAGTGTGCACACCCCTCACTGTTCTCTCCCATGGGTGTGCACTCCCCTGAGTGAACGCTCCCCTGAGTGTGCACTCCTCTGAGTTTGCAGTCTCCTGAGTGAGGAATCCCCTGAGTGTGCACTCCCCAGAGTATGCGCTCCCCTGAGTGAGGACTCCACTGAATGAGCACTCCCCTGAGTGTACACTCCCCTGAGTGTGCTCTCCCCTGAGAGTGCACTCACCTGAGTGAGGACTACTGAGTGAGAACTCGCCTGAGTGAGGACTTCCCTGAGTGTGCACTCCCCTGAGTGAATGCTCACCTGAGTGTGCACTCCCCTGAGTGTGCACTCGCCTGAGTGAAGACACCCCTGAGTGTGCACTCCCATGAGTGTTCTCTCCCCTGAGTGTGCACTCCCCTGAGTGTGCGCTCACTTTACTGAAAACTCCCCTGAGTGAGCGCTCCCCTGAGTGTGCACTCCCCTGAGTGTGTACTCGCCTGAGTGAGGACTCGCCTGAGTGTGCACTCGCCTGAGTGTGCACTCCCCTGAGTGCATGCTCACCTGAGTGTTCACTCCCCTGTGTGTGCTCTCCCCTGAATGTACACTCGCCTGAGTGAGGACTACTGAGTGAGAACTCGCCTGAATGAGGACTACCCTGAGTGTGCACTCCACTGAGTGCATGCTCACCAGAGTGTGCACTCCCCTGAGTGAGCACTCCCCTGAGTGAGCACTCGCCTGAGTGAGGACACCTCTGAGTGTGCACTGCAATGAGTGTGAACTCGCCTGAGTGAAGACTCCCCTGAGTGTGCACTCCACTGAATGTGCCCTCCCCGGAGTGTAGACTACCCTGACTGTGCTCTCCCCTGAGTGTGCACTCACCTGAGTGAGCACTCCCCTGAGTGCACTCACATCTGAGTGTGCACTCTCCTGGGTGAAGGCACCCCTGAGTTTGCTCTCCCCTGAGTGTACACTCCCCTGAGTGTTCCCTCCCCAGGGTGTGCGCTCCACTGAGTGTGCGCTCCCCTGAGTGTGCACTCCCCTGTGTGTTCCCTCCACAGGGTGTGCACTCCCGTTAGTGTGCACTCCCCTGAGTGTGCCCTCACTTGGGTGTGCGCTCCCCTGAGTGAGGACTCCCCTGAGTGTGCACACCCCTGAGTGTGCACTCACCTGAGTGAGGACTACTCAGTGTGAAGTCGCCTGAGTGGGGACTCCCCTGATTGCGCACTCCCCTGAGTGTGCACTCGCCTGGGTGTAGACACACCTGAGTGTGCATTCCCCTGAGTGAGCACTCCCCTGAGTGTTCACTCTTCAGGATCTGCACTCCCTTGAGTGTGCGCTCCCCCGAGTGTGCACTCTCCTGGGTGAAGTCACCCCTGTGTTTGCGCTCCCCTGAGTGTACACTCCCCTGAGTGTTCCCTCCCCTGGGTGTGCACTCCCCTGAGTGTGCACTCCCCTGAGTGTGCACTCCGTTAATTGAGCGCTCCCCTGAGTGCACACTCCCCTGCGTGTGGACTCGCCTGGGTGAAGAGACACCTGAGTGTCCACTCCCCTGAGTGTGCACACCCCTGACTGTTCTCTCCCACGGGTGTGCACTCCCCTGAGTGAACGCTCCCCTGAGTGTGCACTCCTCTGAGTTTGCACTCTCCTGAGTGAGGAATCCCCTGAGTGTGCACTCCCCTGAGTATGCGCTCCCCTGAGTGACGACTCCACTGAATGAGCACTCCCCTGAGTGTGCTCTCCCCTGAGAGTGCACTCACCTGAGTGAGGACTACTGAGTGAAAATTCGCCTTAGTGAGGACTTCCCTGAGTGTGCACTCCCCTGAGTGAATGCTCACCTGAGTGTGCACTCCCCTGAGTGTGCACTCGCCTGAGTGAAGACACCCCTGAGTGTGCGCTCCCCTGAGTGAGCGCTCCCCTGAGGGTGCACTCCCCTGAGTGTGTGCTCCCCTGAGGGTGCACTTCCCTGAGTGAGCGCTCCCCTGTGTGTGCACTCCCCTGAGTGCGCACGTGCCTGAGTGAGGACTACTGAGTGTGAAGGCGCCTGAGTGAGGACGCACCTAAGTGTGCACTCCCCTGAGTGCATGCTCACCTGAGTGTGGACTCCCCTGAGTGCACACTCCCCTGAGTGTGAACTCGCCTGAGTGAGGACTCCCCTGAGTGTGCACTCCACTGAATGAGCACTCCCCTGAGTGTACACTCCCCTGAGTGTGCTCTCCCCTGAGTGTGCACTCACCTGAGTGAGGACTACTGAGTGAGAACTCGCCTGAGTGAGGATTCCCTTGATTGTGCACTCCCCTGAGTGCATGCTTACCTGAGTGTGAACTCGCCTGAGTGAGAACTCCCCTGAGTACGCACACCACTGAATGTGCACTCCCCTGAGTGTACACTCCCCTGAGTGTGCTCTGCCCTGAGTGTACACTCCCCTGAGTGAGCACTCCCCTGAGTGAACACACCCCTGAGTGTGCACTCTCCTGGGTGTAGACACCCCTGAGTGTGCACTCCCCTGAGTGTGATCTCCCCTGGGTGTTTGCTCCCCAAAGTGTGCACTCCCCTGAGTGAGCGATCCCCTAAGTGTGCACGCCTCTTAGTTTGCACTCTCCTAAGTGAGGACTCCCCTGATTGTGCCCTCCCCTGAGTGTGCGCTCCCCTGAGTGTGCGCTCCCCTGAGTGTGCGCTCCCCTGAGTGTGCACTCCCCTGAGTGAGGACTCCACTGAGTGCACACTATCCTGAGTGTGCACTCCCATGAGTGAGCGATCTCCTGAGTCTGCACACGCCTGTGAGAGGAATCCCCTGAGTGTGCACTCCCCTGAGTGTGAGTTCACTTTACTGTAAACTCCCCTGAGTGAGCGCTCCCCTGAGTATGCACTCCCCTGAGTGTGCACTCCCCTGAGTGTGCACTTCCCTGAGTGAGCGCTCCCCTGAGTGTGCACTCCCCTTAGTGTGCACTCGCATGTGTGAGGGCTCCCCTGAGTGTGCACTCCCCTGAGTGAGGACTCCACTGAGTGCACACTATCCTGAGTGTTCACTCCCATGAGTGAGCACTCTCCTGAGTGTGCACACGCCTGTGTGAGGAATCCCCTGAGTGTGCACTCCCCTGAATGTGCGCTCACTTTACTGTAAACTCCCCTGAGTGAGCGCTCCCCTGAGTATGCGCTCCCCTGAGTGTGCACTTCCCTGAGTGAGCGCTCCCCTGAGTGTGCACTCCCCTTAGTGTGCACTCGCCTGAGTGAGGACACCCCTGAGTGTGCACTTGCCTGAGTGAGGACTACTGAGTGTGAAGTCATCTGAGTGAATACGCCCCTAAGTGTGCACTCACCTGAGTGCACGCTCACGTGAGTGTGCACTCGCCTGAGTGAGGACACCCCTGAGTGTGCACTCCCCTGAATGTGAACTCGCATGAGTGAGGACTCGCCTGAGTGTGCACTCCCCTGGGTGCCTGCTCCCCTGAGTGTGCACTCCCCTGAGTGTGCTCTCCCCTTAGTGTACACTCGCCTGAGTGAGGACTACTGAGTGAGAACTCGCCAGAGTGAGGACTCCCCTGAGTGTGCACTCCCCTGAGTGCATGCTCACCAGAGTGTGCACTCTCCTGGGTGAAGGCACCCCTGAGTTTGCACTCCCCTGAGGGTACACTCCCCTGAGTGTTCCCTTCCCAAGGTGTGCACTCCCGTTAATGTGCGCTCCCCTGAGTGTGCACTCCGTTGAGTGAGCGCTCACCTGAGTGCACACTCCCCTGAGTGTGGACTCGCCTGGGTGAAGAAACCCCTGAGTGTCCACTTCCCTGAGTGTGCACACCCCTGACTGTTCTCTCCCCAGGGTGTGCACTCCCCTGAGTGAACGCTTCCCTGAGTGTGCACTCCTCTGTGTTTGCACTCTCCTGAGTGAGGAATTCCCTGAGTATGCCCTCCCCTGAGTATGCGCTCCCTGAGTGTGCACTCCCTTGAGTGCGCACTCCCCTGAGTGAGGACTCCACTGAATGAGCACTCCCCTGAGTGTACACTCCCCTGAGTGTGCTCTCCCCTGAGAGTGCCCTCACCAGAGTGAGGACTACTGAGTGAGAACTCGCCTGAGTGAGGAGTCCCCTGAGTGTGCACTCCCCTGAGTGAATGCTCACCTGAGTGTGCACTCCACTGAGTGTGCACTCGCCTGAGTGAAGACACCCCTGAGTGTGCACTCCCATGAGTGTTCTCTCCCCTGAGTGTGCACTCCCCTGAGTGTGCGCTCACTTTACTGAAAACTCCCCTGAGTGAGCACTCCCCTGAGTGTGCACTCCCCTGAGTGTGTGCTCCCCTGAGGGTGCACATCCCTGAGTGAGCACTCCTCTGTGTGTGCACTCCCCTGAGTGTGCACTTGCCTGAGTGAAGACTACTGAGTGTGAAGGCGCCTGAGTGAGGACGCCCCTAAGTGTGCACTCCCCTGAGTGCATGCTCATCTGAGTGTGGACTCCCATGAGTGCACACTCCCCTGAGTGTGAACTCGCCTGAGTGAGGACTCCCCTGAGTGTGCACTCCACTGAATGAGCACTCCCCTGAGTGTACACTCCCCTGAGTGTGCTCTCCCCTGAGTGTGTACTCGCCTGAGTGAGGACTACTGAGTGAGAACTCGCCTGAGTGAGGATTCCCCTGATTGTGCACTCCCCTGAGTGCATGCTTACCTGAGTGTGAACTCGCCTGAGTGAGAACTCCCCTGAGTATGCACACCACTGAATGTGCACTCCCCTGAGTGTACACTCCCCTGAGTGTGCTCTCTCCTGAGTGTGCACTCCCCTGAGTGAGCACTCCCCTGAGTGCACACACCCCTGAGTGTGCACTCACCTGGGTGTACACACCCCTGAGAGTGCACTCCCCTGAGTGTGTTCTCCCCTGAGTGTTTGCTCCCCAAGTTGTGCACTCCCCTGTGTGAGCGATCCCCTGAGTGTGCACGCCTCTTAGTTTGCACTCGCCTGAGTGAGGACTCCCCTGAGTGTGCCCTCCCCTGAGTGTGCGCTCCCCTGAGTGTGCGCTCCCCTGAGTGTGCGCTCCCCTGAGTGTGCACTCCCCTGAGTGAGGACTCCACTGAGTGCACACTATCCTGAGTGTGCACTCCCATGAGTGAGCGCTCTCCTGAGTGTGCACACGCCTGTGAGAGAAATCCCCTGAGTGTGCACTCCCCTGAGTGTGAGTTCACTTTACTGTAAACTCCCCTGAGTGAGCGTTCCCCTGAGTATGCACTCCCCTGGGTGTGCACTCCCCTGAGTGTGCACTTCCCTGAGTGAGCGCTCCCCTGAGTGTGCACTCCCCTTAGTGTGCACTCGCATGTGTGAGGGCTCCGCTGAGTGTGCACTCCCCTGAGTGTGGACTCCACTGAGTGCACACTATCCTGAGTGCTCACTCCCATGAGTGAGCACTCTCCTGAGTGTGCACACGCCTGTGTGAGGAATCCCCTGAGTGTGCACTCCCCTAAATGCGCGCTCACTTTACTGTAAACTCCCCTGAGTGAGCGCTCCCCTGAGTATGCGCTCCCCTGAGTGTGCACTTCCCTGAGTGAGCGCTCCCCTGAGTGTGCACACCCCTTAGTGTGCACTCGCCTGAGTGAGGACACCCCTGAGTGTGCACTCCCCTGAGTGTGCACTTGCCTGATTGAGGACTACTGAGTGTGAAGTCATCTGAGTGAAGACGCCCCTGAGTGTGCACTCACCTGAGTGCACGCTCACGTGAGTGTGCACTCGCCTGAGTGAGGACACCCCTGAGTGTGCACTCCCCTGAATGTGAACTCGCATGGGTGAGGACTCGCCTGAGTGTGCACTCCCCTGGGTGCATGCACACCTGAGTGTGCTCTCCCCTTAGTGTACACTCGCCTGAGTGAGGACTACTGAGTGAGAACTCGCCAGTGTGAGGACTCCCCTGAGTGTGCACTCCCCTGAATGCATGCTCACCAGAGTGTGCACTCTCCTGGGTGAAGGCACCCCTGAGTTTGCACTCCCCTGAGTGTACACTCCCCTGAGTGTTTACTTCCCAGGGTGTGCACTCCCGTGAGTGTGTGCTCCCCTGAGTGTTCACTCCGTTGAGTTAGCGCTCCCCTGAGTGCACACTCCCCTGAGTGTGGACTCGCCTGGTTGAAGAGACCCCTGAGTGACCAATCCCCTGAGTGTACACACCCCTGACTGTTCTCTCCCCAAAGTGTGCACTCCCCTGAGTGAACGCTTCCCTGAGTGTGCACTCCTCTGAGTTTGCACTCTCCTGAGTGAGGAATTCCCTGAGTATGCCCTCCCCTGAGTATGCGCTCCCCTGAGTGTGCACTCCCTTGAGTGCGCACTCCCCTGAGTGAGGACTCCACTGAATGAGCACTCCCATGAGTGTACACTCCCCTGAGTGTGCTCTCCCCTGAGAGTGCCATCACCAGAGTGAGGACTACTGAGTGAGAACTCGCCTGAGTGAGGACTCCCCTGAGTGTGCACTCCCCTGAGTGAATGCTCACCTGAGTGTGCACTCCCCTGAGTGTGCACTCACCTGAGTGAAGACTCCCCTGAGTGTGCACTCTCCCTGAGTGTGCTCTCCCCTGAGTGTGCACTCCCCTGAGTGTGCGCTCACTTTACTGAAATCTCCCCTGATTGAGCGCTCCCCTGAGTGTGCACTCCCCTGAGTGTGCGCTCCCCTGAGGGTGCACTTCCCTGAGTGAGCGCTCCCCTGAGTGCGCACTCCCCTTAGTGTGCACACGCCTGAGTGAGGACACCCCTGAGTGTGCACTCCACTGAGTGTGCTCTCCCCTGAATGTGCGCTCTCCTGAGTGTGCACTTCCCTGAGAGAGCGCTCCCCTGAGTGTGCACTTCCCTGCTTTTGCACTCACCTGAGTGAGGACACCCCTGAGTTTACACTCCCCTGTGTGTGCTCTACCCTGAGTGTGAACTCCCCTGAGTGAGCGGTCTCCTGAGGGGGCACTCGCTTGAGTGATGACTCCTTTGAGTGAGCCCTCCCCTGAGTGCGCACTCTTCTGAGTTTGCACTCTAACGAGTGAGGACTTCCCTGACTGAGGCTCCCCTGAGTGTGCACTCCCCTGAGTGTTCACTCTTCAGGGTGTGCACTCCCCTGAGTGTGCACTCCCCTGAGTGCACACTCCCCTGAGTGTGCCATTGCCTGGGTGAAGGCAACCTTGAGTGTGCCCTCCACTGAGTGTGCACTCCCCTGTGTGTGCACTCCCCTGAGTGTGCACTCCCCAGAGTGAGGACTCCACTGAGTGCACACTATCCTGTGTGTGCACTCCTATGGGTGAGCGCTCTCCTGAGTGTGCACTCAACTGAGTGTGCGCTCCCCTGAGTGTGCACTTCCCTGAGTGAGCGCTCCCCTGTGTGTGCACTCCCCTGAGTGTGCTCTCGCCTGAGTGAGGACTACTGAGTGTGAAGTCGCCTGAGTGAGGACGCCTCTAAGTGTGCACTCTCCTGAGTGCAAGCTCACCTGAATGTGACCTCCCCTGAGTGCACACTCCCCTGAGTGTGCACTCGCCTGAGTAAGGACACCCATGAGAGTGCCCTGCCCTGAGTTTCAACTCGCCTGAGTGAGGACTCCCCTGAGTGTGCACTCCCCTGAATGAGCACTCCCCTAAGTGTACACTCCCCTGAGTGTGCTCTCCCCTGAGTGTACACTCGCCTGAGTGAGGACTACTGAGAATTCGCCTGAGTGAGGACTCCTCTGAGTTTGCACTCCCCTGAGTGCATGCTCACCTGAGTGTACACTCCCCTGAGTGTGCACTCCCCTGCTTGTGCACTCGCCAGAGTGAGGACACCGCTGAGTGTGCACTCCCCAGAGTGTGAACACGCCTGAGTGAGGACTCCCCTGAGTGTGCACTGCACTGAATGTGCACTCCCCTGAGTGTGTGCTCCCCTGAGTGTTCACTCCCCTGAGTTTTCCCTCCCCAGGGTGTGCACTCCCGTTAGTGTGCACTCCCCTGAGTGTTCCCACCCTTGTGGGTGCACTCCCCTGAGTGAGGACTCCCCTGAGCGTGTACTACCCTGAGTGTGCACTCGCCTGGGTGAAGTCACCCCTGAGTTTGCGCTCCTCTGAGTGTACACTCCCCTGAGTGTTCTCTCCCCAGGGTGTGCACACACCTGAGTGTGCGCTCCCCTGAGTGTGCACTCCGTTAAGTGAGCACTCCCCTGAGTGCACACTCCCCTGAGTGTGGACTCGCCTGGGTGAAGAGACCCCTGAGTGTCCACTCCCCTGAGTGTGCACACCCCTCACTGTTCTCTCCCATGGGTGTGCACTCCCCTGAGTGAACGCTCCCCTGAGTGTGCACTCCTCTGAGTTTGCAGTCTCCTGAGTGAGGAATCCCCTGAGTGTGCACTCCCCAGAGTATGCGCTCCCCTGAGTGAGGACTCCACTGAATGAGCACTCCCCTGAGTGTACACTCCCCTGAGTGTGCTCTCCCCTGAGAGTGCACTCACCTGAGTGAGGACTACTGAGTGAGAACTCGCCTGAGTGAGGACTTCCCTGAGTGTGCACTCCCCTGAGTGAATGCTCACCTGAGTGTGCACTCCCCTGAGTGTGCACTCGCCTGAGTGAGGACACCCCTGAGTGTGCACTCCCCTGAGTGTGCACTTGCCTGATTGAGGACTACTGAGTGTGAAGTCATCTGAGTGAAGACGCCCCTGAGTGTGCACTCACCTGAGTGCACGCTCACGTGAGTGTGCACTCGCCTGAGTGAGGACACCCCTGAGTGTGCACTCCCCTGAATGTGAACTCGCATGGGTGAGGACTCGCCTGAGTGTGCACTCCCCTGGGTGCATGCACACCTGAGTGTGCACTCCCCTGAGTGTGCTCTCCCCTTAGTGTACACTCGCCTGAGTGAGGACTACTGAGTGAGAACTCGCCAGTGTGAGGACTCCCCTGAGTGTGCACTCCCCTGAATGCATGCTCACCAGAGTGTGCACTCTCCTGGGTGAAGGCACCCCTGAGTTTGCACTCCCCTGAGTGTACACTCCCCTGAGTGTTTACTTCCCAGGGTGTGCACTCCCGTGAGTGTGTGCTCCCCTGAGTGTTCACTCCGTTGAGTTAGCGCTCCCCTGAGTGCACACTCCCCTGAGTGTGGACTCGCCTGGTTGAAGAGACCCCTGAGTGACCAATCCCCTGAGTGTACACACCCCTGACTGTTCTCTCCCCAAAGTGTGCACTCCCCTGAGTGAACGCTTCCCTGAGTGTGCACTCCTCTGAGTTTGCACTCTCCTGAGTGAGGAATTCCCTGAGTATGCCCTCCCCTGAGTATGCGCTCCCCTGAGTGTGCACTCCCTTGAGTGCGCACTCCCCTGAGTGAGGACTCCACTGAATGAGCACTCCCATGAGTGTACACTCCCCTGAGTGTGCTCTCCCCTGAGAGTGCCATCACCAGAGTGAGGACTACTGAGTGAGAACTCGCCTGAGTGAGGACTCCCCTGAGTGTGCACTCCCCTGAGTGAATGCTCACCTGAGTGTGCACTCCCCTGAGTGTGCACTCACCTGAGTGAAGACTCCCCTGAGTGTGCACTCTCCCTGAGTGTGCTCTCCCCTGAGTGTGCACTCCCCTGAGTGTGCGCTCACTTTACTGAAATCTCCCCTGATTGAGCGCTCCCCTGAGTGTGCACTCCCCTGAGTGTGCGCTCCCCTGAGGGTGCACTTCCCTGAGTGAGCGCTCCCCTGAGTGCGCACTCCCCTTAGTGTGCACACGCCTGAGTGAGGACACCCCTGAGTGTGCACTCCACTGAGTGTGCTCTCCCCTGAATGTGCGCTCTCCTGAGTGTGCACTTCCCTGAGAGAGCGCTCCCCTGAGTGTGCACTTCCCTGCTTTTGCACTCACCTGAGTGAGGACACCCCTGAGTTTACACTCCCCTGTGTGTGCTCTACCCTGAGTGTGAACTCCCCTGAGTGAGCGGTCTCCTGAGGGGGCACTCGCTTGAGTGATGACTCCTTTGAGTGAGCCCTCCCCTGAGTGCGCACTCTTCTGAGTTTGCACTCTAACGAGTGAGGACTTCCCTGACTGAGGCTCCCCTGAGTGTGCACTCCCCTGAGTGTTCACTCTTCAGGGTGTGCACTCCCCTGAGTGTGCACTCCCCTGAGTGCACACTCCCCTGAGTGTGCCATTGCCTGGGTGAAGGCAACCTTGAGTGTGCCCTCCACTGAGTGTGCACTCCCCTGTGTGTGCACTCCCCTGAGTGTGCACTCCCCAGAGTGAGGACTCCACTGAGTGCACACTATCCTGTGTGTGCACTCCTATGGGTGAGCGCTCTCCTGAGTGTGCACTCAACTGAGTGTGCGCTCCCCTGAGTGTGCACTTCCCTGAGTGAGCGCTCCCCTGTGTGTGCACTCCCCTGAGTGTGCTCTCGCCTGAGTGAGGACTACTGAGTGTGAAGTCGCCTGAGTGAGGACGCCTCTAAGTGTGCACTCTCCTGAGTGCAAGCTCACCTGAATGTGACCTCCCCTGAGTGCACACTCCCCTGAGTGTGCACTCGCCTGAGTAAGGACACCCATGAGAGTGCCCTGCCCTGAGTTTCAACTCGCCTGAGTGAGGACTCCCCTGAGTGTGCACTCCCCTGAATGAGCACTCCCCTAAGTGTACACTCCCCTGAGTGTGCTCTCCCCTGAGTGTACACTCGCCTGAGTGAGGACTACTGAGAATTCGCCTGAGTGAGGACTCCTCTGAGTTTGCACTCCCCTGAGTGCATGCTCACCTGAGTGTACACTCCCCTGAGTGTGCACTCCCCTGCTTGTGCACTCGCCAGAGTGAGGACACCGCTGAGTGTGCACTCCCCAGAGTGTGAACACGCCTGAGTGAGGACTCCCCTGAGTGTGCACTGCACTGAATGTGCACTCCCCTGAGTGTGTGCTCCCCTGAGTGTTCACTCCCCTGAGTTTTCCCTCCCCAGGGTGTGCACTCCCGTTAGTGTGCACTCCCCTGAGTGTTCCCACCCTTGTGGGTGCACTCCCCTGAGTGAGGACTCCCCTGAGCGTGTACTACCCTGAGTGTGCACTCGCCTGGGTGAAGTCACCCCTGAGTTTGCGCTCCTCTGAGTGTACACTCCCCTGAGTGTTCCCTCCCCAGGGTGTGCACACACCTGAGTGTGCGCTCCCCTGAGTGTGCACTCCGTTAAGTGAGCACTCCCCTGAGTGCACACTCCCCTGAGTGTGGACTCGCCTGGGTGAAGAGACCCCTGAGTGTCCACTCCCCTGAGTGTGCACACCCCTCACTGTTCTCTCCCATGGGTGTGCACTCCCCTGAGTGAACGCTCCCCTGAGTGTGCACTCCTCTGAGTTTGCAGTCTCCTGAGTGAGGAATCCCCTGAGTGTGCACTCCCCAGAGTATGCGCTCCCCTGAGTGAGGACTCCACTGAATGAGCACTCCCCTGAGTGTACACTCCCCTGAGTGTGCTCTCCCCTGAGAGTGCACTCACCTGAGTGAGGACTACTGAGTGAGAACTCGCCTGAGTGAGGACTTCCCTGAGTGTGCACTCCCCTGAGTGAATGCTCACCTGAGTGTGCACTCCCCTGAGTGTGCACTCGCCTGAGTGAAGACACCCCTGAGTGTGCACTCCCATGAGTGTTCTCTCCCCTGAGTGTGCACTCCCCTGAGTGTGCGCTCACTTTACTGAAAACTCCCCTGAGTGAGCGCTCCCCTGAGTGTGCACTCCCCTGAGTGTGTACTCGCCTGAGTGAGGACTCGCCTGAGTGTGCACTCGCCTGAGTGTGCACTCCCCTGAGTGCATGCTCACCTGAGTGTTCACTCCCCTGAGTGTGCTCTCCCCTGAATGTACACTCGCCTGAGTGAGGACTACTGAGTGAGAACTCGCCTGAATGAGGACTACCCTGAGTGTGCACTCCACTGAGTGCATGCTCACCAGAGTGTGCACTCCCCTGAGTGTGCACTCCCCTGAGTGAGCACTCGCCTGAGTGAGGACACCTCTGAGTGTGCACTGCAATGAGTGTGAACTCGCCTGAGTGAAGACTCCCCTGAGTGTGCACTCCACTGAATGTGCCCTCCCCGGAGTGTAGACTACCCTGACTGTGCTCTCCCCTGAGTGTGCACTCACCTGAGTGAGCACTCCCCTGAGTGCACTCACATCTGAGTGTGCACTCTCCTGGGTGAAGGCACCCCTGAGTTTGCTCTCCCCTGAGTGTACACTCCCCTGAGTGTTCCCTCCCCAGGGTGTGCGCTCCACTGAGTGTGCGCTCCCCTGAGTGTGCACTCCCCTGTGTGTTCCCTCCACAGGGTGTGCACTCCCGTTAGTGTGCACTCCCCTGAGTGTGCCCTCACTTGGGTGTGCGCTCCCCTGAGTGAGGACTCCCCTGAGTGTGCACACCCCTGAGTGTGCACTCACCTGAGTGAGGACTACTCAGTGTGAAGTCGCCTGAGTGGGGACTCCCCTGATTGCGCACTCCCCTGAGTGTGCACTCGCCTGGGTGTAGACACACCTGAGTGTGCATTCCCCTGAGTGAGCACTCCCCTGAGTGTTCACTCTTCAGGATCTGCACTCCCTTGAGTGTGCGCTCCCCCGAGTGTGCACTCTCCTGGGTGAAGTCACCCCTGTGTTTGCGCTCCCCTGAGTGTACACTCCCCTGAGTGTTCCCTCCCCTGGGTGTGCACTCCCCTGAGTGTGCACTCCCCTGAGTGTGCACTCCGTTAATTGAGCGCTCCCCTGAGTGCACACTCCCCTGCGTGTGGACTCGCCTGGGTGAAGAGACACCTGAGTGTCCACTCCCCTGAGTGTGCACACCCCTGACTGTTCTCTCCCACGGGTGTGCACTCCCCTGAGTGAACGCTCCCCTGAGTGTGCACTCCTCTGAGTTTGCACTCTCCTGAGTGAGGAATCCCCTGAGTGTGCACTCCCCTGAGTATGCGCTCCCCTGAGTGAGGACTCCACTGAATGAGCACTCCCCTGAGTGTGCTCTCCCCTGAGAGTGCACTCACCTGAGTGAGGACTACTGAGTGAAAATTCGCCTTAGTGAGGACTTCCCTGAGTGTGCACTCCCCTGAGTGAATGCTCACCTGAGTGTGCACTCCCCTGAGTGTGCACTCGCCTGAGTGAAGACACCCCTGAGTGTGCGCTCCCCTGAGTGAGCGCTCCCCTGAGTGTGCACTCCCCTGAGTGTGTGCTCCCCTGAGGGTGCACTTCCCTGAGTGAGCGCTCCCCTGTGTGTGCACTCCCCTGAGTGCGCACGTGCCTGAGTGAGGACTACTGAGTGTGAAGGCGCCTGAGTGAGGACGCACCTAAGTGTGCACTCCCCTGAGTGCATGCTCATCTGAGTGTGGACTCCCCTGAGTGCACACTCCCCTGAGTGTGAACTCGCCTGAGTGAGGACTCCCCTGAGTGTGCACTCCACTGAATGAGCACTCCCCTGAGTGTACACTCCCCTGAGTGTGCTCTCCCCTGAGTGTGCACTCACCTGAGTGAGGACTACTGAGTGAGAACTCGCCTGAGTGAGGATTCCCTTGATTGTGCACTCCCCTGAGTGCATGCTTACCTGAGTGTGAACTCGCCTGAGTGAGAACTCCCCTGAGTACGCACACCACTGAATGTGCACTCCCCTGAGTGTACACTCCCCTGAGTGTGCTCTGCCCTGAGTGTACACTCCCCTGAGTGAGCACTCCCCTGAGTGAACACACCCCTGAGTGTGCACTCTCCTGGGTGTAGACACCCCTGAGTGTGCACTCCCCTGAGTGTGATCTCCCCTGGGTGTTTGCTCCCCAAAGTGTGCACTCCCCTGAGTGAGCGATCCCCTAAGTGTGCACGCCTCTTAGTTTGCACTCTCCTAAGTGAGGACTCCCCTGATTGTGCCCTCCCCTGAGTGTGCGCTCCCCTGAGTGTGCGCTCCCCTGAGTGTGCGCTCCCCTGAGTGTGCACTCCCCTGAGTGAGGACTCCACTGAGTGCACACTATCCTGAGTGTGCACTCCCATGAGTGAGCGATCTCCTGAGTCTGCACACGCCTGTGAGAGGAATCCCCTGAGTGTGCACTCCCCTGAGTGTGAGTTCACTTTACTGTAAACTCCCCTGAGTGAGCGCTCCCCTGAGTATGCACTCCCCTGAGTGTGCACTCCCCTGAGTGTGCACTTCCCTGAGTGAGCGCTCCCCTGAGTGTGCACTCCCCTTAGTGTGCACTCGCATGTGTGAGGGCTCCCCTGAGTGTGCACTCCCCTGAGTGAGGACTCCACTGAGTGCACACTATCCTGAGTGTTCACTCCCATGAGTGAGCACTCTCCTGAGTGTGCACACGCCTGTGTGAGGAATCCCCTGAGTGTGCACTCCCCTGAATGTGCGCTCACTTTACTGTAAACTCCCCTGAGTGAGCGCTCCCCTGAGTATGCGCTCCCCTGAGTGTGCACTTCCCTGAGTGAGCGCTCCCCTGAGTGTGCACTCCCCTTAGTGTGCACTCGCCTGAGTGAGGACACCCCTGAGTGTGCACTTGCCTGAGTGAGGACTACTGAGTGTGAAGTCATCTGAGTGAATACGCCCCTAAGTGTGCACTCACCTGAGTGCACGCTCACGTGAGTGTGCACTCGCCTGAGTGAGGACACCCCTGAGTGTGCACTCCCCTGAATGTGAACTCGCATGAGTGAGGACTCGCCTGAGTGTGCACTCCCCTGGGTGCCTGCTCCCCTGAGTGTGCACTCCCCTGAGTGTGCTCTCCCCTTAGTGTACACTCGCCTGAGTGAGGACTACTGAGTGAGAACTCGCCAGAGTGAGGACTCCCCTTAGTGTGCACTCCCCTGAGTGCATGCTCACCAGAGTGTGCACTCTCCTGGGTGAAGGCACCCCTGAGTTTGCACTCCCCTGAGGGTACACTCCCCTGAGTGTTCCCTTCCCAAGGTGTGCACTCCCGTTAATGTGCGCTCCCCTGAGTGTGCACTCCGTTGAGTGAGCGCTCACCTGAGTGCACACTCCCCTGAGTGTGGACTCGCCTGGGTGAAGAAACCCCTGAGTGTCCACTTCCCTGAGTGTGCACACCCCTGACTGTTCTCTCCCCAGGGTGTGCACTCCCCTGAGTGAACGCTTCCCTGAGTGTGCACTCCTCTGTGTTTGCACTCTCCTGAGTGAGGAATTCCCTGAGTATGCCCTCCCCTGAGTATGCGCTCCCTGAGTGTGCACTCCCTTGAGTGCGCACTCCCCTGAGTGAGGACTCCACTGAATGAGCACTCCCATGAGTGTACACTCCCCTGAGTGTGCTCTCCCCTGAGAGTGCCCTCACCAGAGTGAGGACTACTGAGTGAGAACTCGCCTGAGTGAGGAGTCCCCTGAGTGTGCACTCCCCTGAGTGAATGCTCACCTGAGTGTGCACTCCACTGAGTGTGCACTCGCCTGAGTGAAGACACCCCTGAGTGTGCACTCCCATGAGTGTTCTCTCCCCTGAGTGTGCACTCCCCTGAGTGTGCGCTCACTTTACTGAAAACTCCCCTGAGTGAGCACTCCCCTGAGTGTGCACTCCCCTGAGTGTGTGCTCCCCTGAGGGTGCACATCCCTGAGTGAGCACTCCTCTGTGTGTGCACTCCCCTGAGTGTGCACTTGCCTGAGTGAAGACTACTGAGTGTGAAGGCGCCTGAGTGAGGACGCCCCTAAGTGTGCACTCCCCTGAGTGCATGCTCATCTGAGTGTGGACTCCCATGAGTGCACACTCCCCTGAGTGTGAACTCGCCTGAGTGAGGACTCCCCTGAGTGTGCACTCCACTGAATGAGCACTCCCCTGAGTGTACACTCCCCTGAGTGTGCTCTCCCCTGAGTGTGTACTCGCCTGAGTGAGGACTACTGAGTGAGAACTCGCCTGAGTGAGGATTCCCCTGATTGTGCACTCCCCTGAGTGCATGCTTACCAGAGTGTGAACTCGCCTGAGTGAGAACTCCCCTGAGTATGCACACCACTGAATGTGCACTCCCCTGAGTGTACACTCCCCTGAGTGTGCTCTCCCCTGAGTGTGCACTCCCCTGAGTGAGCACTCCCCTGAGTGCACACACCCCTGAGTGTGCACTCACCTGGGTGTACACACCCCTGAGAGTGCACTCCCCTGAGTGTGTTCTCCCCTGAGTGTTTGCTCCCCAAGTTGTGCACTCCCCTGTGTGAGCGATCCCCTGAGTGTGCACGCCTCTTAGTTTGCACTCGCCTGAGTGAGGACTCCCCTGACTGTGCCCTCCCCTGAGTGTGCGCTCCCCTGAGTGTGCGCTCCCCTGAGTGTGCGCTCCCCTGAGTGTGCACTCCCCTGAGTGAGGACTCCACTGAGTGCACACTATCCTGAGTGTGCACTCCCATGAGTGAGCGCTCTCCTGAGTGTGCACACGCCTGTGAGAGAAATCCCCTGAGTGTGCACTCCCCTGAGTGTGAGTTCACTTTACTGTAAACTCCCCTGAGTGAGCGTTCCCCTGAGTATGCACTCCCCTGGGTGTGCACTCCCCTGAGTGTGCACTTCCCTGAGTGAGCGCTCCCCTGAGTGTGCACTCCCCTTAGTGTGCACTCGCATGTGTGAGGGCTCCGCTGAGTGTGCACTCCCCTGAGTGTGGACTCCACTGAGTGCACACTATCCTGAGTGTTCACTCCCATGAGTGAGCACTCTCCTGAGTGTGCACACGCCTGTGTGAGGAACCCCCTGAGTGTGCACTCCCCTAAATGCGCGCTCACTTTACTGTAAACTCCCCTGAGTGAGCGCTCCCCTGAGTATGTGCTCCCCTGAGTGTGCACTTCCCTGAGTGAGCGCTCCCCTGAGTGTGCACACCCCTTAGTGTGCACTCGCCTGAGTGAGGACACCCCTGAGTGTGCACTCCCCTGAGTGTGCACTTGCCTGATTGAGGACTACTGAGTGTGAAGTCATCTGAGTGAAGACGCCCCTAAGTGTGCACTCACCTGAGTGCATGCTCACGTGAGTGTGCACTCGCCTGAGTGAGGACACTCCTGAGTGTGCACTCCCCTGAATGTGAACTCGCATGGGTGAGGACTCGCCTGAGTGTGCACTCCCCTGGGTGCATGCACACCTGAGTGTGCACTCCCCTGAGTGTGCTCTCCCCTTAGTGTACACTCGCCTGAGTGAGGACTACTGAGTGAGAACTCGCCAGAGTGAGGACTCCCCTTAGTGTGCACTCCCCTGAGTGCATGCTCACCAGAGTGTGCACTCTCCTGGGTGAAGGCACCCCTGAGTTTGCACTCCCCTGAGGGTACACTCCCCTGAGTGTTCCCTTCCCAAGGTGTGCACTCCCGTTAATGTGCGCTCCCCTGAGTGTGCACTCCGTTGAGTGAGCGCTCACCTGAGTGCACACTCCCCTGAGTGTGGACTCGCCTGGGTGAAGAAACCCCTGAGTGTCCACTTCCCTGAGTGTGCACACCCCTGACTGTTCTCTCCCCAGGGTGTGCACTCCCCTGAGTGAACGCTTCCCTGAGTGTGCACTCCTCTGTGTTTGCACTCTCCTGAGTGAGGAATTCCCTGAGTATGCCCTCCCCTGAGTATGCGCTCCCTGAGTGTGCACTCCCTTGAGTGCGCACTCCCCTGAGTGAGGACTCCACTGAATGAGCACTCCCATGAGTGTACACTCCCCTGAGTGTGCTCTCCCCTGAGAGTGCCCTCACCAGAGTGAGGACTACTGAGTGAGAACTCGCCTGAGTGAGGAGTCCCCTGAGTGTGCACTCCCCTGAGTGAATGCTCACCTGAGTGTGCACTCCACTGAGTGTGCACTCGCCTGAGTGAAGACACCCCTGAGTGTGCACTCCCATGAGTGTTCTCTCCCCTGAGTGTGCACTCCCCTGAGTGTGCGCTCACTTTACTGAAAACTCCCCTGAGTGAGCACTCCCCTGAGTGTGCACTCCCCTGAGTGTGTGCTCCCCTGAGGGTGCACATCCCTGAGTGAGCACTCCTCTGTGTGTGCACTCCCCTGAGTGTGCACTTGCCTGAGTGAAGACTACTGAGTGTGAAGGCGCCTGAGTGAGGACGCCCCTAAGTGTGCACTCCCCTGAGTGCATGCTCATCTGAGTGTGGACTCCCATGAGTGCACACTCCCCTGAGTGTGAACTCGCCTGAGTGAGGACTCCCCTGAGTGTGCACTCCACTGAATGAGCACTCCCCTGAGTGTACACTCCCCTGAGTGTGCTCTCCCCTGAGTGTGTACTCGCCTGAGTGAGGACTACTGAGTGAGAACTCGCCTGAGTGAGGATTCCCCTGATTGTGCACTCCCCTGAGTGCATGCTTACCAGAGTGTGAACTCGCCTGAGTGAGAACTCCCCTGAGTATGCACACCACTGAATGTGCACTCCCCTGAGTGTACACTCCCCTGAGTGTGCTCTCCCCTGAGTGTGCACTCCCCTGAGTGAGCACTCCCCTGAGTGCACACACCCCTGAGTGTGCACTCACCTGGGTGTACACACCCCTGAGAGTGCACTCCCCTGAGTGTGTTCTCCCCTGAGTGTTTGCTCCCCAAGTTGTGCACTCCCCTGTGTGAGCGATCCCCTGAGTGTGCACGCCTCTTAGTTTGCACTCGCCTGAGTGAGGACTCCCCTGAGTGTGCCCTCCCCTGAGTGTGCGCTCCCCTGAGTGTGCGCTCCCCTGAGTGTGCGCTCCCCTGAGTGTGCACTCCCCTGAGTGAGGACTCCACTGAGTGCACACTATCCTGAGTGTGCACTCCCATGAGTGAGCGCTCTCCTGAGTGTGCACACGCCTGTGAGAGAAATCCCCTGAGTGTGCACTCCCCTGAGTGTGAGTTCACTTTACTGTAAACTCCCCTGAGTGAGCGTTCCCCTGAGTATGCACTCCCCTGGGTGTGCACTCCCCTGAGTGTGCACTTCCCTGAGTGAGCGCTCCCCTGAGTGTGCACTCCCCTTAGTGTGCACTCGCATGTGTGAGGGCTCCGCTGAGTGTGCACTCCCCTGAGTGTGGACTCCACTGAGTGCACACTATCCTGAGTGTTCACTCCCATGAGTGAGCACTCTCCTGAGTGTGCACACGCCTGTGTGAGGAACCCCCTGAGTGTGCACTCCCCTAAATGCGCGCTCACTTTACTGTAAACTCCCCTGAGTGAGCGCTCCCCTGAGTATGTGCTCCCCTGAGTGTGCACTTCCCTGAGTGAGCGCTCCCCTGAGTGTGCACACCCCTTAGTGTGCACTCGCCTGAGTGAGGACACCCCTGAGTGTGCACTCCCCTGAGTGTGCACTTGCCTGATTGAGGACTACTGAGTGTGAAGTCATCTGAGTGAAGACGCCCCTAAGTGTGCACTCACCTGAGTGCATGCTCACGTGAGTGTGCACTCGCCTGAGTGAGGACACTCCTGAGTGTGCACTCCCCTGAATGTGAACTCGCATGGGTGAGGACTCGCCTGAGTGTGCACTCCCCTGGGTGCATGCACACCTGAGTGTGCACTCCCCTGAGTGTGCTCTCCCCTTAGTGTACACTCGCCTGAGTGAGGACTACTGAGTGAGAACTCGCCAGTGTGAGGACTCCCCTGAGTGTGCACTCCCCTGAATGCATGCTCACCAGAGTGTGCACTCTCCTGGGTGAAGGCACCCCTGAGTTTGCACTCCCCTGAGTGTACACTCCCCTGAGTGTTTACTTCCCAGGGTGTGCACTCCCGTGAGTGTGTGCTCCCCTGAGTGTTCACTCCGTTGAGTTAGCGCTCCCCTGAGTGCACACTCCCCTGAGTGTGGACTCGCCTGGTTGAAGAGACCCCTGAGTGACCAATCCCCTGAGTGTACACACCCCTGACTGTTCTCTCCCCAAAGTGTGCACTCCCCTGAGTGAACGCTTCCCTGAGTGTGCACTCCTCTGAGTTTGCACTCTCCTGAGTGAGGAATTCCCTGAGTATGCCCTCCCCTGAGTATGCGCTCCCCTGAGTGTGCACTCCCTTGAGTGCGCACTCCCCTGAGTGAGGACTCCACTGAATGAGCACTCCCATGAGTGTACACTCCCCTGAGTGTGCTCTCCCCTGAGAGTGCCATCACCAGAGTGAGGACAACTGAGTGAGAACTCGCCTGAGTGAGGACTCCCCTGAGTGTGCACTCCCCTGAGTGAATGCTCACCTGAGTGTGCACTCCCCTGAGTGTGCACTCACCTGAGTGAAGACTCCCCTGAGTGTGCACTCTCCCTGAGTGTGCTCTCCCCTGAGTGTGCACTCCCCTGAGTGTGCGCTCACTTTACTGAAATCTCCCCTGATTGAGCACTCCCCTGAGTGTGCACTCCCCTGAGTGTGCGCTCCCCTGAGGGTGCACTTCCCTGAGTGAGCGCTCCCCTGAGTGCGCACTCCCCTTAGTGTGCACACGCCTGAGTGAGGACACCCGTGAGTGTGCACTCCACTGAGTGTGCGCTCCCCTGAATGTGCGCTCTCCTGAGTGTGCACTTCCCTGAGAGAGCGCTCCCCTGAGTGTGCACTTCCCTGCTTTTGCACTCACCTGAGTGAGGACACCCCTGAGTTTACACTCCCCTGTGTGTGCTCTACCCTGAGTGTGAACTCCCCTGAGTGAGCGGTCTCCTGAGGGGGCACTCGCTTGTGTGATGACTCCTTTGAGTGAGCCCTCCCCTGAGTGCGCACTCTTCTGAGTTTGCACTCTAACGAGTGAGGACTTCCCTGACTGAGGCTCCCCTGAGTGTGCACTCCCCTGAGTGTTCACTCTTCAGGGTGTGCACTCCCCTGAGTGTGCACTCCCCTGAGTGCACACTCCCCTGAGTTTGCCATTGCCTGGGTGAAGGCAACCTTGAGTGTAGCCTCCACTGAGTGTGCACTCCCCTGTGTGTGCACTCCCCTGAGTGTGCACTCCCCAGAGTGAGGACTCCACTGAGTGCACACTATCCTGTGTGTGCACTCCTATGGGTGAGCGCTCTCCTGAGTGTGCACTCAACTGAGTGTGCGCTCCCCTGAGTGTGCACTTCCCTGAGTGAGCGCTCCCCTGTGTGTGCACTCCCCTGAGTGTGCTCTCGCCTGAGTGAGGACTACTGAGTGTGAAGTCGCCTGAGTGAGGACGCCTCTAAGTGTGCACTCTCCTGAGTGCAAGCTCACCTGAATGTGACCTCCCCTGAGTGCACACTCCCCTGAGTGTGCACTCGCCTGAGTAAGGACACCCATGAGAGTGCCCTGCCCTGAGTTTCAACTCGCCTGAGTGAGGACTCCCCTGAGTGTGCACTCCCCTGAATGAGCACTCCCCTAAGTGTACACTCCCCTGAGTGTGCTCTCCCCTGAGTGTACACTCGCCTGAGTGAGGACTACTGAGAATTCGCCTGAGTGAGGACTCCTCTGAGTTTGCACTCCCCTGAGTGCATGCTCACCTGAGTGTACACTCCCCTGAGTGTGCACTCCCCTGCTTGTGCACTCGCCAGAGTGAGGACACCGCTGAGTGTGCACTCCCCAGTGTGTGAACACGCCTGAGTGAGGACTCCCCTGAGTGTGCACTGCACTGAATGTGCACTCCCCTGAGTGTACACTCCCCTGAGTGTGCTCTCCCCTGAGTGAGCACTCCAATGAGTGAGCGCTCTCCTGAGTGTGCACTCGCCTGTGTGATATCTCCTCTGAGTGTGCATTCCAACGAGTGTGCGCTCACTTTACTGAAAACTCCCCTGAGTGAGCACTCCCCTGAGTGTGCACTCCCCTGAGTGTGCACTCCCCTGAATGTGAACTCGCCTGAGTGAGTACTCCCCTGAGTGTGCACTCCCCTGAGTGCATGCTCACCTGAGTGTGCACTCCCCTGAGTGCGCACTCCCCTGAGTGTGCATATGCCTGAGTGAGGACACCCCTGAGTGTGCACTCCACTGAGTGTGAACTCGCCAGAGTGAGGACTACCCTGAGTGTGCACTCCACTGAATGTGCACTCCCCGGAGTGTACACTCCCCTGAGTGTGCTCTCCCCTGAGTGTGCACTCCCCTGAGTGAGCACTCCCCTGAGTGCACTCACATCTGAGTGTGCACTCGCCTGGGTGTAGACACACCTGAGTGTGCACTTCTCTGAGTGTGCACTCCCCTGAGTGTTCAAACTTCAGGGTGTGCACTCCCCTGAGTGTGCGCTCCCCTGAGTGTGAACTTCACTGAGTGAGCGCTACCCTGAGTGTGCACTCCCCTGAGTGTGCACTCGCCTGAGTGAGGACTCCCCTGAGTGTGCACTCCACTGAATGTGCACTCCCCTTGGTGTGCCCTCCCCTGAGTGTGCACTCCCCTGAGTGAGCACTCCAATGAGTGAGCGCTCCCCTGAGTGTGCTCTGCCCTGAGAGTGCACTCGTCTGAGTGAGGACTAATGAGTGAGAACTCGCCTGAGATCTCCCCTGAATGTGCACTCCCCTGAGTGAATGTTCACCTGAGTGTGCACTCCCCTGAGTGTGCACTCCCCTGAGTGTGCACTCGCCTGAGTGAAGACACCCCTGAGTGTGCAGTCCCCTGAGTGTGCTCTCCCCTGAGTGTGCACTCGCCTGAGTGAGGACTACTGAGGGAGAACTCACCTAAGTGAGGATTCCCCTGAGTGTGCACTCCCCTGAGTGCATGCTTACCTGAGTGTGCCCTCCCCTGAGTGTGCACTCCCCTGAGTGTTCACGCACCTGAGTGAGGACACCCCTGAGTGTGCACTCCCCTGAGTGTGAACTCGCCTGAGTGAGAACTCCCCTGAGTGTGCACACCACTGAATGTGCCCTCCCCTGAGTGTACACTCCCCTGAGTGTGCTCTCCCCTTAGTGTACACTCCCCTGTGTGAGCACTCCCCTGAGTGCACACATCTCTGTGTGCGCACTCGCCTGGCTGTAGACAACCCTGAGTGTGCACTCCCCTGAGTGTGATCTCCCCTGAGTGTTCGCTCCCCAAGGTGTGCACTCCCCTGTGTGAGCGATCCCCTGAGTGTGCACGCCTTTTAGTTTGCAGTCTCCTGAGTGAGGACTCCCCTGAGTGTGCCCTCCCCTGAGTGTGCGCTCCCCTGAGTGTGCGCTCCCCTGAGTGTGCACTCCCCTGATTGTGCATTCCCCTGAGTGAGGACTCCACTGAGTGCACACTATCCTGAGTGTGCACTCCCATGAGTGAGCACTCTCCTGAGTGTGCTCACGCCTGTGTGAGGAATCCCCTGAGTTTGCACTTCCCTGAGTATGCGCTCACTTTACTGTAAACTCCCCTGAGTGAGCGCTCCCCTGAGTATGCACTCCCCTGAGTGTGCACTCCCCTGAGTGAGGACTCCACTAAGTGCACACTATCCTGAGTGTGCACTCCCATGAGTGAGCGCTCTCCTGGGTGTGCACTCGCCTGTGTGAGGAATCCCCTGAGTGTGCACTCCCATGAGTGTGCGCTCACTTTACTGAAAATTCCCCTGAGTGAGCGCTCCCCTGAGTATGCACTCCCATGAGTGTGCGCTCCCCTGAGTGTGCACTTCCCTGAGTGAGCACTCCCCTGAGTGTGCACCCCCTGAATGTGCACTCGCCTGAGTGAGGACACCCCTGGGTGTGCACTCCCCTTAGTGTGGACTCGCCTGAGTGAGGACTCCCCTGAGGGTGCACTCCACTGTATGTGCACTCCCCTGAGTGGACACTCCCCTGTGTGTGCTCTCCCCTGAGTGTGCACTCCCCTGAGTGAGCACTCCCCGGAGTGCACACACCCCTGAGTGTGCACTCGTCGGGGTGTAGACTCCCCTGAGTGTGCACTCCTCTGAGTGTGCACTCCCGTGAGTGTTCACTCTTCAGGGTGTGTACTCCCCTGGGTTCGCATTCCCCTGAGTGTGCAATTGCCTGGATGAAGGCACCCCTGAGTGTGCCCTCCCCTGAGTGAGTGCTCCCCTGTGTGTGCACTCCCCTGAGTGTGCTCTCCCCTGAGTGAGGACTCCACTGAGTGCACACTATCCTGATTGAACACTCCCATGGGTGAGCGCTCTCCTGAGTGTGCACTTGCCTGTGTGAGGACTCCCCTGTGTGTGCACTCCACTGAGCGTGTGCTCACTTTACTGAAAACTTCCCTGAGCTAGCGCTCCCCTGAGTGAGCACTCCCCTGAGTGTGCTCTTCCCTGAGTGTGCACTTCCCTGAGTGAGCGCTCCCCTGAGTGTGCACTTCCCTGAGTGTGCACTCGCCTGAGTGAGGACACCCCTGAGTTTGCACTCGCCTGGGTGAGGTCGCCCCTAAGTGTTCATTCACCTGAGTGTACGTTCACCTGATTGTGCACTCGCCTGTGTGAGGACACCCCTGAGTGTACACTCCCCTGAATGTGCTCTCCCCTGAGTGAGAAATCTCCTGAGTGAGCGGTCTCCTGAGGGCGCACTCGCTTGAGTGATGACTCCTTTGAGTGAGCCCTCCCCTGAGTGCGCACTCTCCTGAGTTCGCACTCTAACGAGTGAGGACTTCCCTGAGTGTGGCTCCCCTGATTGTGCACTCCCCTGAGTGTTCACTCTTCAGGGTGTGCACTCCCATGAGTGTGCACTCCCCTGAGTGCGCACTCCCCTGAGTGTGCAATTGCCTGGGTGAAGGCAACCCTGAGTGTGCCCTCCCCTGAGTGTGCGCTCCCCTGTGTGTGCACTCCCCTGAGTGTGCACTCCCCTGAGTGAGGACTCCACTGAGTGCACACTATCCTGTGTGTGCACTCCTAGAGTGAGCGCTCTCCTGAGTGTGCACTCAACTGAGTGAGCACTCCCCTAAGTGTGCACTTCCCTGAGTGAGCGCTCCCCTGTGTGTGCACTCCCCTGAGTGTGCACTCGCCTTAGTGAGGACTACTGAGTGTGAAGTCGCCTGAGTGAGGACGCCTCTAAGTGTGCACTCCCCTGAGTGCACGCTCACCTGAAAGTGACCTCCCCTGAGTGCACACTCCCCTCAGTGTGCACTCGCCTGAGTAAGGACACCCCTGAGAGTGCCCTCCCCTTAGTGTGAACTCGCCTGAGTGAGGACTCCCCTGAGTGTGCACTCCCTGAATGAGCACTCCCCTAAGTGTACACTCCCCTGAGTGTGTTCTCCCCTGAGTGTACACTCGCCTGAGTGAGGACTACTGAGTGAGAACTCGCCTGAGTGAGGACACCTCTGAGTGTGCACTCCCCTGAGTGCATGCTCACCTGAGTGTGCACTCCCCTGAGTGCGAACTCCCCTGAGTGTGCACTCGCCTGAGTGAGGACACCGCTGAGTGTGCACTCCCCTGAGTGTGAACTCGCCTGAGTCAGGACTCCCCTGAGTGTGCACTCCACTGAATGTGCACTCCCCTGAGTGTACACTCCCCTGAGTGAGCAATCCAATGGGTGAGCGCTCTCCTGAGTGTGCACTTGCCTGTGTGAGGATTCCTCTGACTGTGCATTCCAATGAGTGTGCGCTCACTTTACTGATATCTCCCCTGAGTGAGCTCTCCCCTGAGTGTGCACTCCCCTGAGTGTACAATCCCCTGAGTGTGAATTCGCCTGAGTGTGGACTCCCCTGAGTGTGCACTTGCCTGAGTGAGGACACCCCTGAGTGTGCACTCCGCTGAGTGTGAACTCGCCAGAGTGAGGACCCCCCTGAGTTTGCACTCCACTGAAGGTGCACTCCCCGGAGTGAACACTCCCCTGAGTGTGCTCTCCCCTAAGTGTACACTCCCCTGAGTGAGCACTCCCCTGAGTGCACTCACATCTGAGTGTGCACTCGCCTGGCTGTAGACACCCCTGAGTGTGCACTCCCCTGAGTGTGCACTCCCCTGAGTGTTCACTCTTCAGGGTGTTCACTCCCCTGAGTGTGCGCTCCCCTGAGTGTGCACTTCACTGAATGAGCGCTCCCCTGAGTGTGCACTCCCCTGAGTGTGCACTCGCCTGAGTGAGGACACCCCTGAGTGTGCAATCGCCTGAGTGTGAACTCGCCTGAGTGAGGACTCCCCTGAGTGTGCACTCCACTGAATGTGCATTCCCCTGAGTGTACACTCCCCTGAGTGTGCCCTCCCCTGAGTGTGCACTCCTCTGAGTGAGCACTCCAATGAGTGAGCGCTCCTCTGAGTGTGCATTCCCCTTAGTGTGCACTCGCCTGAGTGAGGACTACTGAGTGTGAAGTCGCCTGAGTGAGGACGCCCCTAAGTGTACACTCAAATGAGTGCACGCTCTCATGAGTGTGCACTCGCCTGAGTGAGGACACACCTGAGTGTGCACTCCCCTGAGTGTGAACTCGCCTGAGTGAGGATTCCCCTGAGTGAGCACTCCCCTGAGTGCATGCTCAACTGAGGGTGCACTCCCTTGTGTGTACACTCCCCTGAGTGTGCTCTCCTCTGAGTGTGCACTCCCCTGTGTGTGCACTCAATTTACTGAAAACTCCCCTGAGTGAGCGCTCCCCTGTGTCTGCACTCCCCTGAGAGTGCACTCCCCTGAGTGTCCACTTCCCTGAGTGAGCTCTCCCCTGAGTGTGCACTCCCCTGAGTGTGCACTCGCCTGAATGAGGACTACTGAGTTTGAACTTGCCTGAGTGAGGACTCCCCTGAGTGTGCACTCCACTGAATGAGCACTCCTTTGAGTGTACACTCCCCTGAGTGTGCTCTCCCCTGAGTGTGCACTCCCATGAGTGAGCACTCCCCTCAGTGTTCAGTCTTCAGGGTGTGCACTCCCCTGAGTGTTCACTCCCCTGAGTGCCCACTCCCCTGAGTGTGCACTCTCCTGAGTGTGCATTCGCATGAGTGAGGACTACTGAGTGTGAACTCCCCTGAGTGTGCACTCCCCTGAGCGTTCACTCTTCATGATATGCACTCCCCTGAGTGTTCGCTCCCCTGAGTGTGCACTCGCCTTAGTGAGGACTACTGAGTGTGAACTCGCCTGAGTGAGGAATCCCCTGAGTGTGCACTCCCCTGAGTGCATGCTCACCTGAGTGTGCACTCCCCTGAGTGTTCACTACTCAGGGTGTGCATGCCCTGTTTGTGCGCTCCCCTGAGTGCGCAATCCCCTGAGTGTGCACTCGCCTGGGTGAAGGCACCCCTGAGTGTGCACTCCACTGAGTGTGTGCTCCCCTGTGTGTGCACTTCCCTGAGTGAGTGCTCCCCTGAGTGTGCACTCCCCTGAGTGTGCACTCGCCTGAGTGAGGGCTACTGAGTGTGAACTCACCAGAGTGAGGACTCCCTTGAGTGTGCACTCCCCTTAGTGTGCACTCGCATGTGTGAGGGCTCCGCTGAGTGTGCACTCCCCTGAGTGTGGACTCCACTGAGTGCACACTATCCTGAGTGTTCACTCCCATGAGTGAGCACTCTCCTGAGTGTGCACACGCCTGTGTGAGGAACCCCCTGAGTGTGCACTCCCCTAAATGTGCGCTCACTTTACTGTAAACTCCCCTGAGTGAGCGCTCCCCTGAGTATGTGCTCCCCTGAGTGTGCACTTCCCTGAGTGAGCGCTCCCCTGAGTGTGCACACCCCTTAGTGTGCACTCGCCTGAGTGAGGACACCCCTGAGTGTGCACTCCCCTGAGTGTGCACTTGCCTGATTGAGGACTACTGAGTGTGAAGTCATCTGAGTGAAGACGCCCCTAAGTGTGCACTCACCTGAGTGCATGCTCACGTGAGTGTGCACTCGCCTGAGTGAGGACACTCCTGAGTGTGCACTCCCCTGAATGTGAACTCGCATGGGTGAGGACTCGCCTGAGTGTGCACTCCCCTGGGTGCATGCACACCTGAGTGTGCACTCCCCTGAGTGTGCTCTCCCCTTAGTGTACACTCGCCTGAGTGAGGACTACTGAGTGAGAACTCGCCAGTGTGAGGACTCCCCTGAGTGTGCACTCCCCTGAATGCATGCTCACCAGAGTGTGCACTCTCCTGGGTGAAGGCACCCCTGAGTTTGCACTCCCCTGAGTGTACACTCCCCTGAGTGTTTACTTCCCAGGGTGTGCACTCCCGTGAGTGTGTGCTCCCCTGAGTGTTCACTCCGTTGAGTTAGCGCTCCCCTGAGTGCACACTCCCCTGAGTGTGGACTCGCCTGGTTGAAGAGACCCCTGAGTGACCAATCCCCTGAGTGTACACACCCCTGACTGTTCTCTCCCCAAAGTGTGCACTCCCCTGAGTGAACGCTTCCCTGAGTGTGCACTCCTCTGAGTTTGCACTCTCCTGAGTGAGGAATTCCCTGAGTATGCCCTCCCCTGAGTATGCGCTCCCCTGAGTGTGCACTCCCTTGAGTGCGCACTCCCCTGAGTGAGGACTCCACTGAATGAGCACTCCCATGAGTGTACACTCCCCTGAGTGTGCTCTCCCCTGAGAGTGCCATCACCAGAGTGAGGACAACTGAGTGAGAACTCGCCTGAGTGAGGACTCCCCTGAGTGTGCACTCCCCTGAGTGAATGCTCACCTGAGTGTGCACTCCCCTGAGTGTGCACTCACCTGAGTGAAGACTCCCCTGAGTGTGCACTCTCCCTGAGTGTGCTCTCCCCTGAGTGTGCACTCCCCTGAGTGTGCGCTCACTTTACTGAAATCTCCCCTGATTGAGCACTCCCCTGAGTGTGCACTCCCCTGAGTGTGCGCTCCCCTGAGGGTGCACTTCCCTGAGTGAGCGCTCCCCTGAGTGCGCACTCCCCTTAGTGTGCACACGCCTGAGTGAGGACACCCGTGAGTGTGCACTCCACTGAGTGTGCGCTCCCCTGAATGTGCGCTCTCCTGAGTGTGCACTTCCCTGAGAGAGCGCTCCCCTGAGTGTGCACTTCCCTGCTTTTGCACTCACCTGAGTGAGGACACCCCTGAGTTTACACTCCCCTGTGTGTGCTCTACCCTGAGTGTGAACTCCCCTGAGTGAGCGGTCTCCTGAGGGGGCACTCGCTTGTGTGATGACTCCTTTGAGTGAGCCCTCCCCTGAGTGCGCACTCTTCTGAGTTTGCACTCTAACGAGTGAGGACTTCCCTGACTGAGGCTCCCCTGAGTGTGCACTCCCCTGAGTGTTCACTCTTCAGGGTGTGCACTCCCCTGAGTGTGCACTCCCCTGAGTGCACACTCCCCTGAGTTTGCCATTGCCTGGGTGAAGGCAACCTTGAGTGTAGCCTCCACTGAGTGTGCACTCCCCTGTGTGTGCACTCCCCTGAGTGTGCACTCCCCAGAGTGAGGACTCCACTGAGTGCACACTATCCTGTGTGTGCACTCCTATGGGTGAGCGCTCTCCTGAGTGTGCACTCAACTGAGTGTGCGCTCCCCTGAGTGTGCACTTCCCTGAGTGAGCGCTCCCCTGTGTGTGCACTCCCCTGAGTGTGCTCTCGCCTGAGTGAGGACTACTGAGTGTGAAGTCGCCTGAGTGAGGACGCCTCTAAGTGTGCACTCTCCTGAGTGCAAGCTCACCTGAATGTGACCTCCCCTGAGTGCACACTCCCCTGAGTGTGCACTCGCCTGAGTAAGGACACCCATGAGAGTGCCCTGCCCTGAGTTTCAACTCGCCTGAGTGAGGACTCCCCTGAGTGTGCACTCCCCTGAATGAGCACTCCCCTAAGTGTACACTCCCCTGAGTGTGCTCTCCCCTGAGTGTACACTCGCCTGAGTGAGGACTACTGAGAATTCGCCTGAGTGAGGACTCCTCTGAGTTTGCACTCCCCTGAGTGCATGCTCACCTGAGTGTACACTCCCCTGAGTGTGCACTCCCCTGCTTGTGCACTCGCCAGAGTGAGGACACCGCTGAGTGTGCACTCCCCAGTGTGTGAACACGCCTGAGTGAGGACTCCCCTGAGTGTGCACTGCACTGAATGTGCACTCCCCTGAGTGTACACTCCCCTGAGTGTGCTCTCCCCTGAGTGAGCACTCCAATGAGTGAGCGCTCTCCTGAGTGTGCACTCGCCTGTGTGATATCTCCTCTGAGTGTGCATTCCAACGAGTGTGCGCTCACTTTACTGAAAACTCCCCTGAGTGAGCACTCCCCTGAGTGTGCACTCCCCTGAGTGTGCACTCCCCTGAATGTGAACTCGCCTGAGTGAGTACTCCCCTGAGTGTGCACTCCCCTGAGTGCATGCTCACCTGAGTGTGCACTCCCCTGAGTGCGCACTCCCCTGAGTGTGCATATGCCTGAGTGAGGACACCCCTGAGTGTGCACTCCACTGAGTGTGAACTCGCCAGAGTGAGGACTACCCTGAGTGTGCACTCCACTGAATGTGCACTCCCCGGAGTGTACACTCCCCTGAGTGTGCTCTCCCCTGAGTGTGCACTCCCCTGAGTGAGCACTCCCCTGAGTGCACTCACATCTGAGTGTGCACTCGCCTGGGTGTAGACACACCTGAGTGTGCACTTCTCTGAGTGTGCACTCCCCTGAGTGTTCAAACTTCAGGGTGTGCACTCCCCTGAGTGTGCGCTCCCCTGAGTGTGAACTTCACTGAGTGAGCGCTACCCTGAGTGTGCACTCCCCTGAGTGTGCACTCGCCTGAGTGAGGACTCCCCTGAGTGTGCACTCCACTGAATGTGCACTCCCCTTGGTGTGCCCTCCCCTGAGTGTGCACTCCCCTGAGTGAGCACTCCAATGAGTGAGCGCTCCCCTGAGTGTGCTCTGCCCTGAGAGTGCACTCGTCTGAGTGAGGACTAATGAGTGAGAACTCGCCTGAGATCTCCCCTGAATGTGCACTCCCCTGAGTGAATGTTCACCTGAGTGTGCACTCCCCTGAGTGTGCACTCCCCTGAGTGTGCACTCGCCTGAGTGAAGACACCCCTGAGTGTGCAGTCCCCTGAGTGTGCTCTCCCCTGAGTGTGCACTCGCCTGAGTGAGGACTACTGAGGGAGAACTCACCTAAGTGAGGATTCCCCTGAGTGTGCACTCCCCTGAGTGCATGCTTACCTGAGTGTGCCCTCCCCTGAGTGTGCACTCCCCTGAGTGTTCACGCACCTGAGTGAGGACACCCCTGAGTGTGCACTCCCCTGAGTGTGAACTCGCCTGAGTGAGAACTCCCCTGAGTGTGCACACCACTGAATGTGCCCTCCCCTGAGTGTACACTCCCCTGAGTGTGCTCTCCCCTTAGTGTACACTCCCCTGTGTGAGCACTCCCCTGAGTGCACACATCTCTGTGTGCGCACTCGCCTGGCTGTAGACAACCCTGAGTGTGCACTCCCCTGAGTGTGATCTCCCCTGAGTGTTCGCTCCCCAAGGTGTGCACTCCCCTGTGTGAGCGATCCCCTGAGTGTGCACGCCTTTTAGTTTGCAGTCTCCTGAGTGAGGACTCCCCTGAGTGTGCCCTCCCCTGAGTGTGCGCTCCCCTGAGTGTGCGCTCCCCTGAGTGTGCACTCCCCTGATTGTGCATTCCCCTGAGTGAGGACTCCACTGAGTGCACACTATCCTGAGTGTGCACTCCCATGAGTGAGCACTCTCCTGAGTGTGCTCACGCCTGTGTGAGGAATCCCCTGAGTTTGCACTTCCCTGAGTATGCGCTCACTTTACTGTAAACTCCCCTGAGTGAGCGCTCCCCTGAGTATGCACTCCCCTGAGTGTGCACTCCCCTGAGTGAGGACTCCACTAAGTGCACACTATCCTGAGTGTGCACTCCCATGAGTGAGCGCTCTCCTGGGTGTGCACTCGCCTGTGTGAGGAATCCCCTGAGTGTGCACTCCCATGAGTGTGCGCTCACTTTACTGAAAATTCCCCTGAGTGAGCGCTCCCCTGAGTATGCACTCCCATGAGTGTGCGCTCCCCTGAGTGTGCACTTCCCTGAGTGAGCACTCCCCTGAGTGTGCACCCCCTGAATGTGCACTCGCCTGAGTGAGGACACCCCTGGGTGTGCACTCCCCTTAGTGTGGACTCGCCTGAGTGAGGACTCCCCTGAGGGTGCACTCCACTGTATGTGCACTCCCCTGAGTGGACACTCCCCTGTGTGTGCTCTCCCCTGAGTGTGCACTCCCCTGAGTGAGCACTCCCCGGAGTGCACACACCCCTGAGTGTGCACTCGTCGGGGTGTAGACTCCCCTGAGTGTGCACTCCTCTGAGTGTGCACTCCCGTGAGTGTTCACTCTTCAGGGTGTGTACTCCCCTGGGTTCGCATTCCCCTGAGTGTGCAATTGCCTGGATGAAGGCACCCCTGAGTGTGCCCTCCCCTGAGTGAGTGCTCCCCTGTGTGTGCACTCCCCTGAGTGTGCTCTCCCCTGAGTGAGGACTCCACTGAGTGCACACTATCCTGATTGAACACTCCCATGGGTGAGCGCTCTCCTGAGTGTGCACTTGCCTGTGTGAGGACTCCCCTGTGTGTGCACTCCACTGAGCGTGTGCTCACTTTACTGAAAACTTCCCTGAGCTAGCGCTCCCCTGAGTGAGCACTCCCCTGAGTGTGCTCTTCCCTGAGTGTGCACTTCCCTGAGTGAGCGCTCCCCTGAGTGTGCACTTCCCTGAGTGTGCACTCGCCTGAGTGAGGACACCCCTGAGTTTGCACTCGCCTGGGTGAGGTCGCCCCTAAGTGTTCATTCACCTGAGTGTACGTTCACCTGATTGTGCACTCGCCTGTGTGAGGACACCCCTGAGTGTACACTCCCCTGAATGTGCTCTCCCCTGAGTGAGAAATCTCCTGAGTGAGCGGTCTCCTGAGGGCGCACTCGCTTGAGTGATGACTCCTTTGAGTGAGCCCTCCCCTGAGTGCGCACTCTCCTGAGTTCGCACTCTAACGAGTGAGGACTTCCCTGAGTGTGGCTCCCCTGATTGTGCACTCCCCTGAGTGTTCACTCTTCAGGGTGTGCACTCCCATGAGTGTGCACTCCCCTGAGTGCGCACTCCCCTGAGTGTGCAATTGCCTGGGTGAAGGCAACCCTGAGTGTGCCCTCCCCTGAGTGTGCGCTCCCCTGTGTGTGCACTCCCCTGAGTGTGCACTCCCCTGAGTGAGGACTCCACTGAGTGCACACTATCCTGTGTGTGCACTCCTAGAGTGAGCGCTCTCCTGAGTGTGCACTCAACTGAGTGAGCACTCCCCTAAGTGTGCACTTCCCTGAGTGAGCGCTCCCCTGTGTGTGCACTCCCCTGAGTGTGCACTCGCCTTAGTGAGGACTACTGAGTGTGAAGTCGCCTGAGTGAGGACGCCTCTAAGTGTGCACTCCCCTGAGTGCACGCTCACCTGAAAGTGACCTCCCCTGAGTGCACACTCCCCTCAGTGTGCACTCGCCTGAGTAAGGACACCCCTGAGAGTGCCCTCCCCTTAGTGTGAACTCGCCTGAGTGAGGACTCCCCTGAGTGTGCACTCCCTGAATGAGCACTCCCCTAAGTGTACACTCCCCTGAGTGTGTTCTCCCCTGAGTGTACACTCGCCTGAGTGAGGACTACTGAGTGAGAACTCGCCTGAGTGAGGACACCTCTGAGTGTGCACTCCCCTGAGTGCATGCTCACCTGAGTGTGCACTCCCCTGAGTGCGAACTCCCCTGAGTGTGCACTCGCCTGAGTGAGGACACCGCTGAGTGTGCACTCCCCTGAGTGTGAACTCGCCTGAGTCAGGACTCCCCTGAGTGTGCACTCCACTGAATGTGCACTCCCCTGAGTGTACACTCCCCTGAGTGAGCAATCCAATGGGTGAGCGCTCTCCTGAGTGTGCACTTGCCTGTGTGAGGATTCCTCTGACTGTGCATTCCAATGAGTGTGCGCTCACTTTACTGATATCTCCCCTGAGTGAGCTCTCCCCTGAGTGTGCACTCCCCTGAGTGTACAATCCCCTGAGTGTGAATTCGCCTGAGTGTGGACTCCCCTGAGTGTGCACTTGCCTGAGTGAGGACACCCCTGAGTGTGCACTCCGCTGAGTGTGAACTCGCCAGAGTGAGGACCCCCCTGAGTTTGCACTCCACTGAAGGTGCACTCCCCGGAGTGAACACTCCCCTGAGTGTGCTCTCCCCTAAGTGTACACTCCCCTGAGTGAGCACTCCCCTGAGTGCACTCACATCTGAGTGTGCACTCGCCTGGCTGTAGACACCCCTGAGTGTGCACTCCCCTGAGTGTGCACTCCCCTGAGTGTTCACTCTTCAGGGTGTTCACTCCCCTGAGTGTGCGCTCCCCTGAGTGTGCACTTCACTGAATGAGCGCTCCCCTGAGTGTGCACTCCCCTGAGTGTGCACTCGCCTGAGTGAGGACACCCCTGAGTGTGCAATCGCCTGAGTGTGAACTCGCCTGAGTGAGGACTCCCCTGAGTGTGCACTCCACTGAATGTGCATTCCCCTGAGTGTACACTCCCCTGAGTGTGCCCTCCCCTGAGTGTGCACTCCTCTGAGTGAGCACTCCAATGAGTGAGCGCTCCTCTGAGTGTGCATTCCCCTTAGTGTGCACTCGCCTGAGTGAGGACTACTGAGTGTGAAGTCGCCTGAGTGAGGACGCCCCTAAGTGTACACTCAAATGAGTGCACGCTCTCATGAGTGTGCACTCGCCTGAGTGAGGACACACCTGAGTGTGCACTCCCCTGAGTGTGAACTCGCCTGAGTGAGGATTCCCCTGAGTGAGCACTCCCCTGAGTGCATGCTCAACTGAGGGTGCACTCCCTTGTGTGTACACTCCCCTCAGTGTGCTCTCCTCTGAGTGTGCACTCCCCTGTGTGTGCACTCAATTTACTGAAAACTCCCCTGAGTGAGCGCTCCCCTGTGTCTGCACTCCCCTGAGAGTGCACTCCCCTGAGTGTCCACTTCCCTGAGTGAGCTCTCCCCTGAGTGTGCACTCCCCTGAGTGTGCACTCGCCTGAATGAGGACTACTGAGTTTGAACTTGCCTGAGTGAGGACTCCCCTGAGTGTGCACTCCACTGAATGAGCACTCCTTTGAGTGTACACTCCCCTGAGTGTGCTCTCCCCTGAGTGTGCACTCCCATGAGTGAGCACTCCCCTCAGTGTTCAGTCTTCAGGGTGTGCACTCCCCTGAGTGTTCACTCCCCTGAGTGCCCACTCCCCTGAGTGTGCACTCTCCTGAGTGTGCATTCGCATGAGTGAGGACTACTGAGTGTGAACTCCCCTGAGTGTGCACTCCCCTGAGCGTTCACTCTTCATGATATGCACTCCCCTGAGTGTTCGCTCCCCTGAGTGTGCACTCGCCTTAGTGAGGACTACTGAGTGTGAACTCGCCTGAGTGAGGAATCCCCTGAGTGTGCACTCCCCTGAGTGCATGCTCACCTGAGTGTGCACTCCCCTGAGTGTTCACTACTCAGGGTGTGCATGCCCTGTTTGTGCGCTCCCCTGAGTGCGCAATCCCCTGAGTGTGCACTCGCCTGGGTGAAGGCACCCCTGAGTGTGCACTCCACTGAGTGTGTGCTCCCCTGTGTGTGCACTTCCCTGAGTGAGTGCTCCCCTGAGTGTGCACTCCCCTGAGTGTGCACTCGCCTGAGTGAGGGCTACTGAGTGTGAACTCACCAGAGTGAGGACTCCCTTGAGTGTGCACTCCCCTGAGTGCATGCTCACCTGAGTGTGCACTCCCCTGAGTGCTCGCTCACCTGAGTGTGCACTCCCCTGAGTGCTCATTCCCCTGAGTGTTCACTCGCCTGAGTGAGGACACCCCTGAGTGTGCGCTCCCCTGAGTGTGAACTTGCCTGAGTGAGGACTCCCCTGAGTGTGCACTCCACTGAATGAGCATTCCTTTGAGTGTACACTTCCCTGAGTGTGCTCTCCCTTGAGTGTGCACTCCCTTGAGTGAGCACTCCCCTGGGTGTTCACTCTTCAGGGTGTGCACTCCCCTGAGTGTTCGCTTCCCTGAGTGCGCACTCCCCTGAGTGTGCACTCGCCTGGGTATAGACACCCCTGTGTGTGCACTCACCTGAGTGTGCACTCCCCTGAGCGTTCACTCTTCAGGATGTGCACTCCCCTGAGTGTGCACTCTCCTGAGTGAGGACTACTGATTGTGAACTCGCCTGAGTGATGACTCCCTTGAGTGTGCACTCCCCTGAGTGCATGCTCACCTGAGTGTGCACTACCCTGAGTGAGCACTCCCCTGAGTGTTCACTATTCAGGGTGTGCAGTCCCCTGCGTGTGGGCTCCCTTGTGTGTGCATTCCCTTGAGTGTGCACTCGCCTGGGTTTACACTCCTGAGTGTGCACTCCTTTGAGTGCGCACTCCCCTGAGTGTGCACTCGCCTGGGTGAATGCACCCCTGAGTGTGCACTCCCCTGAGTGCGCACTTCCCTGAGTGTGCACTTCACTGAGTGAGCGCTCCCCTGAGTGTGCACTCGCCTGGGTGAATGCACCCCTGAGTGTGCACTCCCCTGAGTGCGCGCTCCCCTGCGTGTGCACTTCGCTGAGTGAGCACTCCCCTGAGTGTGCATTCCCCTGAGAGTGCACTCGCCTGAGTGAGGACTACTGAGTGTGAACTCGCCTGAGTAAGGACTCCCCTGAGTGTGCACTCCCCTGAGTGCATGCTCACCTGAGTGTGCACTCCCCTGAGTGCGCACTCTCCTGAGTGTTCACTCCTCAGGATGTGAACTCCCCTGAGTGTGCACTCCCCTGAATGCGCACTCCCCTGAGTGTGCACTCGGCTGTGTGAAGTCACCCCTAATTGTGCACTCCCATGAGTGTGCGCTCCCCTGAATGTCCACTTCCCAGAGTGAGCGCTCCCCTGAGTGTGCACTCCTCTGAGTGTGCACTCGCCTGAGTGAGGACTACTGAGTTTGAACTTGTCTCAGTGAGGACTCCCCTGAGTGTGCACTCCACTGAATGAGAACTCCTTTGAGTGTACACTCCCCTGAGTGTGCTCTCCCCTGAGTGTGCACTCCCTTGAGTGAGCACTCCCGTCAGTGTTCACTCTTCAGGGTGTGCAATCCCCTGAGTGTTCGCTCCCCTGAGTGCTCCCTCCCCTGAGTGTGCACTCGCCAGAGTGAGGACTACTGAGTGTGAACTCCCCTGAGTGTGCACTCCTCTGAGCGTTCACTCTGCAGGATGTGCACTCCCCTGAGTGTGCGCTCCCCTGAGTGTGCACTCGCCTGAGTGAGGACTACTGGGTGTGAACTCGCCTGAGTGCGGAGTCCCCTGAGTGTGTACTCCCCTGAGTGCATGCTCACCTGAGCGTGCACTCCCTTGAGTGTTCACTTCTCAGGGTGTGCACTCCCCTCTGTGTGCGCTCCCCTGAGTGCGCAATCCCCTGTGTTTGCACTCGCCTGGGTGAAGGCACCCCTGAGTGTGCACTCCACTGAGTGTGCGCTCCCCTGTGTGTGCACTTCCCTGAGTGAGCGCTCCCCTGTGTGTGCACTCCCCTGAGTGAGCGCTCCCCTGTGTGTGCACTCCCCTGAGTGTGCACTCACCTGAGTGAGGGCTACTGAGTGTGAACTCGCCTGAGTGAGGACTCCCCTGAGTGTGCACTGCCCTGAGTGCATGCTCACCTGAGTGTGCACTCCCCTGAGTGCTCACTCCCCTGAGTGTGCACTCGCCTGAGTGAGGACACCCCTGAGTGTGCACTCCCCTGAGTGTGATCTTGCCTGTGTGAGGACTCCCCTGAGTGTGCACTCCCCTGAATGAGCACTCCTATGACTGTACACTCCCCTGAGTGTGGTCTCCCCTGAGCGTGCACTCCCCTGAGTGAGCACTCCCCTGAGTGTTCACTCTTCAGTGTGTGCACTCCCCTGAGTGTTCGCTCCCCTGAGTGCGCACTCCCCTGAGTGTGCACTCGCCTGGGTGTAGACACCCCTGAGTGTGCACTCCCCTGAGTGTGCTCTCCCCTGAGTGAGGACTCCACTGAGTGCGCACTATCCTGAGTGTGCACTCCCCTGAGTGAGCGCTCCCCTGAGTGTGCACCACTTAGAGCCGGTCAGGCCCAGTTTGATTCCGGTTTTTGCTGGTCAACAATGGTTTGAGCTTGTCTGCTCCGATTTGAGACCAGTTTGAGCCGGTCAAAACGGTTTTGTTCCTGTCTGGTCCGATATGAGCCGTTCAAAACCGGTTTGAGCTGGTCTAAGAACCGGTCTGGTCCGGTTTGAGCTGGTCAAATCCTGTTTGAGCCAGTCTGGTCCGGTTTGTGCCGGGTTGAGCCAGTCTGGTCCGGTTTGATCCGTTTGAGCCGGTTTGGTCTGGTTTGAGCTGTTCAAAACCGTTTTGAGCCGCTCTGGTCCTGTTTGAGTCTGGGTTGAACCGGTTTGGTCCTTGTCCGGTTTGAGCCGATCAAAACTGATTTGAGCCGGTCTAGTCCTTTTTGAGTCCGGTTTGAGCTGGTCTGGTACGTTTTTCGTCCGTTTTGAGCCTTTCAAAACAGGTTTGAGGCGGTCTGGTCCGGTTTGTTCCGGTCAAAACCGGTTTGAGTCCGTTTGGAGATGGTCAAAACCGGTTTTAGCCGTTCTGGTGCGATTTGAGACGCTGAAAACCAGTTTGAGCCAGTCTAATACGGTCAAAACAGGTTTGAGCTGGTCTGGTCCAGTTTGATCGGGTTTGAACCGGTCTGGTCCATTTTGTGACGGTCAAAACCGGTTTGATCCGGTTTAAGCCGGTCTGGTCCGGTTTGATCCGGTTGAGCCGGTTTGGTCTGGTTTGAGGCAGTCAAACCCTGTTTGAGCCGGTCTGTTCCTGTTTGAGTCCGATTTGAGACGTTTAAAACCGGTTTGACCCGGTCTGGTCCTGTTTGAGTCCGTTTTGAGCCACTCAAAACCGGTTTGAGGCTGTCTGGACCGGTTTCACCTGGTCAAAAGCAGTTTACGACCGGTTTGATCCGGTCTGGGCTGGTTTTGAGCCGGTCTGGTCCGGTTTGATCCGGTTGAGCTGGTATGGTTTGGTTTGAGATGGTTAAAACCGGTTTGAGCGGGTCGGGTCCGGATTGAGTCCAGTTTGAGCCAGTCAAAACCAGTTTGAGCCGGTCTGGTCTGGTTTGATCCGGTTTGAGCATTTCTTTTCCTGTTGGATCCGGCTTGAGCCTGTCTGGTCCGCTTTGATCTGGTTGAGCCAGTCTCGTCTGGTTTGAGCCGGTCCAAACCGGTTTGAGCCGTTCTGGTCCGGTTTCAGCCGGTCTGGTCGGGTTTGAGACGGTCAAAACGGGTTTGAGACGGTCTGGACCAGTTTGAGTCCGGTTTGAGCCGGTCAAAACCGGTTTGAGATGGTCTGGTCCGGTTTGAGTCCGGTTTGAGATGGACAACACCAGTTTGAGATGCTCTGGTCCGGTTTGAGTGCGGTTTGAGCCGGTCAAAACCGGTTTGAGCCGGTCTAAGGGCCGGTCTGGTCCAGTTTGATACGTTTTGAGCGGGTCTGGTCCGGTTTGAGCTTGTCAAACCGGTTTGGAGAAGGTCTGGTATGGTTTGAATCCTGTTTGAACAGGTCAAACCCGTTTTGAGCCAATCTGGTCCGGTTTAAGGCAGTCTGGTTTGGTTTCAGACGGTCAACACCGGTTTTAGCCGGTCTGGTCCAGTTTGAGCAGGTCCTGTCCGTATTGAGCCGATCAAAACCGGTTTGAGATGGTCTAAGAGCCGGTCTGGTCTGGTTTTATCCGGTTTAAGCGGGTATGGACCGGTTTCTGCCAGTCTGGTCCGGTTTGAGCCAGTCCAAACCGGTTTGAACCAGACTGATCCGGTTTTATCCGGTTTGTGCCATTCTGGTCGGGTTTGAGCCAGTCAAAACCGATTTGAGCCGATCTGGTCCGGTATGAGTCCGAATTCAGCCGGTCAAACCCGGTATGAGGCGGTCTGTTAGGGTTTGAGTCCAGTTTGAGCCAGACAAACCAGGTTCGACCCGGTCTGGTCCGGTTTTAGCCGGTTTGAGCCGGTCTGGTCCAGTTTGAGCCGGTCTACCCGGTCTGGTGCGGTTTTAGCCGATCCGGTCGTATTTGAGCCGTTCAAAACCGGTTTGAGTCGGTCTGGTCCGGTTTCAGCTGGTCTGGTCGGGTTTGGGCCGGTCAAAACCGGTTTGAGCCAGTCTGGTCCGGTTTGAGTGCGGTTTGAGCCAGTCAAAACCGGTTAGTGTCTGTCTGGTCCGATTTGAGGTGGTCAAAACCGGTTTGAGACGGTCTGGTACGGATTAACACGGTTTAAGCCGGTCTGGTTCCTCTTTGAACAGGTTTGAGCCGATCTGATCCGGTTTGAGCCGGTCTGGCCCGGTTTGAGCCTGTCAACACCGGTTTAAGCCGGTCTGGTCCTGTTTGATCCGATTCAGCTGGTCTGGTCTGGTTTGAGCCGATCCTAACGCGTTTCAGCCGGTCTGCTCCAGTTTGAGCTGGTCAAAACCGGTTGAGTCGGTCCGGTCCGGATTGACCTGGTCAAATCCTGTTTGAGCCGGTCTGGTCCGGTTTGGTCCCCTGAGTGTGCACTCCCCTGAGTAAGCGCTCACCTGAGGGGCACTCCGCTTCGTGAGCGCCTCCCTGAGTGTGCACTCCCCTGAGTGTGCCGTCGTCTGAGTGAGGACTCCAATGAGTGTGCAATCCCCTGAATGAGCACTCCCCTGAGTGTGCACTCCTCTGAGTTCGCACTCTCCTACGTGAGGACCAGGCTGAGTGTGAACTCCCCTGAGGGTGCGCTCCCCAGATTGTGCGCTCCCCTGAGTGTGCACTGCCCTGAGTGAGCACTCCTCTGAGTGGGCACTCCCCTGACTGTGCACTCGCCTGAGTGAGGACTACTGAGTGTGCACACCCATGAGTGTGAACTCACCTGAGTGAGGACTCCCTTGAGTGTGCACTCCCCTGAGTATATGCTCACTTGAGTGTGCACGCCCCTGAGTGCGCACTCCCCTGAGTGTGCACTCGCCTGAGTGAGGACACCCCTGAGTGTGCACTCCCCTGAGTTAGCACTCTGCTGAAGGTGCACTCCTCTGAGTTCGCACTCTCCTGAGTGAGGACTCTCCTGGTGTGCACTCCCCTGAGTGAGCGCTCCCCTGAGTGTGCACTCCCCTGAGTGAGCGCTCCCCTAAGTGTGCACTCCCCTGTGTGTACACTCACCTGAGTGAGGACACCCTTGAGTGTGCACTCCCCTATGTGAGCACTCCCCTGAGTGTGAACTCCTGGTAGTTCACACTCTCCTGAGTGAGGACGCCACTGAGAGTGCAGTCACCTGAATGTGTGCTCCCCTGAGTGTGCACTCCGCTGAGTGAGCGCTCCCATGAGTGTGCTCTTACCTGAGAGTGCACTCGCCTGAGTGAGGACTCCCCTGAGTGTGCTCTCCCCTGAGTGTGCTCTCCCCTGAGATTGCGCTCGCCTGAGTGTGCACTCCCCTGAGTGAGCACTTCCCTGAGTGCGATCTCCCCTGCATGTGCACTCCACTGGGTGAGAACACCCCTGAGTGTGAACTCCCCTGAGTGTGAACTCGCCTGAGTGAGGACTCCCCTGAGTGTACACTCCACTGAATGAGCACTGCCCTGAGTGTACACTCCCCTGAGTGTGGTCTCCCCTGAGTGCACACTCCCCTGAGTGTGCACTCGCCTGTGTTAAGACACCCCTGAGTGTGCACTCCCCTGAGAGTGAACATGCCTGAGTGTGGCTCCCCTGAGTGTGAACTCCCCTGAGTGAGCGCTTTCCCGAGGGGGCACTCGCTTGAGTGATGACTCCTTTGGGTGAGCCCTCCCCTGTGTGTGCACCCCTCTGAGTTCGCACTCTCTAGAGTGAGGACATCCCTGAGTGTGCACTACCCTGAGTGTGCACTCCCCTGAGTGAGCGCTCCCCTGAGTGTGCACTCCCCTGAGTGTGCACTCCCCTGGGTGAAGACACCCCTGAGTGTGCACTCCCCTGACTCTGCACTGCCCTGAGTGTTCCTTCCCCAGTGTGTGCACTCCCCTGAGTGTGCGCTCCCCTGTGTGTGCACTTTCCTGAGTGAGCGCTCCCCTGAGTGTGCACTCGCCTGAGTGTGCACACGCCTGAGTGAGGACTACTGAGTGTGAACTCGCCTGAGTGAGGACTCCCCTGAGTGTGCACTCCCCTGAGTGCATGCACACCTCAGTGTGCACTCCAATGAGTGCGCACTCCCCTGAGCGTGCACTCACCTGAGTGAGGACACCCTGGAGTGTGCACTCCCCTGAGTGTGAACTTGCCTGAGTGAGGACTCCCCTGAGTGTGCACTCCACTGAATGAGCACTCGCCTGAGTGTACACTCCCCTGAGTGTGCTCTCCCCTGAGTGTGCACTTCCCTGAGTGAGCACTCCCCTGAGCATTCACTCTTCAGGGTGTGCACTCCCCTGAGTGTGGGCTCCCCTGAGTGTGCACTCCCCTGAGTGTTCACTCGCCTGGGTGTAGACACCCCTGAGTGTGCACTACCCTGAGTGTTCACTGTTCAGGATGTGCACTCCCCTGAGTGTTCACTCTTCAGGATGTGCACTCCCCTGAGTGTGCACTCCCCTGAGTGCACACTCCCCTGAGTGTGCACTCGCCTGGGTGAAGGCAGCCCTGAGTGTGCACTTCCCTGTGTGTGCACTCCCCTGAGTGTTCCCTCCCCAGGGAGTGCACTCCCAGAGTGTGTGCTCCCCTGAGTGTGCACTCTGTTGAGTGAGCGCTCCCCTGAGTGCACACTCCCCTGAGTGTGGACTCCCCTGGGTGAAGAGACCCCTGAGTGTGCACTCCCCTGAGTGTGCACTCCCCTGAGTGTTTGCTCCCCAGGGTGTGCACTCCCCTGTGTGAGCGTTCCCTGAGTGTGCACTCCTCTGAGTTTGCACTCTCCTGAGTGAGGACTCGCCTGAGTGTGTGCTCCCCTGAGTGTTCACTCCCCTGAGTGTGCACTCCCCTGAGTGATGACTCCACTGAGTGTACAATAATCTGTGTGTGCACTCCCATGGGTGAGCGCTCTCCTGAGTGTGCACTCGCATGTGTGAGTACTGCCCTGAGTGTGCACTCACCTGAGTGTGCGCTCACATTACTGAAAACTCCCCTGAGTGAGCGCTCCCCTGAGTGTGCACTCCCCTGAGTGTGCGTTCCCCTGAGTGTGCACTTCCTTGAGTGAGTGCTCCCCTGAGTGTGCACTCCCCTGAGAGTGCACTCGCCTGAGTGAGGACTACTGAGTGTGAACTCGCCTGAGTGAGGACTCCCCTTAGTGTGCACTCCCCTGAGTGCATGCTCACCTGAGTGTGCACTCCCCTGAGTGTGCACTCGCCTGAGTGAGGACACCCCTGAGTGTGCACTCCCCTGAGTGTGAACTTGCCTGAGTGTGGACTCCCCTGAGTGTGCACTCCCCTGAATGAGCACTCCCCTGAGTGTACACTCCCCTGAGTGTGCTCTCCCCTGAGTGTCCACTCGCCTGAGTGAGGACTACGGAGTGAGAACTCGCCTGAGTGAGGGCTTCCCTGAGTGTGCACTCCCCTGAGTGCGCACTTCACTGTGTGTGCACTCCCCTGTGTGCGCACTCCCCTGAGTGTGCACTCGTCTGAGTGAGGACACCCCTGAGTGTGCACTCCCCTGAGTGTGAACTCGCCTGAGTGAGGGCTCCCCTGAGTGTGCACTCCACTGAATGGGCACTCCCCTGAGTGTACCCTCCCCTGAGTGTGCTCTCCCTTGAGTGTGCACTCCCCTGAGTGAGCACTCCCCTGAGTGCACACACCTCTGAGTGTGCACTCGCCTGGGTGTAGACACCCCTGAGTGTGCACTCCCTTGAGTGTGCACTCCCCTGAGTGTTCACTCTTCAGGGTGTGCAGTCCCCTGGGTGTGCGCTCCCCTGAGTGTGTACTCCCCTGAGTGTGCAATCGCCTGGGTGAAGGCACCCCTGAGTGTGCCCTACCCTGAGTGTGTGCTCCCCTGTGTGTGCACTCCCCTGAGTGTGCAGTCCCCTGAGTGAGGACTCCACTGAGTGCACACTATCCTGAGTGTGCACTCCCATGAGTGAGCGCTCTCCTGAATGTGCACTCGCCTGTGTGAGGACTCCCCTGAGTGTGCACTCCCCTGAGTGTGCACTCACTTTACTGCAAACTCCCCTGAGTGAGCACTCCCTTGAGTGTGCACTCCCCTGAATGTGCACTCGCCTGAGTGTGCACTCCCCTGAAGGGGCACACCCCTGAGTGTGCAGTCCCCTGACTGTGCGCTCGCCTGGGTTAAGCCTCCCCTGAGTGTGCACTCCCCTGAGTGATCCCTCCCCAGGGTGTGCACTCCCCTGAGTTTGCGCTTCCCTGAGCGTGCTCTGATTTTAGCCGGTCTGGACGGGTTTGATTCAGTCAAAACCGGTTTGAGGTGGTCTCGTCCAGTTTCAGCCTGTCTGTCCGGGTTTGAGCTGGTCAAAACCGTTTTGAGGTGTTGTGGTCCTGTTTGAGTCTGTTTTGAGCTGGTCAAATTCGGTTTGTGCGGCTCTGGTCCGATTTGAGCCGGTCAAAACCGGTCTGAGCCGTTGTCGTCCGGTTTGAGTGCGGTTTGAGCCAGACAACACCAGTTTGAGACAGTTTGGTCTGGTTTGAGGACGGTTTGAGCCGGTCATAACCGATTAGAGCCGGTCTAGTACGCTTTGAGCCCGTCAAAACTGGTTTGATCCGGTCTTGTCCGGTTTTAGCCAGTCTGGACGGGTTTAAGTTGGTCAAAATCGTTTGAGGCAGTCTCTTCCAGTTTTATCCGATCTGGTCGGGTTTGAGTCGGTCAAAACCGGTTTGAACCGGTGTGGTCCTGTTTCAGTCTGGTTTGAGCTGATCAAATTCGGTTTGTGCTGCTCTCCTCCGATTTGAGTCGGTCAAAACCGGTTTGAGCCGCTCTGGTCCGGTTTGATCCGGTTTAAGCTGTTCTGGTCATGTTTGATTCGGTTGAGCCGGTATGGTCTGGTTTGAGCCGTTCAAAACCGGTTTGAGCCGGTCTGGTCCGGTTTGAGTCCGGTTTGAGCCGGTTTGGTCGTTGTCCGGTTTGAGCCGATCAAAACCGAATTGAGCCGGTCTAGTCCGGTTTGAGTCTGGTTTGAGCCGGTCTGGTACGTTTTGCGTCAGGTTTGAGCCGGTCAAAGCAGGTTTGAGGTGGTGTGGTCCGGTTTGTTCCGGTCAAAACAAGTTGGAGTCCATTTGGAGCCGGTCAAAACCGGTTTGAACTGGTCTAGTGCGATTTGAGCCGCTAAAAACCGGTTTGAGCCAGTCTAATACGGTCAAAACACGTTTGAGCCGGTCTGGTCCGGTTTGATCGGGGTTGAACTGGTCTGGTCCGCTTTGTGAAGGTCAAAACCAGTTTGATCCGGTTTAAGCCGGTCTGGTCCGGTTTGATCCGGTTGAGCCGGTCTGGTCTGGTTTGAGACGGTCAAACCCTGTTTGAGCCGGTCTGTTCCTGTTGGAGTCTGATTTCAGCCGTTTTAAAACCGGTTTGACTCGGTCTGGTCCTGTTTGAGTCCGTTTTGAGCCAGTCAAAACCGGTTTGAGGCTGTCTGGACCAGTTTCAACTGGTCAAAAGCGATTTGCGACCAATTTGAGCCAGTCTGGTCCGGTTTGATCCGGTTTCAGTGTTTCTGGTTTGGTTTGATCCGGTTTGAGCCGGTCTGGTCTGCTTGGATCTAGTTGAGCCAGTCTGGTCTGGTTTGAGCTGGTCCAAACCGGTTTGAGCCCGTCTCATCCGGTTTCAGCTGGTCAGGTCGGGTTTCAGCCAGTCAAAACGGGTTTGAGCCGGTCTGGTCTGGTTTGAGTCTGGTTTGACCCGGACAAGGGCAATTTGACACGATCTGGTCTGGTTTGAGGGCAGCTTGAGCCGGTCATAACCGGTTAGAGCGAGTCTAGTCTGCTTTGAGCTGGTCAAAAGCGGTTTGAGCTGGTCTGGTCCGGTTTTAGCTGGTCTGGACGGATTTGAGTCGGTCAAAACCGATTTGAGGCGGTCTCGTCCAGTTTCAGCCGGTCTGGTCGGGTTTGAGCCGATCAAAACCTGTTTGAGCCGGTGTGGTCCTGTTAGAGTCTGGTTTGAGCTGGTTAATTTCGGTTTGTGCTGCTCTCGTCCGATTTGAGCCGGTCAAAACCGGTTTTAGCCGGACTGGTCCGGTTTGATCTGGTTTAAGCTGGTCTGGTCCGGTTTGAGCCAGTGTGGTCCGGTTTGATCCGGTTGAGCCGGTATGGACTGGTTTGAGCCGGTTAAAACCGGTTTGAGCTGGTCGGGTGCGGATTGGGGCCAGTTTGAGCCAGTCAAATCCGGTTTGAGCCGGTCTGGTTCGGTTTTATCTGGTTTGAGTGGTTCTCGTCCTGTTTGATCCGGTTTGAGCCTATCTGGTCGGCTTTGAACTGGTTTAGGCATTCTGGTCTGGTTTGAGCCGGTCCAAACCGGTTTGAGCTGGTCTCGTCCGATTTCAGCCGGTCTGGTAGGGTTTGAGCCCGTCAAAACGGGTTTGAGACGGTCTGGTCCACTTTGAGTCCGGTTTGAGCCGCTCTAAACCGGTTTGAGCCGGTCTGGTTCGGTTTGAGTCCGGTTTGAGCCGGACAACAGCAGTTTGAGACGATCTGGTCCGGTTTGAGTGCAGTTTGATCCGGTCAAATTCGGTTACAGCTGGTCTAGTCCGCTTTGATCCGGTCAAAACCGGTTTGAGCCAGTCTGGTCCGGTTTTACCTGGTCTGGACGGGTTTGAGTCGGTCAAAACCGGTTTGAGGCGGTCTCGTCCAGTTTCAGCCGGTCTAGTCGGGTTTCAGCCAGTCAAAACAGGTTTCAGCCGGTGTGGTCCTGTTTGAGTCTGGTTTTAGCTGGTCAAATTCGGTTTGTGAGGCTCTCGCCCGATTTGAGCCGGTCAAAACAGGTTTGAGCCTGTCTGGTCCGGTTTGATCCGGTTTAAGTCGGTCTGGTCCGGTTTGATTCGTTTCAGCCGGTATGGTCTGGTTTGAGCCGTTCAAAACCGGTTTGAGTCTGTCTTGTCCGGTTTGAGTATGGTTTGAGCTGGTCAACACCGGTTTGAGACAGTCTGGTTCAGTTTGAGTCAGGTGTGAGCCGGTAAAATCGGTTTGTGCTGCTCTGGTCCGATTTGAGGCCGTCAAAACCGGTTTTAGCCGGTCCATTCCCATTTGAGTCCTGTATGAACGGGTCTGGTCCGGTTTTAGCTGGTCTGGTAGAGTTAGAGCCGGTCAAAACCGATTTGAGCCTGTCTGGTCCGGTTTCAGACGGTCTGGTCGGGTTTGAGCTGGTCAAAGCCGGTTTGTTACGGGCTGGTCCGATTTGACCTGGTTAAAACCGGTTTGAGGCGGTCTTGTCCCATTTCAGCTGGTCAGGTCGGGTTTGAGCCGGTTAAAACCAGTTTGAGCCGGTGTGGTCCGGTTTGATTTGGTTTCAGCGTTTCTGGTCCAGTTTGATCCGGTTTGAGCCGGTCTGGTCCGCTTTGATCTAGTTGAGCCAGTCTCATCTGGTTTGAGTCGGTCCAAACCGGTTTGAGCCGGTCTCGTCCGGATTCACCCGGTCTGGTTGGGTTTGAGCCTGTCAAAACGGGTTGGAGACGGTCTGGTCTGGTTTGAGTCCGGTTTGAGACGGTCTGGTCCGGTTTGAGCCGGTCAAAACCGGTTTGAGCCGTTCTCGTCCGTTTTCAGCTTATCAAAACCGGTTTGAGATGGTCTAAGAGCCGGTCTGGTCCAGTTTGATCCGGTATAAGCCGGTCTGGTCCAGTTTGATCCGGTTGAGCCAGTCTGGTTCAGTTTGAGCCGGTCAAAAGTGTTCTGAGCCAGTCTGGTCCGGTTTTAGTTGTTCTGGTCGGGGTTGACCTGGTCAAAACCGGTTTCAGCCGGTCTCGTCCGGTTTCAGCTGGTCTGGTCGGGTTTGAGCCGGTGTAAACCGGTTTGAGCCGGTCTGGTCCTGATTTAATCTGGTTTGAGCCGGTCAAAATTGGTTTGTGCTGCTCTGGTCCGATTTGAGCCGGTCAAAACCGGTTTGAGCCGTTCTATTCCTGTTTGAGTCCGGTTTGAACGGGTCTGGTCCGGTTTTAGTCGGTCTGGTAGGGTTTGAGCCGGTCAAAACCCGTTTGAGACGGTCTGCTCCGGTTTGAGTCCGGTATGAGCTGGTCAAAAGCCGTTTGAGCTGGTGTGGTCCTGTTTGAGTCTGGTTTGAGCTGGTCAAATTCGGTTTGTGCTGCTCTGGAGCGATTTGAGCCGGTCAAAATCGGTCTGAGCCCTTCTGGTCCGGTTTGAGTGCGGTTTGAGCCGGACAACACCAGTTTGAGACAGTCTGGTCCGGTTTGAGTGCGGTTTGAGCCGGTCATAACCGGTTAGAGCCGGTGTAGTCCGCTTTGAGCTGCTCAAAACCGGTTTGAGCCGGTCTGGTCCGGTTTTAGCCGGTCTGGACGGGTTTGAGTTGGTCAAAACCGGTTTGAGGTGGTCTCGTCCAGTATTAGCCGGTATGGTCTGGTTTGAGCCGTTCAAAACCGGTTTGAGCCGGTCTGGTCCGGTTTGAGTCCGGTTTGTGCCGGTTTGGTCCTTGTCCGGTTTGAGCCGATCAAAACCGATTTGAGCCGATCTAGTCCGGTTTGAGTCCGGTTTGAGCCGGTCTGGTACGTTTTGCGTCCGTTTTGAGCTGGTCAAAACAGGTTTGAGGCCGGCTGGTCCGGTTTGTGCCGGTCAAAACCGGTTTGAGTCCGTTTGGAGCCGGTCAAAACCGGTTTGAGCCGGTCTGGTGCGATTTCAGCTGCTAAAAACCGGTTTGAGCCAGTCTAACACGGTCAAAACAGGTTTGGGCCGGTCTGCTCCGGTTTGATCGGGTTTGAACTGGTCTGGTCCGGTTTGTGACGGACAAAACCTGTTTGATCCGGTCTGTTCCTGTTTGAGTTTCATTTGAGCCGTTTAAAACCGGTTTGACCCGGTCTGGTCCTGTTTGAGTCCGTTTTGAGCCAGTCAAAACCGGTTTGAGGCGGTCTGGACCGGTTTCAGCTGGTCAAAAACGGTTTGCGACCGGTTTGAGCCGGTCTGGTCCAGTTTGAGCCAGACAGGTCCGGTTTGATCCGGTTGAGCCGGTATGGTTTTGTTTGAGCCGGTTAAAACCGGTTTGAGCAGGTCGGGTCCGGATTGAGTCTAGTTTGAGCCAGTCAAAACCGGTTTGAGCCGGTCTGGTCCGATTTGATCTGGTTTGAGCGGTTCTGGTCCTGTTGGATCCGGTTGGAGCCTGTCTGGTCCGCTTTGATCTGGTTAGGCCAGTCTGGTCTGGTTTGAGCCGGTCCAAACCGGTTTGAGCCGGTCTCATCCGGTTTCAGCCGGTCTGGTCGGGTTTATCCGGTCAAAACGGGTTTGAGACGGTCTGTTCTGGTTTGAGACCGGTTTTAGCCGGTCAAAACCGGTTTGAGATGGACTGGTCCGGTTTGAGTCCGGTTTGAGCCAGACAACACCAGTTTGAGACGGTCTGGTCCGGTTTGAGTGCGGTTTGAGCCGGTCATAACCGTTTAGAGCTGGTCTAGTCCGTTTTGAGCCGGTCAAAACCAGTTTGAGCCGGTCTGGTCCGGTTTTAGCCGGTCTGGACGGGTTTCAGTCAGTCAAAACCGGTTTGAGGCGGTCTCGTCCAGTTTCAGCTGGTCTGGTCGGGTTTGAGTCCCGTTTGCGACAGTCTGGTCCGGTTTGAGCCGGTCAAAACCGGTTTGAGCCGTTCTGGTCCGTTTTGAGCTTATCAAAACCAGTTTGAGACGGTCTAAGAGCCGGTCTGGTCCGGTTTGATCCGGTACAGGCGGTCTGGTTCGGTTTGAGCCGGTCAAAAGTAGTCTGAGCCAGTCTGGTCCGGTTTTAGTTGGTCTGGTCGGGGTTGACCCGTTCAAAGCCGGTTTCAGCCAGTCTAGTCCGGTTTCAGCCGGTCTAGTCGAGTTTGAGCCGGTGAAAACAGGTTTGAGCCGGTCTGATCCTGTTTGAGTGTGGTTTGAGCCCGTCAAAATCGGTTTGTGCTGCTCTGGTCCGATTTGAGTTGGTCAAAACTGGTTTGAGCCTTTCTATTCTGGTTTGAGTACTGTTTGAACGGGTCTGGTCAAGTTTTAGCCAGTCAGGCAGGGTTTGAGCCAGTCAAAACCAGTTTGAGCCTGTCTGGTCGGGTTTCAGACGGTCTGGTCGGGTTTGAGCCGGTCAAAACCGGTTTGTGCCGTTCTGGTCTGAATTGCCCCGGTCAAAACCGGTTTGAGGCGGTCTCGTCCTATTTCAGCCGGTCTGGTCAGGTTTGAGCCGGTTAAAACCGGTTTGAGCCGGTCTGGTCCGGTTTGATCCGGTTTCAGTGGTTCTGGTCCGGTTTGATCCGGTTTGAGCCGGTCTGGTCCACTTTGATCTGGTTGAGCGTGTCTGGTCTTGTTTGAGCCAGTCCAAACCGGCTTGACCCCGTCTTGTCCGGTTTCAGCCGGTCTGGTCGGGTTTGAGCCAGTCAAAACGGGTATGAGACGGTCTGGTCCAGTTTGAGTGCGGTTTGAGCCTGTCATAACCGGTTAGAGCCGGTCTAGTCCGCTTTGAGCCGGTGGAAATTGGTTTGAGCCGGTCTGGTCTGATTTTAGCCATTCAAAACTGGTCTGAGCCAGTCTGGTCCTGTTTTAGCCGGTCTGGTCTGGGTTAACCTGGTGAAAACCAGTTTCAGCCGGTCTCGTCCGGTTTCAGCCTGTCTGGTCGGGTTTGAGCTGGTCTGGTCCTGTTTGAGTGTGGTTTGAGCCGGACAAAATCGGTTTGTGCTGCTCTGGTACGATTTGAGCCGGTCAAAACCGGTTTGAGCCGGTCTATTCTTATACCGGTTTGAGTCCTGCTTGAATGGAACTGGTCCGGTTTTAGCCGGTCTGGTAGTGTTTGAGCCGGTCAAAACCGGTTTGAGCCTGTTGGTCCGGTTCAGGATGGTCTGGTTGGGTTTGAGCCGGTCAAAACCTGTTTGGGCCGGTCTGGTCCGATTAGAGCTGGTGAAAACCGGTTTGAGGCGGTCTCGTCCCATTTCAGGAGGTGTGATCGGGTTTCAGCCGGTTAAAACTGGTTTGAGCCGGTCTGGTCCGGTTTGATCCGGTTTCAGCGTTTCTGGTCCGGTTTGATTCGGTTTGAGCCGGTCTGGTCCGCTTTGATCTGGTTGAGCCTGTCTGGTCTTGTTTGAGCCGGTCCAAACAGGTTTGAGCCGGTCTCGTCTGGTTTTAGCCGGTCTGGTCGAGTTTGAGCTGGTCAAAACGGGTTTGAGACGGTCTGGTCCGGTTTGAGTCTGCATTGAGCCGGTCAAAACCGGTTTGAGCTGGTGTGGTCTGGTTTGAGTCTGGTTGGAGACAGACAACACCAGTTTGAGATGGTCTGGTCTGGTTTGAGTGCAGTTTGAGCCGGTCATAACTGGTTAGAGCCGGTCTAGTCCGCTTTGAGCTGATGAAAACCGGTTTGAACGGGTCTGGTCCGGTTTTAGCCGGTCTGGATGGGTTTGAGTCGGTCACAACCGGTTTGAGGCGGTCTCGTCCAGTTTCACCCGGTCTGGTCGGGTTTGAGCCAGTCAAAACCGGTTTGAGCCAGTGTGGTCCAATTTGAGTCTGGTTTGAGCTGGTCAAATTCGGTTTGTGCTGCTCTCGTCCGATTTGAGCCGGTCAAAATCGGTTTGAGCCGGTCTGGTCCGGCTTGATCCGGTTTAAGTCGGTCTGTTCCGGTTTGATTCATTTGAGTCGGTATGGTCAGGTTTGAGCCCTTCAAAACCGGTTTGAGCCGGTCTGGTCCGGTTTGAGTCCGGTTTGAGCTGGTCAACACCGGTTTGAGCCGGTCTGGTACAGTTTGAGTCAGGTTAGAGCCAGTCAACACCGGTTTGATCCGTTCTTGTCCGGTTTGAGTCCGGTTTGAGCCGGTCTCGTCCCGTTTGAGCCGGTCAAAACCGGTTTGAGACGTTCTGATCCATATTGAGCGGATCAAAACTGGTTTGAGATGGTCTAAGAGCCGGTCTGGTCCGGATTGATCCGGTTTAAGCCGGTCTGGTCTAGTTTGATCTGGTTGAGTCGGTCTGGTTCGGTTTGAGCCGGTCAAAACTGGTCTGAGCCAGTCTGGTACTGTTTTAACCGGTCTGGTCGGGGTTGACCCAGTTAAAACCGGTTTCAGCCGTTCTCGTCCATTTTCAGACGGTCTGGTCGGGTTTGAGCCGCTGAAAACCGATTTGAGCCGGTCTGGTCCTGTTTGAGTCTGGTTTGAGCCGGTCAAAATCGGTTTGTGCTCCCCTGGTCCGATTTGAGCCGGTCAAAACCGGTTTGAGCCGATCTATTCCTGTTTGAGTCCGCTTTGAATGGCTCTGCTCTCGTTTTAGTCGGTCTCTTAGGGTTTTAGCCGGTCAAAACCGGTTTGAGCCTGTCTGGTCCGTTTTCAAACGGTCTGGTGGGGTTTGAGCCGGTCAAAACCGGTTTATGCCGATCTGGTCTGATTTGACCCGGTCAAAACTGGTTTGAGGCGGTCTCATCCCAATTCAGCCGGTCTGGTCGGGTTTGAGCCAGTTAAAACCGGTTTGAGCCGGTCTGGTCCGGTTTGATCTGCTTTCAGTGGTTCTGGTCCGGTTTGATCTGGTTTGAGCCGGTCTGGTCCGCTTTGATCTGGTTGAGCCAGTCTGGTCTGGTTTGAGCTGGTCCAAACCAGTTTGAGCCGTTCTCGTCCGGTTTCAGCCGGTCTGGTCTGGTTTGAGCCGGTCAAAGCGGGTTTGAGACAGTCTGGTCCGGTTTGAGTCCGGTTTGAGCCGGTCAAAACTGGTTTGAGCCGGTATGGTCCGGTATGAGTCCGGTTTGAGCCGGACAACACCAGTTTGAGACGGTCTCCTCCGGTTGGAGTGCGCTTTGAGCTGGTCATAACCGGTTAGAGCCGGTCTAGTCTGCTTTGAGCTGGTCAAAACTGGTTTGAGTCGGTCTGATCCGGTTTCAGCCGGTCTGGTCGGGTTTGGGCTGGTCAAAACCGGTTTGAGCAAGTCTGGTCCAGTTTGAGTGTGGTTTGAAACAGTCAAAACCGGTTAGTGCCTGTCTGGTCCGATTTGAGGTGGTCAAAACCGGTATGAGCCGGTCTGGTACGGATTAATCCGGTTTAAGCCGGTCTGGTCCGGTTTGAACCGGTTTGAGCCGGTCTGATCCGTTTTCAGCCGGTCTGGTCCGGTTTGATCCTGTCAACAACGGTTTAAGCCGGTCTGGTCCGGTTTGAACCGGTTGAGCTGGTCTGGTCTGGTTTGACCGATCCTAACCAGTTTCAGCCGGTCTGCTCCAGTTTGAGCCAGTCAAAACCGGTTGAGCCGGTCTGGTACGGTTTGATCCCCTGAGTGTGCACTCCCCTGAGTGTGCGCTCACCTGAGTGGGCACTCTGCTTTGTGAGCGCCTCCCTGTGTGTGCACACCCCTGAGTGTGCGGTCGTCTGAATGAGCACTCCCCTGAGTGTGCAATCCTCTGAGTTTGCACTCTCTTAAGTGAGGAACCGGCTGAGTGTGAAGTCCCATGAGTGTGTGCTCCCCAGAGTGTGCGCTAGCCGGAGTGTGCACTCCCCTGAGTGAGCACTCCCCTGAGTGGGCACTCCCCTGAGTGTGCACTCGCCTGACTGAGGACTACTGAGTGTGCACACCCATGAGTGTGAACTCGCCTGAGAGAGGACTCCCTTGAGTGTGCACTCCCCTGAGTGTATGCTCACTTGAGTGTGCATGCCCCTGAGTGCGCACTCCCCTGAGTGTGCACTCGCCTGAGTGAGGACACCCCTGAGTGTGTACTCCCCTGAGTTAGCACTCCTCAGAATATGCAATCCTCTGAGTTTGCACTCCCCTGAGTGAGGACTCTCCTGGTGTGCGCTCCCCTGAGTGTGCACTCCCCTGAGTGAGAGCTCCCCTGAGTGTGAAATCCCCTGACTGTACACTCACCTGAGTGAGGACACCCCAGAGAGTGCACTCCCCTGTGTGAGCACTCCCCTGAGTGTGCACTACTGTTAATTCACACTCTCCGGAGTGAGGATGCCACTGAGTGTGCACTCACTTGAGTGTGCGCTCCCCTGAGTGTGCACTCCCCTGAGTGAGCTCTCCCCTGAGTATGCTCTCACCTGAGAATGCACTCGCCTGAGTGAGGACTCCCCTGAGTGTAATCTCCTCTGAGATTGCGCTCCCCTGAGTGTGCGCTCCGCTGAGTGAGCACGTCCCTGAGTGCGAACTCCCCTGTGTGTGCACTCCACTGGGTGAGGACACCCCTGAGTGTGCACTCCCCTGAGTATGAACTCGCCTGAGTGAGGACATCCCAAAGTGTGCACTCCCCTGAGTGTGAACTCGCCTGAGTGAGGCTCCCCTGAGTGTGAACTCCCCTGAGTGTGCACTCTCCTGTGGGGGCACTTGCTTGAGTGATGACTCCTTTGGGTGAGCCCTCCCCTGTGTGTGCACTGCTCTGAGTTCGCACTCTCCTGAGTGTGGACATCCCTGAGTGTGCACACCCCTGTGTGTGCACTACCCTGAGTGTGCACTCCCCTGAGTGCACACACCCCTGTGTGTGCACTACCCTGAGTGTGCACTCCCCTGAGTGCACACTCCCTTGAGTGTGCGCCCCCCTGAGTGCACACTCCTTTGAGTGTGCACTCCCCTGGGTGAAAACACCCCTGAGTGTGCACTCTCCTGAGTGCGCACTCCCCTGAGTGTTCCTTCCCCAGGGTGTGCACTCCCCTGAGTGTGCGCTCCCCTGAGTGTGCACTCCGCTGAGTGAGTACTCCCCTGAGACGCACTTCCCTGAGTGTACACTCGCCTGGATGTAGACACCCCTGAGTGTGCACTCCCCTGAGTGTGAACTCTCCTGAGTGTTCACTCTTCAGGATGTGCACTCCCCTGAGTGTGCACTCGCCTTGGTGAAGGCACCCCTGAGTGTGCACTCCCCTGAGTGTGCACTCCCGTGAGTGTTCCCGCCCCAGGGTGTGCACTCCCCTGAGTGCGCGCTCCCCTGAGTGTGCACTCCGCTGAGTGAGCACTCCCCTGAGTGCGGACTCGCCTGGGTGAAGAGACCCCTGAGTGTGCACTCCCCTGAGTGTGCATTCCCCTGAGTGTGCACTCCCCTGAGTGTTCGCTTCCCGGGGTGTGCACTCCCCTGTGTGAGCACTCCCCTGAGTGTGCACTCCTCTGAGTTTGCACTCTCCTGAGTGTGGACTACCCTGAGTGTGCCCTCCCCTGAGTGTGTGCTCCCCTGCGTGTGCACTCCCGTGAGTGATGACTCCACTGAGTGCACACTATCCTGAGTGTGCAATCCCATGGGTGAGCGCTCTCCTAAGTGTGCCCTCGCCAGTGTGAGGACTCCCCTGAGTGTGCACTCCCCTGAGTGTGTGCTCACTTTACTGAAAACTCCCCTGAGTGAGCAGTCCCCTGAGTGTGCACTCCCCTGAGTGTGCACACCCCTGAGTGTGCACTTCCCTGAGTGAGCTCTCCCCTGAGTGTGCACTCCCCTGAGTGCACTCGCCTGAGAGAGGATTACTGAGTGTGAAATCGCCTGAGTGAGGACTCCCCTAAGTGTGCACTCCCCTGAGTGCATGCTCACCGGAGTGTGCACTCCCCTGAGTGCGAACACCCCTGAGTGTGAACTCGCCTGTGTGAGGACTCCCCTGAGTGTGCACTCCACTGAATGAGCACTCCCCTGAGTGTACACTCCCCTGAGTGTGCTCTCCCCTGAGTGTGCACTCCCCTGAGTGAGCACTCCCCTGAGTGCACACACCCCTGAGTGTGCACTCGCCTGGGTGTAGACACCCCTGAGTGTGCACTTCTCTGAGAGTGCAGTCCCCTGAGTGTTCGCTCCCCAGGGTGTGCTCTCCCCTGAGTTAGCGCTCCCCTGAGTGTGCACTCCTCTGAGTTTGCACTCTCCTGAGGACTCCCCTGAGTGTGCACTCCCCTGAGTGTGCACTCCCCTGAGTGTGCACTCCCCTGAGTGTGCACTCCCCTGAGTGAGGACCCCACTGAGTGCACCCTATACTGAGTGTGCACTCCCATGAGTGAGCGCACTCCTGAATGTGCACTCACCTGTGTGAGGACTCCCCTGAGTGTGCACTCCCCTGAGTGTGCGCTCCCCTGAGTGTGCACTTTCCTGAGTGAGCGCTCCCCTGAGTTTGCACTCGCCTGAGTGAGGCCTGAGTGTGATCTCGCCTGAGTGAGTACTCCCCTAAGTGTGCACTCCCCTGAGTGACTGCTCACCTGAGCGTGCAACCCCCTGAGTGCGCACTCGCCTGAGTGAGGACATCCCTGTGTGTGCAATCCCCTGAGAGTGAACTCGCCTGAGTGAGGACTCCCCTGAGTGTGCACTCCACTGAATGAGCACTCCCCTGAGTGTGCTCTCCCCTGAGTGCACACTCCCCTGAATGTGCACTTGCCTGAGTGAGAACATCCCTGAGTGTGCATTCCCCTGAGTGTGAACTCGCCTGAGTGAGGTTTCCCCTGACTGTGCACTCCCCTGAGTGTGAACTTGCCTGAGTGAGGACTCCCCTGAGTGTGCAGTCCACTGAATCAGCACTCCCCTGAGTGTACACTCCCCTGAGTGTGCTCTCCCCTGAGTGCACACCCCACTGAGTGTGCATTCGCCCGTGTGAAGACACCCCTGAGTGTGCACTCCCCTTAGTGTGAACTCACCTGAGTGAGGCTCCCCTAAGTGTGAACTCCCCTGAGTGAGCGCTCTCCTGTGGGGGCACTCGCTTGAGTGATGACTCCTTTTGGGTGAGCCCTCCCCTCTGTGTGCACTTCTCTGAGTTCACACTCTCCTGAGTGTGCACTCCCCTGAGTGTGCACTCCCCTGAGTGTGCACTCCCCTGAGTGAGCGTGAGCGCTCCCCTGAGTGCGCACTCCCTTGAATGTGCACTACCCTGGGTGAAGACACCCCTGAGTGTGCACTCTCCTGCGTTCGCACTCCCCTGAGTGTTCCTTCCCCAGGGTGTGCCCTCCCCTGGGTGAAGACACCCCTGAGTGTGCACTCCCCTGAGTGAGCACTCCCCTGAGTGTGCACTCACCTGAGTGAGGACTACTTAGTGTGCACACCCCAGAGTGTGAACTCGCCTGATGAGGATTCCCCTGAGTGTGCACTCCCCTGAGTGCATGCTCACCTGAGTGTGCACTCCCCTGAATGTGCACTCGCCTGAGTGAGGACACCCCTGAGTGTGCCCTCCCCTGAGTGTGAACTCACCTGAGTGTGCACTCCACTGAATTAGCACTCCTCTGAGTGTTCCCTCCCCCGGGTGTGCACTCCCCTGAGTGAGCGCTCCCTTGAGTGTGCACTCCTCTGAGTTTGCACTCTTCCGAGTGAGGACTCCACTGAATGTGCCCTCCCCTGAGTGTGCACTCCCCTGAGTGTGCACTCCCGTGAGTGTTCCCTCCCCAGGGTGTGCACTCCCCTGAGTGTGCGCTCCCCTGAGTGTGCACTCCGCTGAGTGAGCACTCCCCTGAGTGCCCACTCCCCTGAGTGTGGACTCGCCTGTGTGAAGAGACCACTGAGTGTGCACTCCCCTGAGTGTGCACTCCCCTGAGTGTTCACTTCCCAGGGTGTTCACTCCCCTGTGTGAGCGCTCCCCAAGTGTGCAATCCTCTGAGTTTGCACTCTCCTGAGTGTGGACTCCCCTGAGTGTGCCCTCCCCTGAGTGTGTGCTCCCCTGAGTGTGCACTCCCCCGAGTGATGTCTCCACTGAGTGCACACTATCCTGAGTGTGCAATCCCATCAGTGAGCGCTCTCCTAACTGTGCCCTCGCCAGTGTGAGGACTCCCCTGAGTGTGCACTCCCCTGAGTGTGCGCTCACTTTACTGAAAACTCCCCTGAGTGAGCAGTCCCCTGAGTGTGCACTCCCCTGAGTGTGCACTCCCCTGAGTGTGCACTTCCCTGAGTGAGCTCTCCCGTGAGTGTGCACTCCCGTGAGTGTGCACTCGCCTGAGAGAGGAATACTGAGTGTGAAGTCGCCTGAGTGAGTACTCCCCTAAGTGTGCACTCCCCTGAGTGCATGCTCACCTGAATGTGCACTCCCTTGAGTGCGAACTCCCCGGAATGTGAACTCGCCTGTGTGAGGACTCCCCTGAGTGTGCACTCCACTGAATGAGCACTCCCCTGAGTGTACACTCCCCTGAGTGTGCTCTCCCCTGAGTGTGCACTCCCCTGAGTGAGCACTCCCCTGAGTGCACACACCCCCGAGTGTGCACTCGCCTGGGTGTAGACGCCCCTGAGTGTGCACTCCCCTGAGAGTGCACCTCCCTGAGTGTTCACTCCCCAGGGTGTGCTCTCCCCTGAGTTAGCGCTCCGCTGAGTGTGCACTCCTCTGAGTTTGCACTCTCCTGAGGACTCCCCTGAGTGTGCCCTCCCCTGAGTGTGCACTCCCCTGAGTGTGCACTCCCCTGAGTGTGCACTCCCCTGAGTGAGGACACCACTGAGTGCACACTATACTGAGTGTGCACTCCCATGAGTGAGCGCTCTCCTGAATGTGCACTCACCTGTGTGAGGACTCCCCTGAGTGTGCACTCCCCTGAGTGTGTGCTTACTTTACTGAAAACTCCCCTGAGAGAGCGCTCCCCTGAGTGTGCACTCCCCTGAGTGTGTGCTCCCCTGAGTGTGCACTTTCCTGAGTGAGCGCTCCCCTGAGTGTGCACTCGCCTGGGTGAGGACTACTGAGTGTGATCTCGCCTGAGTGAGTACTCCCCTAAGTGTGCACTGCCCTGAGTGACTGCTCACCTGAGCGTGCACCCCCCTGAGTGCGCACTCCCCTGAGTGTGCACTCGCCTGAATGAGGACACCCCTGAGTGTGCACTTCCCTGAGAGTGAATTCGCCTGAGTGAGGACTCCCCTGTGTGTACACTCACCTGAGTGTGCTCTCCCCTGAGTGCACACTCCCCTGAATGTGCACTTGCCTGAGTGAGAACACCCCTGAATGTGCATTCCCCTGAGTGTGAACTCGCCTGAGTGAGGACTTCCCTGAGTGTGCAGTCCACTGAATCAGCACTCCCCTGAGTGTACACTCCCCTGAGTGTGCTCTCCCCTGAGTGCACACTCCACTGAGTGTGCATTCGCCTGTGTGAAGACACCCCTGAGTGTGCACTCCCCTGAGTGTGAACTCGCCTGAGTGAGGCTCCCCTAAGTGTGAACTCCCCTGAGTGAGCGCTCTCCTGTGGGGGCACTCGCTTGAGTGATGACTCCTTTTGGGTGAGCCCTCCCCTGTGTGTGCACTACTCTGAGTTCACACTCTCCTGAGTGTGCACTCCCCTGAGTGAGCGCTCCCCTGAGTGCGCACTCCCTTGAGTGTGCACTCCCCTGGGTGAAGACACCCCTGAGTGTGCACTCTCCTGAGTGCGCACTCCCCTGAGTGTTCCTTCCCCAGTGTGTGCCCTCCCCTGGGTGAAGACACCCCTGAGTGTGCACTCCCCTGAGTGAGGACTACTGAGTGTGCACACCCCTGAGTGTGAACTCGCCTGAGTGAGGATTCCCCTGAGTGTGCACTCCCCTGAGTGCATGCTCACCTGAGTGTGCACTCCCCTGAGTGCGCACTCCCCTGAATGTGCACTCGCCTGAGTGAGGACACCCCTGAGTGTGCCCTCCCCTGAGTGTGAACTCACCTGAGTGTGCACTCCACTGAATTAGCACTCCACTGAGTGTTCCCTCCCCCGGTGTGCACTCCCCTGAGTGTGCGCTCCCCTGAGTGTGCACTCTGCTGAGTGAGCACACCCCTGTGTGCACACTCCCCTGAGTGTGCACTCGCTTGGGTGAAGACACCCCTGAGTGTGCACTCCCCTGAGTGTGCACTCCCCTGAGTGTTCGCTCCCCAGGGTGTGCACTCCCCTGAGTGAGCGCTCCCTTGAGTGTGAACTCCTCTGAGTTTGCACTCTTCCGAGTGAGGACTCCACTGAATGTGCCCTCCCCTGAGTGTGCACTCCCCTGAGTGTGCACTCCCCTGAGTGTTCACTCCCCTGAGTGAGTACTCCACTGAGTGCACATTATCCTGAGTGTGTACTCCCCTGAGTGAGCGCTCTCCTGAGTGTGCACTCGTCTGTGTGAGGACTCCCCTGAGTGTGCACTAGCCTGTGTGAAGACTCCCCTTAGTGTGCATTCCCCTGAATGAGCACTCCGCTGAGTGTGCACTCCTCTGAGTTGGCACTCTCCTGAATGAGGGCTCCCCTGAGGGTGCACTCCCCTGAGTGTGCGCTCCCTTGATTGTGTGCTCCCCTGAGTGTGCACTCCTTGAATGAGCACTCCCCTGAGTGCGCACTACCCTGAGTTTGCTCTCCCCTGAATGAGAACTCTCCTGAATGTGCACTCGTCTGAGTGAGGACTCCCCTGAGTGTGCACTTCCCTGAGTTCGCACTCTCCTGAGTGAGGACTACCCTGTGTGTGCACTCCTGAGTTCGCAGTCTCCTGAGTCAGGACTTCCCTGAGTGTGCCCTCTCCTGGGTGTGTGCTCCCCTGAGATTGCACTCCCCTGAGGGTGCGCTCCCCTGAGTGAGCAGTTCCCTGAGTGCAAACTCCCCTGAGTGTGCACTCCCCTGGGTGAGGACACCCCTGAGTGTGCCCTCCCCTGAGTGTGATCTCGCCTGAGTGAGGACACCCCTGGGTGTGTACTCCACTGAATGAGCACTTCCCTGAGTGTAGACTCCCCTGAGTGTGCTCTCCCCTGAGTGTGCACTCCCCTGAGTGAGCGCTCCCCTGAGTGTGCACTCCTCTGAGTGTGAACTCGCCTGGGTGAAGACACCCCTGAATGTGCACTCCCCTGAGTGTGAACTCGCCTCAGTGAGGCTCCCCTGAGTGTGCCCTCGTTTGGTTTGAGCCGATCTCGCCGGTTTGAGCCGGTCGAAACCGGTTTGAGCCATTCTGGTCCGATTTGTTCCGGATTAATCCAGTCTGGTCCGGTTTCATCTGGTTGAGCCGGTCTGGTCTGGTTTGAGCCGGTCAAAACCGGTTTGAGCCGGGCTCTTCCGGTTAGATCCGGTTTAATCTGGTCTCGTCCGGTTTGATTAGTTTGAGCCCGTATGTCCTGGTTGGAGCCGGTCTGGTCTGGTTTGAGTCCGGTTTGAGCCGGTCAAAACCTGTTCGAGCCGGTCTGGTCCGCTTTGATCCGGTTTAAGCCAGTCTGGTCAGGTTTGATCTGGTTGAGCCGGTATGGTCTGGTTTGAGCCGGTCAAACCCAGTTTGAGCCGATCTGTTCCGGTTTGAGTCCGGATGGAGCTGGTCAACACCGGTTTGAGCCGGTCTTGTCCAATTTGAGTCCGGTTTGAGGTTGTCAACACCGGTTTGAGCCAGTCTGGTCCTGTTTGAGTACGGTTTGAGACGGTCTGGTTCGGTTTGAGCCAGTCAAAACTGATGTGAGCAAGTCTGGTCAGGTTTTAGCCGGTCTGGTTGTTTTTGAGGGGTCAAAACCGGTTTTAGTCGGTCTGGTGTGGTTTCACCCGGTCTGGTTGGGTTTGAGCTGGTGAAAACCGGTTTGAGCCGATCTGGTCCTGTTTGAGTCTGGTTTGAGACGGTCAAAATCGGTTTGTGCTTCTCTGGTCCGAGTTGAGCCGGTCAAAACCGGTTTGAGCCGGTCTACTCCGGTTTGAGTCCGGTTTGAACCGGTCTGGCCTGGTTTTAGACGGTCTGGTCGGGTTTGAGCTGGTCAAAACCGGTTTGAGCTTGTCTGGTCCGGTTTCGGCCGATCTGGTCCGGTTTGACCTGGTTTAAGCCGGTCTGGTCCGGTTTGATCCGGTTGAACCGGTATGATCTGGTTTGAGCCGGTGAAAATCCGTTTGAGCGGGTCTGGTCCGGTTTGAGCCGGTCAACACCGGTTTGAGCCAGTCTGGTCTGGTTTGAACCGGTCAACACCGGTATGAGCCTGTCTGGTCGTGTTTGAGTCCGGTTTGACCCGGTCAAAACCGGTTTGAGCCTGTCCAAGGGCCGGTCTGGTCCGGTTTGATCCGTTTTGAGCAGGTCTGGTCCGGTTTGAGCTGATCAAACCCGTATGGAGAAGGTCTGGTATGGTTTGAATCCTGTTTGAACAGGTCAAACCCGTTTTGAGCCAATCTGGTCCGGTTTAAGGCAGTCTGGTTTGGTTTCATGGTCAACACCGGTTTTAGCCGGTCTGGTCCAGTTTGAGCCGGTGTGGTCCGTATTGAGCCGATCAAAACCGGTTTGAGATTGTCCAAGAGCCGATCTGCTCCGGTTTGATCTGGTTTAAGCGGGTCTGGACCGGTTTTTGCCGGTCTGGTCCGGTTTGAGCCTGTCCAAACCGGTTTGAACCAGACTGGTCCGGTTTGATCCGGTTTGTGCCATTCTGTTCGGGTTTGAGCCGGTCAAAACCGATTTGAGCCGATCTGGTCCGGTATGAGTCCAAATTCAGCCAGTGAAACCCGGTATGAGGCGGTCTGGTAGGGTTTGAGTCCGGTTTGAGCCAGACAAACCTGGTTCGACCCGGTCTGGTCCGGTTTTAGCCAGTTTAAGCCGGTCTGATCTGGTTTGACCTGGTGAAAACCGGTTTGAGCCGGTCTGGTCCAGTTTGAGTGCGGTTTGAGCCAGTTAAAACCGGTTAGTGCCTGTCTGTCCGATTTGAGGCGGTCAAAACCGGTTTGAGCCGGTCTGGTACGGATTAATCCGGTTTAAGCCGGTCTGGTTCCTGTTTGAACCGGTTTGAGCCGGTCTGGCCTGGTTTGAGCCTGTCAACACCGGTTTAAGCCGGTCTGGTCCTGTTTGATCCGATTCAGCTGGTCTGGTCTGGTTTGAGCCGATCCTAACCAGTTTCAGCCACTCCCCTGAGTGTTCCCTCCCCAGGATGTGAACTCCCCTGAGTGTGCGTTACCCTGAGTGTGCACTCTGCTCAGTGAGCGCACCCCAGAGTGCACACTCCCCTGAGTGTGGACTCGCCTGGGTGAATAGACCCCTGAGTGTGCACTACCCTGAGTGAGCGCTCTCCTGAGGGGACACTCGCTTGAGTGATGGCTCCTATGGGTGAGCCCTCCCCTGTGTGTGCACCCCTCTGAGTTCGCACTCTCCAGAGTGAGGACTTCCCTGAGTGTGCACTCCCCTGAGTGGGCCCTCCCCTGAGTGAGCACTTCCCTGAGTGTGCACTCCGCTGAGTGAGGGCTCCCCTGAGTGCACACTCCCATGATTGTGGACTCGCCTGTGTGAAGAGACCCCTGAGTGTGCACTACCCTGAGTGTGCACTCCCCTGAGTGTTCGCTCCCCAGGGTGTGCCCTCCCCTGAGTGTGCGCTCCCCTGAGTGTGCACTTCCCTGAGTGAGCGCTCCCCTGAGTGTGCACTCCCATGAGTGTGCCCTCGCCTGTGTGAGGACTACTGAGTATGAACTCGCCTGAGTGAGGACTCCCCTGAGTGTGCACTCCCCTGAGTGCATGCTCACCTGAGTGTGCAGTCCCTTGAGAGCAAACTCCCCTGAGTGTGCACTCCCCTGAGTGTGCACTCCCCTGAGTGTTTGCTCCCTAGGGTGTGCCCTCCCCTGTGTGTGCGCTCCCCTGAGTGTGCGCTCCCATGAGTGTGCACTCCCCTGAGTGAGGACTCCACTGCGTGCACACTATCCTGAGTGTGCACTCCCATGAGTGAGCGCTCTCCTGAGTGTGCTCTCGCCTGTGTGAGGACTCCCCTGAGTGTGCACTCCCCTGAGTGTACGCTCACTTTAGTGGAAACTCCCCTGAGTGAGCGCTCCCCTGAGTGTGCACTCCCCTGGGTGTGCACTCGCCTGAGTGAAGACTCCCCTTAGTGTGCACTCCCGTGAATGAGCACTCCGCTGAGTGTGCACTCCTCTGAGTTCACACTCTCCTGAGTGAGGACTCCCCTGAGTGTGCAGTCCCCTGAGTTTGGGCTCCCTTGATTGTGAACTCGCCTACGGGAAGACACCACTGAGTGTGCACTCCCCTGAGTGTGAACTCGCCTGAGTCAGGCTCCCCTGAGTGTGCACTGCCCTGAGTTAGCAGTCTCCTGAGGGGGCACTCGCTTGAGTGATGACTCCTTTGAGTGAGCCCTCCCCAGAGTGTGCACTCTTCTGAGTTCACACTCTAACGAGTGAGGACTTCCCTGAGTGTGGTCTCCCCTGAGTGTGCACTCCCCTGAGTGAGCACACCCCTGAGTGCCCACTCCCCTGTCTGTGTGCTCGCCTGGGTGAAGACACCTCTGAGTGTGCACTCACCTGAATGTGCACTCCCCTGAGTGTTCCTTCCCAAGGGTGTGCACTCCCCTGAGTGCGCACTCCCCTGAGTGCGCACTCCCCTGAGTGTGCCCTTCCCTGAGTGTGCACTCCCCTGAGTGTGCATTCCCCTATGTGTGCACTCGCCTGAGTGAGGACTACTGAGTGTGAACTCGCCTGATTGAGGACTCCCCTGAGTGTGTACTCGCCTGAGTGAGGACTACTGAGTGTGAACTCGCCTGAGTGAGGACACCCCTGAGTGTGCACTCCCTTGAGTGTGAACTCGCCTGAGTGAGGACTCCCCTGAGTGTGCACTCCACTGATAGAGCACACCCCGGAGTGTACAATCCTGAGTGAGTGTTCTCTCCCCTAAGTGTGCACTCCCCTGATTGAGCACTCGCATGAGTGTTCACTCTTCAGGGTGTGCACTCCCCTGAGTGTGCGCTCCTCTAAGTGCGCACTCCCCTGAGTGTGCACTCGCCTGTGTGTAGACACCCCTGAGTGTGCACACCCCTGAGTGTGCACTCCCCGGAATGTTCACTCTTTAGGATGTGCACTCCTCTGAGTTCGCACTCTCCTGAGGGAGGACTCTCCTGGTGTGCACTCCCCTGAGTTAGCACTCTGCTGAATGTGCACTCCTCTGAGATCGCACTCTCCTGAGGGAGGATTCTCCTGGTGTGCACTCCCCTGAGTGTGCGCTCCCCTGAGTGTGCACTCCCCTGAGTGTACACTCACCTGAGTGAGGACACCCCTGAGTGTGCACTCCCCTGTGTGAGCACTCCCCTGAGTGTGCAATCCTGTTTGTTCACACTCTCCTGAGTGAGGACGCCACTGAGGGTGCACTCACCTGAGTGTGCGCTCCCCTGAGTGTGCACTCCCCTGAGTGAGCGCTCCCATGAGTGTGCTCTTACCTGAGATTGCACTCGCCTGAGTGAGGACTCCCCTGAGTGTGCTCTCCCTTGAGATTGCGCTCCCCTGAGTGAGCACTTCCCTGTGTGCGAACTCCCCTGCGTGTGCACTCCCCTGGGTGAGGACACCCCTCAGTGTGCACTCCCCTGAGTTTGAACTCGCCTGAGTGAGGACTCCGCTGAGTGTGCACTCCACTGAATGAGCACTCCCCTGATTGTACAATCCCCTGAGTGTGGTCTCCCCTGGGTGCACACACCCCTCAGTGTGCACTTGCCTGTGTGAAGACACCCCTGAGTGTGCACTCCCCTGAGTGTGAACACGCCCGAGTGAGGCTCCCCTGAGTGTGAATTCCCCTGAGTGAGCGCTCTCCTGAGGGGGCAATCGCTTGAGTGATGACTACTTTGGGTGAGCCCTCCCCTGTGTGTGCACTGCTCTGAGTTCACACTCTCCAGTGTGAGGACTTCCCTAAGTGTGCACTCACCTGAGTGTGCACTCCCCTGAGTGAGCACTCCCCTGAGAGCACACTCCCCTAAGTGTGCACTCCCCTGGTTGAAGATACCCCTGAGTGTGAACTCCACTGAGTGTGCACTCCCCTGAGTGTTCCTTCCCCAGGGTGTGAACTCCCCTGAGTGTGAACTCACCTGAGTGAGGTCTCCCCTGAGTGTGCACTCCCCTGGGTGCATGCTCACCTGAGTGTGCACTGCCCTGAGTGTGCACTTACCTGAGTGAGGACACCCCTGAGTGTGCACACCTCTGAGTGTGAACTTGCCTGAGTGAGGACTCCCCTGGGAGTGCACTCCACTGAATGAGCACTCCTTTGAGAGTACACTCTCCTGAGTGTGCTCTCCCCTGAGTGTGCACTTCCCTGAGTGAGCACTCCCCTGAGTGTTCACACTTCAGGGTGTGCACTCCCCTGAGTGTGCGCTCACCTGAGTGCGAACTCCCCTGAGTGTGCACTCGCCTGTGTGAAGCCACCCCTGAGTGTGCACTTTCCTGGGTTTGTGCTCCCCTGAGTGTGCACTACCCTGAGTGAGCACTCCCCTGAGTGTGCAATCCCCTGAGTGTGCACTCCCCTGAGTGTGCACTCGCCTGAGTGAGGACTACTGAGTGTGAACTCGCCTGAGTGAGGACTCCCAAGAGTGTGCACTCCCCTGAGTGCATGCTCACTGGAGTGTGCATGCCCCTGAGTGAGCACTCCCCTGAGTGTTCGCTCTTCATGGTGGGCACTACCCATAGTGCGCACTCCCCTGAGGGCGCACTCCCCTGAGTGTGCACTCGCCTGGGTGTAGACACCCCTGAGTGTGCACTACCCTGAGTGTGCACTCCCCTGAGTGTTCACTCTTCAGGATGGGCACTCCCCTGAGTGTGCACTCCCCTGAGTGTGCACTCCCCTGAGTGCGCACTCGCCTGGGTGAAGGCACCCCTGAGTGTGCACTCCCCTGAGTGTGCGCTCCGCTGAGTGCGCACTTCCCTGAATGAGCGCTCCCTTGAGTGTGCACTCCCCTGAGTGTGCACTCGCCTGAGTGAGGACTCCCCAGAGTGTGCACTCCCCTGAGTGCATGCTCACCTGTGTGTGCACTCCACTGTGTGAGCACTCCCCTGAGTGTGTGCTCCCCTCAGTGCGCACTCCACTGAGTGTGAACTCGCCTGGGTGTAGACACCCCTGAGTGTGCACTACCCTGAGTGTACACTCCCCTGAGTGTTCACTCTTCAGGATGTGCACTCACCGCAGTGTGCGCTCCCCTGAGTGCGCACTCCCCTGAGTGTGCACTCGCCTGTGTAACGGCACCCCTGAGTGTGAACTCCCCAGAGTGTGCGCTCCCCTGAGTGTCCACTTCCCTGAGTGAGGACTCCCCTGAGTGTGTACTCCCCTGAGTGCATGCTCACCTGAGTGTGCACTCCCCTGAGTGCTCACTCCCCTGAGTGTTCACTCGCCTGGGTGAGGACACCCCTGAGTGTGCACTCCCCTGAGTGTGAACTTGCCTGAGTGAGGACTCCCCTGACTGTGCACTCCACTGAATGAGCACTCCTTTGAGTGTACACTCCCCTGAGTGTGCTCTCCCCTGAGTGTGCACTCCCCTGAGTGAGCACTCCCCTGAGTGTTCACTCTTCAGGGTGTGCACTCCCCTGAGTGTTCGCTCCCCTGAGTGCGCACTCCCCTGGGTGTGCACTCGCCTGGCTGTAGACACTTCTGTGTGTGCACTCCCCTGAGTGTGCACTCCCCAGAGCATTCACTCTTCAGGATGTGCACTCCCCTGAGTGAGCGCTCCCCTGAGTGTGCACTCCCCTGAGGGTGACTCACCTGAGTGAGGACTACTGAGTGTGAACTCGCCTGAGTAAGGTCTCCCCTGAGTGTGCCATCCCCTGATTGCATGCTCACCTGAGCGTGCACTCCCCTGAGTGCGCACTCCCCTGAGTGTTCACTCTTTAGGATGTGCACTCCCCTGAGTGTGCACTCCCCTGAGTGCGCACTCCCCTGAGTGTGCACTCGGCTGTGTGAAGGCACCCCTAAGTGTGCTCTCCCCTGAGTGTGCGCTCCCCTGGGTGTCCACTTCCCTGAGTGAGTGCTCCCCTGAGTGTGCACTCCCCTGAGTGTGCACTCGCCTGAGTGAGGACTACTGAGTTTGAACTTGCCTGAGTGAGGACTCCCCTGAGTGTGCACTCCACTGAATGAGCACTCCTTTGAGTGTACACTCCCCTGAGTGTGCTCTCCCCTGAGTGTGCACTCCCTTGAGTGAGCACTCCCCTGAGTGTTCACTCTTCAGGGTGTGCACTCCCCTGAGTGTTCGCTGCCTGAGTACGTACTCCCCTGAGTATGCACTCGCCTGGGTGTAGACACTTCTGAGTGTGCACTCCCCTGAGTGTGCACTCCCCTGAGCGTTCACTCTTCAGGATGTGCACTCCCCTGAGTGTGAACTCCCCTGTGTGCGCACTCCCCTGAGTGTGCACTCACCTGTGTGAGGACTACTGAGTGTGAACTCCCCTGAGTGTGCACTCCCCTGAGCGTTCACTCTTCAGAATGTGCACTCCCCTGAGTGTGCGCTCCCCTGAGTGTGCACTCGCCTGAGTGAGGACTACTGAGTGTGAACTCGCCTGAGTGAGGAGTCCCCTGAGTGTGCACTCCCCTGAGTGCATGCTCACCTGAGTGTGCACTCCCCTGTGTGTTCACTACTCAGGGTGTGCACTCCCCTGTGTGTGCGTTCCCCTGAGTGCGCACTCCCCTGAGTGTACACTCGCCTGGGTGAAGGCACCCCTGAGTGTGCACTCCCCTGAGTGTGCGCTCCCCTGTGTGTGCACTTCCCTGAGTGAGCGCTCCCCTGAGTGTGCACTCCCCTGAGTGTGCACTCGCGTGAGTGAGGGCTACTGAGTGTGAACTCGCCTGAGTGAGGACTCCTCTGAGTGTGCACTCCCATGAGTGCATGCTCACCTGAGTGTGCACTCCCCTGAGTGCGAACTCCCCTGAGTGTGCACTCGCCTGAGTGAGGACACCCCTGAGTGTGCACTCCCCTGAGTGAGGACTCCCCTGAGTGTGCACTTCACTGAATGAGCACTCCTTTGAGTGTACACTCCACTGAGTGTGCTCTCCCCTGAGCGTGCACTCCCCTGAGTGAGTACTCCCCTGAGTGTTCACTCTTCAGTGTGTGCATTCCCCTGAATGTTCGCTCCCCTGAGTGCGCACTCCCCTGAGTGTGCACTCACTTGGGTGTAGACACCCCTGAGTGTGCACTCGCCTGAGTGAGGACTCCACTGAGTGCGCACTATCCTGAGTGTGCACTCCCCTGAGTTAGTGCTTCCCTGAGTGTGCACCACTTTGAGCCGGTCAGGCCCTTTTTGATTCCGGTTTTAGCCGGTCAACAATGGTTTGTGCTGGTCTGCTCCGATTTGAGACCAGTTTGAGCCGGTCAAAACCGTTTTGTGCCGGTCTGGTCCGATTTGAGCCGTTCAAAACCGGTTTGAGCTGGTCTAAGAACTGGTCTGGTCCGGTTTGAGCTGGTCATATCCTGTTTGAGCCGGTCTGGTGCGGTTTGTGCCGGGTTGAGCCAGTCTGGTCCGATTTGATCCGTTTGAGCCTGTTTGTTCTGGTTTGAGCTGTTCAAACCGTTTTTAGCCGCTCTGGTCCTGTGTGAGTCTGGGTTGAGCCGGTTTGGTCCTTGTCCAGTTTGAGCCGATCAAAACCGATTTGAGCCAGTCTAGTCCGGTTTGAGCCGGTCTGGTACGTTTTTCGTCCGGTTTGAGCCTTTCAAAACAGGTTTGAGGCGGTCTGGTCCGGTTTGTTCCTGTCAAAACCGGTTTGAGTCCGTTTGGAGACGGTCAAAACCGGTTTGTGCCGGTCTGGTGCGATTTGAGATGCTGAAAAACAGTTTGAGCCAGTCTAATACGGTCAAAACAGGTTTGAGCCGATCTGGTCCGGTTTGATCGGGTTTGAACCGGTCTGGCCCATTTTGTGATGGTCAAAACCGGTTTGATCCGGTTTAAGCCGGTCTGGTCCGGTTTGATCCGGTTGAGCCAGTCTGGTCTGGTTTGAGGCGGTCAAACCCTGTTTGAGCCGGTCTGTTCCTGTTTGAGTCCGATTTGAGCCGTTTAAAACCGGTTTGACCCGGTCTGGTCCTGTTTGAGTCCGTTTTGAGCCAGTCAAAACCAGTTTGAGGCTGTCTGGACTGGTTTCACCTGGTCAAAAGCAGTTTGCGACTGGTTTGAGCCGGTCTGGTCCGGTTTTGAGCCGGTCTGGTCCGGTTTGATCCGGTTGAGCCGGTATGGTTTGGTTTGAGACGGTTAAAACCGGTTTGAGAGGGTCGGGTCTGGATTGAGTCCAGTTTGAGCCAGTCAAAACCGGTTTGTGCCGGTCTGGTCTGGTTTGATCCAGTTTGAGCGTTTCTTTTCCTGTTGGATCCGGTTTGAGCCTGTCTGGTCCGCTTTGATCTGGTTGAGCCAGTCTGGTCTGGTTTGAACCGGTCCAAACCAGTTTGAGCCATTCTGGTCCGGTTTCAGCTGGTCTGGTCAGGCTTGAGCCAGTCAAAACGGGTTTGAGACGGTCTGGACCGGTTTGAGTCCGGTTTGAGCGGTCAAAACCGGTTTGAGATGGTCGTGTCCGGTTTGAGTCCGGTTTGAGACGGACAACACCAGTTTGAGACGTTCTGGTCCGGTTTGAGTGTGGTTTCAGCCGGTCATAACCGGTTAGAGCCGGTCCAGTCCGCATTGAGCCTGTCTAAACCGGTTTGAGCCGGTCTGGTCCTTTTGGAGCGGATCAAAACCGGTTTGAGACGGTCTGAGAGCCGGTCTGGTCCGGTTTAAACTGCTATAAGCCGGTCTGGTCCGGTTTGATCCGGTTGAGCCCGTCTGGTTCGGTTTCAGCCGGTCAAAAGTGTTCTGAGCCAGTCTGGTGTGGTTTTAGTTGGTCTGGTCGGGTTTGACCTGGTCAAAACCGGTTTCAGCCAGTCTCGTCCGGTTTCAGCCGGTCTGGTCGGGTTTGAGCCGGTCAAAACCGGTTTGTGCCGGTCTCGTCTGATTTGACCCGGTCAAAACCGGTTTGATGCGGTCTCGTCCCAATGAAGCCGGTCTGGTCGGGTTTGAGCCGGTTAAAACCGGTTTGAGCCGGTCTGGTCCGGTTTCATCCGGTTTCAGTGGTTCTGGTTCAGTTTGATCCGGTTTGAGCCGGTCTAGTCCGCTTTGATCCGGTTTAGCCAGTCTGGTCTGGTTTGAGTTGGTCCAAACTGGTTTGCGCCGGTCTCATCCGGTTTCAGCCGGGCTGGTCGGGTTTCAGCCAGTCAAAACGGGTTTGAGACAGTCTGGTCCGGTTGAGTCCGGTTTGAGCCGCTCAAAACCGGTTTGAGCCGGAATGGTCCGGTTTGAGTCCGGTTTGAGCCGAACAACAGCAGTTTGCGACGGTGTGGTCCTGTTTGAGTGTGGTTTGAGCCGGTTATAACTGGTTAGAGCCTGTCTAGTCCGCTTTGAGCTGGTCAAAACCGGTTTTAGCCGGTCTGGTCCGGTTTTAGCCGGTCTGGACGGGTTTGATTCGGTCAAAACCGGTTTGAGGTGGTCTCGTCCAGTTTCAGCTGGTCTGGTCGGGTTTGAGCCGGTCAAAACCGGTTTGAGCCGTTGTGGTGCTGTTTGAGTCTGGTTTGAGCTGGTCAAACTCGGTGTGTGCTTCTCTGGTCCGATTTGAGCTGGTTAAAACTGGTCTGAGCCGGACTGGTCCGGTTTGATCCGGTTTAAGGCGGTCTGGTCCGGTTTGATTCGCTTGAGACGGTATGGTCTCGTTTGAGCCGTTAAAACCGGTTTGCGCTGGTCTGGTCTGGATTGAGTCCGGTTTGAGCTGGTCAACACCGGTTTGAGCCGGTCTGGTCCAGTTTTAGCTGGTCTGGATGGTTTGAGTTGGTCAAAACCGGTTTGAGGCGGTCTCGTACCGTTTCAGCTGGTCTGGTTTGGTTTGAGCCGGTTAACACCGGTTGGAGCCAGTCTGGTCTGGTTTGATCCGGTTTCAGCGGTTCTTGTCCGGTTTGATCCGGTTTGAGCCGGTATGGACGGCTCTGATTTGGTTGAGCCAGTCTGGTCTGGTTTTAGCCGGTCCAAACTGGTTTGAGCCGGTCTGGTCCGGTTTTAGCCAGTCTAGACGGGTTTGAGTCGGTCAAAACCGGTTTGAGGCGGTCTCGTCCAGTTTCAGCCGGTCTGGTCGGGTTTGAGCCGGTCAAAATCGGATTGAGCCGGTGTGGTACTGTTTGAGTCTGGTTTGAGCGGGTCAAATTCGGTTTGTGCGGCTCTGTTCTGATTTGAGCCGGTCAAAACCGGTCTGAGCCATTCTGGTCCGGTTTGAGGGCGGTGTGAGCCGGAGAACACCAGTTTGAGACGGTCTGGAATGGTTTGATCCGGTTTAAGCCGGTCTGGTCCAATTTGATTAGTTTGAGCCGGTATGGTCTGGTTTGAGCCGTTCAAAACGGTTTTGAGCCGGTCTGGTCCGTTTTGAGTCCTGTTTGAGCTGGTCAACACCGGTTTGAGCTCGTCTGGTCCAGTTTGAGTCAGGTTTGAGACGGTCAACACCGGTTTGATTCGTTGTGGTCTGGTTTTAGTCCGGTTTGAGCTGGTCTGGTCCGGTTTGAGCAGGCCAAAACCAGTTTGAGCCGTTCTGGTCCGTTTTGTGCGGATCAAAACCGGTTTGAGACGGTCTAAGAGCCGGTCTGGTCCGTTTTAAACTGGTATAAGCCGTCCTGGTCCGGTTGGATCCGGTTCAGCTGGTCTGGTTCGGTTTCAGCCGGTCAAAAGTGTTCTGAGCCAGTCTGGTCCGGTTTTAGTTGGTCTGGTCAGGGTTGACCAGGTCAAAACCGGTTTCAGCCGGTCTCGTCCGGTTTCAGCCGGTCTGGTCGGGTTGGAGGCAGTCAAAACCGGTTTGTGCCGGTCAGGTCTGATTTGACCCGGTCAAAACCGGTTTGATGCGGTCTCCTCCCAATTCAGCCGGTCTGGTCGTTTTTGAGCCGGTTAAAACCGGTTTGAGCCGGTCTGGTCCGGTTTGATCCGGTTTCAGCGGTTCTGGTTCAGTTTGATCCGGTTTGATCCGGTCTGGTCCACTTTGAACTGGTTGAGCCAGTCTGGTCTGGTTTGAGCTGGTCCATACCGGTTTGCGCCGGTCTCATCTGGTTTCAGGCGGTCTGGTCGGGTTTCAGCCAGTCAAAACCGGTTTGAGACGGTCTGGTCCGGTTTGAGTCCAGTTTCAGACAGTCAAAACCGGTTTGAGCTGGTATGGTCCAGTTTGAGTACGGATTGAGACGGACAACACCAGTTTGAGAGCGGTTTGAGCCGTTAATAACTGGTTAGAGCCTGTCAAGTCTGCTTCGAGATGGTCAAAATTGGTTTGAGCCGGTCTGGTCCAGTTTTAGCCGGTCTGGACTGGTTTGATTCGGTCAAAACCGGTTTGAGGTGGTCTCGTCCAGTTTCAGCCGGTCTGGTCGGGATTGAGCCGGTCAAAAGCGGTTTGAGTCTTTGTGGTCGTGTTTGAGTCTGGTTTGAGCTGGTCAAATTCGGTTTGTGCTTCTCTTGTCCGAAATGAGCCGGTCCAAACCGGTCTGAGCCATTCTGGTCCGGTTTGAGTGCGGTTTGAGCCTGACAACACCATTTTGAGATGGTCTGGTCCAGTTTGAGTTCGGTTTGAGCCGGTCATTAGCGGTGAGAGCCGGTCTAGTCCGCTTTGAGCCGGTCAAAACCGGTTTGAGCTGTTCTGGTCTGGTTTTAGCCGGTCTGACAGGTTTGATTCGGTCAAAACAGGTTTGAGGTGGTCTCGTCCAGTTTCATCCTGTCTCTCCGGGTTTGAGCCGGTCAAAACTGGTTTGAGCCGCTGTGGTCCTGTATGAGTCTGGTTTGAGCTGGTCAAATTCGGTTTGTGCGGCTCTGGTCCGATTTGAGCCGGTCAAAACCGGTCTGAGCCGTTCTGGTCCGGTTTGAGTGCGGTTTGAGCCGGACAACAACAGTTTGAGACAGTCTGGTCTGGTTTGAGGGCGGTTTGAGCCGGTCATAACCGATTAGAGCCGGTCTAGTCCGCTTTGAGCCAGTCACAACCGGTTTGATCCGGTCTGGTCCGGTTTTAACCGGTCTGGACGGGTTTAAGTCGGTCAAAACCGGTTTGAGACAGTCTCGTCCAGTTTTAACCGGTCTGGTCGGGTTTGAGTCGGTCAAAACCGGTTTGAGCTGGTGTGGTCCTGTTTCAGTCTGGTTTGAGCTGATGAAATTCGGTTTGTGCTGCTCTCCTCCAATTTGAGTCGGTCAAAACCGGTTTGAGCCGGTCTGGTCTGGTTTGATACGGTTTAAGCTGTTCTGGTCCGGTTTGATTCGGTTGAGCCGGTATAGTCTGGTTCGAGCCATTCAAAACCGATTTGAGGCTGTCTGGCCTGGTTTGAGTCCGGTTTGAGCCGGTTTGGTAATTGTCCGGTTTGAGCCGATCAAAACCGATTTGAGCCTGTCTAGTCCGGTTTGAATCCGGTTTGAGACGGTCCGCTACGCTTTTCGTCCGGTTTGAGCCAGTCAAAACAGTTTTGAGGCGGTGTGGTCCGGTTTGTTCCAGTCAAAACCAGGTTGAGTCCTTTTGGAGCCGGTGAAAACCGGTTCGAACCGGTCTAGGGCGATTTGAGCCGCTAAAAACCGGTTTGAGCCAGTCTAATACGGTCGAAACAGGTTTGAGCCGGTCTGGTCCGGTTTGATAGGGTTTGAACCGGTCTGGTCCGGTTTGTGATGGTCAAAACCGGTTTGATCCGGTTTAAGCCGATCTGGTCCGGTTTGATCTGGTTGAGCCGGTCTGGTCTGGTTTGAGACGGTCAAACCCTGTTTGAGCTGGTCTGTTCCTGTTTGAGTCTGATTTGAGCCGTTTAAAACCGGTTTGACTCGGTCTGGTCCTGTTTGAGTACGTTTTGAGCCAGTCAAAACCGGTTTGAGTCTGTCTGGACTGTTTTCAACTGGTCAAAAGCGATTTGTGACCAATTTGAGCCGGTCTTGTCCAGTTTGATCCCGTTTCAGTGGTTCTGGTTCGGTTTGATCCGGTTTGAGCCGGTCTGGTCTGCTTGGATCTTGTTGAGCCAGTCTGGTCTAGTTTGAGCTGGTCCAAACCGGTTTGAGCCAGTCTCTTCCGGTTTCAGCTGGTCTGGTCAGGTTTCAGCCGGTCAAAACGGGTTTGAGCCGGTCTGGTCTGGTTTGAGTCCGGTTTGACCCAGACAACAGCAATTTGAGACGATCTGGTCCGGTTTGAGAGCAGCTTGAGCCGGTCATAACCGGTTAGAGACGGACTAGTCCGCTTTCAGCTGGTCAAAAGCGGTTTGAGCCGGTCTGGTCCGGTTTTAGCCGGTCTGGACGGGTTTGAGTCGGTCAAAACCGGTTTGAGGCGGTTTCGTCCAGTTTCAGCCGGTCTGGTCGGGTTTGAGCCGATCAAAACCGGTTTGAGCCGGTGTGGTCCTGTTAGAGTCTGGTTTGAGCTGGTCAATTTCGGTTTGTGCTGCTCTCGTCCGATTTGAGCCGGTCAAAACCGGTTTTAGCCAGACTGGTCCGGTTTGATCTGGTTTAAGCCGGTCTGGTCCGGTTTGAGCCAGTCTGGTCCGGTTTGATCCGGTTGAGCCGGTATGGTCTGGTTTGAGGCGGTTAAAACCGGTTTGAGCCGGTCGGGTCCGGATTGGGGCCAGTTTGAGCCAGTCAAATCCGGTTAGAGGCGGTCTGGTTCGGTTTTTTCCGGTTTGAGTGGTTCTGGTCCTATTTGATCCGGTTTGAGCCTGTCTGGTCGGCTTTGAACTGGTTGAGCCAGTCTGGTCTGGTTTGAGCCGGTACAAACCGGTTTGAGCCGGTCTCATCCGATTTCAGCTGGTGTGGTAGGGTTTGAGCCGGTCAAAACGGGTTTGAAACGGTCTGGTCCGCTTTGAGTGCGGTTTGAACTGCTCACAACCGGTTTGAGCCGGTCTGGTCCGGTTTGAGTCCAGTTTGAGCCAGACAACTCCAGTTTGAGACGATCTGGTCCGGTTTGAGTGCAGTTTGATCCGGTCAAAATTGGTTACAACCAGTCTAGTCCGCATTGAGCCGGTCAAAACCGGTTTGAGCCAGTCTCGTCCGGTTTTAGCCAGTCTGGACGGGTTTCAGTCGGTCAAAACCGGTTTGAGGCGGTCTCGTCCAGTTTCAGCCGGTCTAGTCGGGTTTCAGCCTGTGTGGTCCTGTTTGAGACTGGTTTTAGCTGGTCAAATTCGGTTTGTGCAGCTCTCGCCCGAATTGAGCCGATCAAAACCGGTTTGAGCCTGTCTGGACCAGTTTGATCCGGTTTAAGCTGGTCTGGTCTGGTTTGATACGTTTCAGCCAGTATGGTCTGGTGTGAGCCGTTCAAAACCGGTTTGAGCCTGTCTGGTCCGGTTTGAGTCCGGTTTGAGCTGGTCAACACCGGTTTGAGCCGGTCTGGTTCAGTTTGAGTCAGGTTTGAGCCGGTCAAAATCGGTTTGTGCTGCTCTGGTCTGATTTGAGCCCGTCAAAACCGGTTTGAGTCGGTCTATTCCCGTTTGAGTCCTGTATGAATGGGTCTGGTCCGGTTTTAGCCGGTCTGGTAGGGTTAGAGCCGGTCAAAACCGATTTGAGCCTGTCTGGTCCAGTTTCAGATGGTCTGGTCAGGTTTGAGCCGGTCAAAGCCGGTTTGTTCCGGTCTGGTCCGATTTGACCCCGTTAAAACCGGTTTGAGGCGGTCTCGTCCCATTTCAGCTGGTCAGGTCGGGTTTGAGCCGGTTAAAACCGGTTTGAGCCGGTGTGGCCCGGTTTGATTTAGTTTCAGCGTTTCTGGTCCAGTTTGATCCGGTTTGAGCCGGTCTGGTCCGCTTTGATCTAGTTGAGCCAATCTCGTCTGGTTTGAGTCGGTCAAAACCGGTTTGAGCCGTTCTGGTCGGTTTCAGCTTATCAAAACCGGTTTGAGATGGTCTAAGAGCCGGTCTGGTCCAGTTTGATCCGGTATAAGCCGGTCTGGTCCGGTTTGATCCGGTTGAACCAGTCAAAAGTGGTCTGAGCCAGTCTGGTCCGGTTTTAGTTGGTCTGGTCGGGGTTGACCCTGTCAAAACCGGTTTCAGTCGGTCTGGTCTGGTTTTAGCCAGTGTGGACGGGTTTGAGTTGGTCAAAACCGGTTTGAGGCGGTCTCGTCCCATTTCAGCTGGTCAGGTCGGGTTTGAGCCGGTTAAAACCGGTTTGAGCCGGTGTGGTCCGGTTTGATTCGGTTTCAGTGTTTCTGGTCCAGTTTGATCCGGTTTGAGCCGGTCTGGTCCGCTTTGATCTAGTTGAGCCAGTCTCGTCTGGTTTGAGTCGGTCCAAACCGGTTTGAGCCAGTCTCGTCCAGATTCACCCGGTCTGGTCGGGTTTGAGCGAGTCAAAACGGGTTGGAGACGGTCTGGTCCGGTTTGAGTCTGGTTTGAGACGGTCTGGTCTGGTTTGAGCCGGTCAAAACCGGTTTGAGCCGTTCTGGTCCGTTTTCAGCTTATCAAAACCGGTTTGAGATGGTCTAAGAGCCGGTCTGGTCCAGTTTGATCCGGTATAAGCTGGTCTGGTCTGGTTTGATCCGGTTGAGCCAGTCTGGTTTGGTTTGAGCCGGTCAAAAGTGGTCTGAGCCAGTCTGGCCCGGTTTTAGTTGGTCTGGTCGGGGTTGACCCGGTCAAAACCAGTTTCAGCCAGTCTCGTCCGGTTTCAGCCGGTCTGGTCGGGTTTGAGCTGGTGAAAACCGGTTTGAGCCGGTCTGGTCCTGATTGAATCTGGTTTGAGCCAGTCAAAATCGGTTTGTGCTGCTCTGTTCTGATTTGAGCCGGTCAAAACAGGATTGAGCCGTTCTATTCCTGTTTGAGTCCGGTTTGAACGGGTCTGGTCTGGTTTTAGCCGGTCTGGTAGGGTTTGAGCCGGTCAAAATGGGTTTGAGATGGTCTCGTCCGGTTTGAGTCCGGTATGAGCTGGTCAAAAACCGTTTGAGCTGGTGTGGTCCTGTTTGAGTCTGGTTTGAGCTGGTCAAATTCGTTTTGTGCTGCTCTGGTCCGATTTGAGCCGGTCAAAACCGGTCTGAGCCGTTCTGGTCCGGTTTGAGTGCGGTTTGAGCCGGACAACACCAGTTTGAGACGTTCTGGTCCAGTTTGAGTGCGGTTTGAGCTGGTCATAAACGGTAAGAGCCGGTGTAGTCCACTTTGAGCTGGTCAAAACCGGTTTGAGCCGGTCTGGTCCGGTTTTAGCTGCTCTGGACGGGTTTGAGTCGGTCAAAACCGGTTTGAGGTGGTCTCGTCCAGTTTTAGCCGGTATGGTCTGGTTTGTGCCATTCAAAACCGGTTTGAGCCGGTGTGGTCCGGTTTGAGTCCGGTTTGAGCCGGTTTGGTCCTTGTCCCGTTTGAGCCGATCTAAACCGATTTGAGCCGGTCTAGTCCGGTTTGAGTCTGGTTTGAGCCGGTCTGGTACGTTTTGCGTCCGGTTTGAGCCGGTCAAAACAGGTTTGAGGCGGTCTGGTTCGGTTTGTTCCGGTCAAAACCGGTTTGAGTCCGTTTGGAGCCGGTCAAATCCGGTTTGAGACTGTCTGGTGCAATTTGAGCCCCTAAAAACCGGTTTGAGCCAGTCTAATATGGTCAAAGCAGGTTTGAGCCGGTCTGGTCCAGTTTGATCGGGTTTGAACTGGTCTGGTCCGGTTTGTGACGGTCAAAACCTGTTTGATCCGGTCTGTTCCTGTTTGAGTCCGATTTGAGCCATTTAAAACCGGTTTGATCCGGTCTGATCCTGTTTGAGTCCGTTTTGAGCCAGTCAAAACCGGTTTGAGGCGGTCTGGACCGGTTTCAGCTGGTCAAAAGCGGTTTGCAACCAGTTTGAGCCGGTCTGGTCCAGTTTGAGCCGGTCAGGTTCGGTTTGATCTGGTTGAGCCGGTATGATTGGTTTGAGCTGGTTAAAAAAGGTTTGAGCGGGTGGGGTCCGGATTGTGTCCAGTTTGAACCAGTCAAAACCGGTTTGAGCCTGTCTGGTCCGGTTTGATCTGGTTAGAGCGGTTCTGGTCCTGTTGGATCTGGTTTGAGCCTGTCTGGTCCGCTTTGATCTGGTTGAGCCAGTCTGGTCTGGTTTGAGCCAGTCTAACCGGTTTGAGCCAGTCTCGTCCGGTTTCAGCTGGTCTGGTCGGGTTTGAGCCAGTCAAAACGGGTTTGAGACGGTCTGTTCCGGTTTGAGTCCGGTTTTAGCCGGTCAAAACCGGTTTGAGACGGACTGGTCCGGTTTGAGTCCGGTTTGAGCCAGACAACACCAGTTTGAGACGGTCTGGTACGATCTGGTCCGGTTTGAGCCGGTGAAAACCGGTTTGAGCCGTTCTGGTCCGTTTTCAGCTTATCAAAACCGGTTTGAGCTGGTCTAAGGGCTGGTCTTGTCCGGTTTGATCCGTTTTGAGCGGGTCTGGTCCTGTTTGGGCTGGTCAAACCCAGTTGGAGAAGGTCTGGTATGGTTTGAATCCTGTTTGAACAGGTCAAACCCGTTTTGTGCCAGTCTGGTCCGGTTTAAGGCAGTCTGGTTTGGTTTCAGATGGTCAACACCGGTTTTAGCCGGTCTGGTCCGTATTGAGCCGATCAAAACCGGTTTGATATGGTCTAAGAGCCGGTCTGGTCCGGTTTGATCTGGTTTAAGCGGGTCTGGACCGGTTTTTGCTGGTCTGGTCCGATTTGAGCTGGTCCAAACCGGTTTGAACCAGACTGGTCCGGTTTGATCCGGTTTGTGCCATTCTGGTCGGGTTTGAGCCGGTCAAAACCGATTTCAGCCGATCTGGTCCGGTATGAGTCCAAATTCAGCCGGTCAAAGCCGGTATGACGTGGTCTGGTAGGGTTTGAGTCTGGTTTGAGCCAGACAAACCTGGTTCGACCCGGTCTGGTCCGGTTTTAGCTGGTTTGAGCCGGTCTGGTATGGTTTGAGCCGGTGAAAACCGGTTTGAGCCGGTCTGGTCCAGTTTGAGCCGGTCGACACCAGTTTGAGCCGATCTGGTGTGGTTTTAGCTGATCCGGTCGTGTTTGAGCTGTTCAAAACCGGTTTGAGTCAGTCTGGTCCGGTTTCAGCCGGTCTGGTCGGGTTTGGGCCGGTCAAAACCGGTTTGAGCCAGTCTGGTCCGGTTTGAGTGGGGTTTGAGCCAGTCAAAACCGGTTAGTGCCTGTCTGGTCCGATTTGAGGTGGTCAAAACCGTTTTGAGCCGGTCTGGTACGGATTAATCCGGTTTAAGCCGGTCTGGTTCCTGTTTCAACTGGTTTGAGCCGGTCTGAACCGGTTTGTGCTGGTCTGGTTCGTATTGAGCAGATCAAAACCGGTTTGAGACAGTCTAAGAGCCGGTCTGGGCTGGTTTGATCCGGTCCAAGCCGGTCTGGTCCTGTTTGATCTGGTTGAGCCGCTCTCGTTCTGTTTGATCCGATTTGAGCTGCTGTGGTCCAGTTTCAGCTGGTCAAAACCGGTTTGAGCCTGTCTGGTCCGTTTTGATCCGGTTTGAGCCTGTCTGGTCGGGTTTGAGCCCTTCTGGTCGGGTTTGAGTCTGGTTCGAGCCGGTCAACACCGGTGTGAGCCGGTCTGGTCCGGTTTGAATCAGGTTTGAGCCAGTGAACAAGAGTTTGAGCCGGCCTGGTCCGGTTTGAGTCCGATTTGAGCCGGTCAAAACAGGTTTGAGCTGGTCTGTTCCGGTTTGAGTCCAATTTGACCGGGTCAAAACCGGTTTGAGCTGGTCTGGTCTGGTTTGAGTCCGGTTTAAGATGGTCTGGTTCGGTTTGAGCCAGTCAAAACAGGTTTGAGCCGGTCAAAACTGGTTTGAGCCGGTCTGGTCCGGTGTGATCCGGTTTAAGGCGGTCTGGTCCGGTTAGATTCGGTTGAGTCGGTATGTTCTGGTTTGAGCCGTTCAAAACCGTTTGAGCCGGTCTGGTCCGGATCGAGTCCGGTTTGAGCCGGTTTGGTCCTTGTCCTGTTTGAGCCGATCAAAACCGATTTGAGCCAGTCTAGTCCGGTTTGAGTCCGGTTTGAGCTGGTTTTGTACGTTTTGCGTCCGGTTTGAGCCGGTCAAAACAGGTTTGAGGCGGTATGGTCCGGTTTGTGCCGGTCAAAACCGGTTTGAGTCCGTTTGGAGCCTGTCAAAACTGGTTTGAGCCGGTCTGGCGCGATTTGAGACGCTAAAAACCTGTTTGAGCCAGTGTAATACGGTCAAAACAGGTTTGAGCCGGTTTGGTCCGGTTTGATAGGGTTTGAACCGGTCTGGTCCGGTTTGTGATGGTCAAAACCGGTTTGAGGCGGTGTATTCCAGTTTCAGCTGGTCTGGTCGGGTTTGAGCCAGTCAAAACCGGTTTGAGCCGGTGTGGTCCTGTTTGAGTCTGGTTTGGGCTGGTCAAGTTCGGTTTGTGCAGCTCTTGTCCGATTTGAGCCAGTCAAAACCGGTTTGAGCCTGTCTGGTCCGGTTTGATCCGGTTTAAGCCGGTCTGGCCCGGTTTCATTCGTTTGAGCCGGTATGGTCTGGTTTGAGCCGTTCAAAACCGGTTTGTGCCTGTCTGGTCCGGTTTGAGTTCGGTTTGAGCCAGTCAACACCGGTTTGGGCCGGTCTGGTCCAGTTTGAGTCAGATTTGAGCCGGTCAAAATCGATTTGTGCTGCTCTGGTCCGATTTGAGCCCGTCAAAACTGGTTTGAGACGGTCTATTCCGGTTTGAGTCCTGTTTGAACGGATCTGGTCCGGTTTTAGCCGGTCTGGTAGGGTTAGAGGTGGTCAAAACCGGTTTGAGCCTGTCTGGTCCGGTTTCAGATGGTCTGGTCGGGTTTGAGCCGGTCAAAGCTGGTTTGTTCCGTTCTGGTCCGATTTGACCCGGTTTAAACCGGTTTGAGGTGGTCTCGTCCCATTTCAGCCGGTCTGGTCGGGTTTGAGCCGGTTACAACAGGTTTGAGCCAGTCTGGTCCGGTTTGATCCGGTTTGAGCGGTTCTGGTCGTGTTGGATCCGGTTTGTGCCTGTCTGCTCTGCTTTGATCTGGTTGAGCCAGTCTGGTCTCGTTTGAGCCGGTCAAAACCTGTTTGAGCCGGTATGGTCCGGTTTGAGTCCGGTTTGAGTCGGACAACACCAATTTGAGACGATCTGGTCCGGTTTGAGTGCAGCTTGAGCCGGTCATAACCGGTTAGAGCCGGTCTAGTCTGCTTTGAGCCGGTGAAAACGGGTTTGAGCTGGTCTGGTCCGGTTTTAGCCGGTCTGGACGGGTTTCAGTCAGTCAAAAGCGGTTTGAGGCGGTCTCATCCAGTTTCAGCCGGTCTGGTCGGGTTTGAGCCGATCAAAACCGGTTTGAGCCGGTGTGGTCCTGTTTGAGTCTGGTTTGAGCTGGTCAAATTCGGTTTGTGCTGCTCTCATCCGATTTGAGCTGGTCAAAACCGGTTTTAGCCGGACTTGTCCCGTTTGATCCGGTTTAAGCCGGTCTGCTCCGGTTTGATTCGTTTGAGACGGAATGGTCTGGTTTGAGCCGTTCAAAACCGGTTTGAGATGATCTGGTCCGGTTTGAGTCCGGTTTGAGATGCTCAACACCGGTTTGAGCCGGTCTGGTCCAGATTTAGCCAGTCTGGATGGTTTGATTCGGTCAAAACCGGTTTGTGGCGGTCTCGTCCCGTTTCAGCTGGTCTGGTCGGGTTTGAGCCGGTTAAAACCGGTTGGAGCCAGTCTGGTCTGGTTTGATCCGGTTTCAGCGGTTCTTGTCCGGTTTGATCCGGTTTGAGCCGGTATGGACGGCTTTGATCTGGTTGAGCCAGTCTTGTCTGATTTGAGCCGGTCCAAACCGGTTTGAGCCAGTCTCATCCAGTTTCAGGCACTCTGGTCGGGTTTGAGCCATTCAAAACGGGTTTGAGCCGGTCTGGTCCGGTTTGAGTCCAATTTGAGCTGGACAACACCAATTTGAGACGATCTGGTCCGGTTTGAGTGCAGCTTGAGCCGGTCAGAATCGGTTAGAGCCAGTCTAGTCCACTTTGAGCTGGTCGAAACCGGTTTGAGCCGGTCTGGTCCGGTTTTAGCCGGTCTGGACGGGTTTCAGTCGGTCAAAACCGGTTTGAGGCTGTCTCGTCCAGTTTCAGCTGGTCTGGTCGGGTTTGAGTCAATCAAAACCGGTTTGAGCCGGTGTGGTCTTGTTTGAGTCTGGTTTGCGATGGTCAAATTTGGTTTGTGCTGCTCTCGTCCGATTTGAGCTGGTCAAAACCGGTTTTAGCCGGACTGGTCCGGTTTGATCCGGTTTAAGCCGGTCCGGTCCGGTTTGATTCGTTTGAGATGATATGGTCTGGTTTGAGCCATTCAAAACCGGTTTGAGCCGGTCTGGTCCGGTTTGAGTCCTGTTTGAGCTGGTCAACAGCGGTTTGAGCCGGTCTGGTCTGGTTTGAGCCGGTCTGGACGGGTTTGAGTCGCTCAAAACCGGTTTGAGGCGGTCTCTTCCCGTTTCAGCTGGTCTGGTCGGGTTTGAGCCGGTCAAAACGGGTTTGAGCCGGTCTGGTCCTGTTTGAGTCCGGTTTGAGCCGGACAACACCAGTTGAGAGGGTCTGGTCTGGTTTCATTGCGGTTTGAGCCAGTCATAACCGGTTAGAGCCGGTCTAGTCCGCTTTGAGCTGGTCGAAACCGGCTTGAGCCGGTCTGGTCCGGTTTTAGCCTGTCTGGACGGGTTTGAGTCGGTCAAAACCAGTTTCAGGCGGTCTCGTCCAGTTTGAGCCGGTCTGGTCGGGTTTGAGCCGGTCAAAACCGGTTTGAGCCTGTGTGGTCCCATTTGAGTCTGGTTTGAGCTGGTCAAATTCGGTTTGTGCTTCTCTGGTCCGATTTGAGCCGGTCAAAACCGGTCTGAGCCGTTCTGGTCCAGTTTGAGTGCGGTTTGAGCCAGACAACACCAGTTTGAGACGGTCTGGAATGGTTTGATCTGGTTTAAGCTGGTCTGGTCCAATTTGATTCGTTTGAGCCGGTATGGTTTGGTTTGAGCCGTTCAAAACGGGTTTGAGCCGGTCTGGTCCGGTTTGAGTCCAGTTTGAGCTGGTCAACACCGGTTTGAGCCCATCTGGTCCAGTTTGAGTCAGGTTTGAGCTGGTCAACACCGGTTTGATCCGTTCTGGTCTGGTTTGAGTCTGGTTTGAGCCGGTGTGGTCCGGTTTTAGCCGGTCTGTATGGGTTTGAGTCGGTCAACAGTGGTTTGAGTTGGTCTCTTCCAGTTTCAGCAGGTCTGGTCCGGTTTGAGCCAGTCTAACCCAGTTTGAGCTGTTCTGGTCCCGTTTGAGTCCTGTTTGAGCCGGTCAAACCCTGTTTGAGCCAGTCTGGTCCGGTTTAAGCCAGTCTGGTCTGGTTTGAGCCGGTCAACCCTGGTTTGAGCGGGTCTGGTCCGGTTAGATCCGTTTATAGCCGGTCTGGTCTGGTTTGAGTCCGATTTGAGCCGGTGAAAACCGGTTTGAGCGGGTCTGGTCTGGTTTGAGCCGGTCTCAGAGCCGGTCTGGTCTGGTTTGATTCGGTTTGAGCCGGTCTGGTCCGGATTGGGTCCGTTTTGAGCAGGTCAAAACCGGTCTGAGCCGGTCTGGTGTGGTTTGAGTCGGGCTAAGAGCCGGTCTGATCCTGTTTGATTTGATTTGAGCCGGTCTGTTCTGGTTTGATCTAGTCAAATCGGTTTGAGCAGGTCTGGTGCGGTTTGAGTCTGGTTTGAGATGGTCTGGTCTGGTTTGAGACGGTCAAAACAGGTTTGAGCCATTCTGGTCCGTATTGAGCCGATCAAAACCGGTTTGAGACTGTCTAAGGGCCAGTCTGGTCCGGTTTGTAAGGGCCAGTCTGGTCCGGTGTGATCCGGTTTGAGTCTGTCTGGTCCGGTTTGAGCTGGTCAAAACCGGTTTGAGCCATTCTGTTCTAGTTTGAGTTCAATTTGAGCGGGTCAAAACCGGTTTGAGCCGGTCTGGTCCGGTGTGAGCTGGTCAAATCCTGTTTGAGCCGGTCTGGTGCGGTTTGAGCCGGTTTGAGCCGTTCTGGTCCGGTTTGATGCGGTAGAGCCCTTCTGGGCTTCTGTGAGCTGGTCAAATCACGTTTGAGCTGGTCTGGTCCGGTTTGATCCCCTGAGTGTGCACTCCCCTGAGTAAGCGCTCACCTGAGGGGCACTCCGCTTCGTGAGCGCATCCCTCAGTGTGCACTCCCCTGAGTGTGCCATCGTCTGAGTGAGGACTCCCCTGAGTGTGTACTCCCCTGAATGAGCACTCCCCTGAGTGTGCACTCATCTGAGTTCGCACTCTCCTACGTGAGGACCCGGCTGAGTGTGAACTCCCCTGAGTGTGCGCTCCCCAGATTGTGCGCTCCCCTGAGTGTGCACTGCCCTGAGTGAGAGCTCCCCTGAGTGGGCACTCCCCTGAGTGTGCACTCGCCTGAGTGAGGACTACTGAGTGTGCACACCCATGAGTGTGAACTCGCCTGAGTGAGGACTCCCTTGAGTGTGCACACCCCTGAGTGTATGCTCACTTGAGTGTGCACACCCCTGAGTGCGAACTCCCCTGAGTGTGCACTCGCCTGAGTGAGGACACCCTGAGTGTGCACTCGCCTGAGTAAGCACTCTGCTGAATGTGCACTCCTCTGAGTTTGCACTCTCCTGAGTGAGGACTCTCCTGGTGTGCACTCCCCTGAGTGTGCACTCCCCTGAGTGTGCACTCCCCTGAGTGTGCACTCCCCTGAGTGAGCGCTCCCCTGAGTGTGCACTCCCCTGAGTGTACACTCACCTGAGTGTGCGCTCCCCTGAGTGTGCACTCCCCTGAGTGAGCGCTCCCCTGAGTGTGCTCTTACCTGAGAGTGCACTCGCCTGAGTGAGGACTCCCATGAGTGTGCTCTCCCCTGAGTGTGCACTCCCCTGAGTGTACACTCCCCTGAATGTGCTCTCCCCTGAGTGTGCACTCGCCTGAGTGAGGAATACAGAGTGAGAACTCGCCTGAGTGAGGACTCCCCTGAGTGTGCACACCCCTGAGTGCGCACTCCCCTGAGTGCGCACTCGCCTGAGTGAGGACACCCCTGAGTGTGCACACCCCTGAGTGGGAACTCGCCTGAGTGTGCACTCCAATGAATGTGCTCTCCCCTGAGTGTACACTCCCCTGACTGTGCACTCCCCTGAGTGTGCATTCCCCTGAGTGAGCACTCCCATGAGTGCACACAACCCTGAGTGTGCACTCGCCTGGGTGTTGACACCCCTGAGTGTGCACTTCCCTGAGTATGCACTCCCCTGAGTGTTCACTCTTCAGGATGTGTACTCCCCTGAGTGTGCGCTCCCCTGAGTGCGCACTCCCCTGTGTGTGCACTCGCCTGGGTGAAGGCACCCCTGAGTGTGCACTGCCCTGAGTGTTCACTCTTCAGGATGTGTACTCCCCTGAGTGTGCGCTCCCCTGAGTGCGCACTCCCCTGTGTGTGCACTCGCCTGGGTGAAGGCACCCCTGAGTGTGCACTGCCCTGAGTGTGAACTTGCCTGAGTGAGGACTCCCCTGAGTGTGCACTCCATTGAATGTGCACTCCCCTGAGTGAACACTCCCCTGAGTATGCTCTCCCCTGAGTGTGCACTCCCCTGTGTGAGCACTCCCCTGAGTGCACACACCCCTGAGTGTGCACACGCCTGGGTGTAGACATCCCTGAGTGTGCACTCCCCTGAGTGTGCACTCCCCTGAGTGTTCACTCTTCAGGGTGTGCACTCCCGTGGGTGTGCGCTCCCCTGAGTGCGCACTCCCCTGAGTGTGCAATCACCTGGGTGAAGGCACCCCTGAGTGTGCCCTCCCCTGTGTGTGCACTCCCCTGAGTGTGCACTCCCCTGAGTGTGCACTCCCCTGAGTGAGGACTCCACTGAGTGCACACTATCCTGAGTGTGCACTCCCATGAGTGTGCACTCCCCTGAATGTTCACTCGCCTGAGTGAAGACCCCCCTTAGTGTGCAGTCCCCTGAATGAGAACTCCGCTGAGTGTGCACTCGTCTGAGTTCACACACTCCTGAGTGAGGACTCCCCTGAGTGTGCACTACCCTGAGTGTGTGCTCACTTTACTGAAAACTCCCCTGAGTGAGCGCTCCTCTGAGTGTGCACCCCCCTTAGTGTGCGCTCCCCTGAGTGTGCACTTCCCTGAGTGACTGCTCCCGTGAGTGTGCACTCCCCTGAATGTGCACTCGCCTCAGTGAGGGCTACTGAGTGTGAACTCGCCTGAGTGAGGTCTCCCCTAAGTGTGCACTCCCCTGAGTGCATGCTCACCTGAGTGTGCACTCCCCTGAGTGTGCACTCGCCTGTGTGCGGACACCCCTGAGTGTGCAGTACCCTGAGTGTGAACTCGCCTGAGTGAGGACCCCCTGAGTGTGCACTCCACTGAATGTGCACTCCCCTGAGTGTACACTCCCCTGAGTGTGCTCTCCCCTGAGTGTGCACTCGCCTGAGGGAGGAATACTGAGTGAGAAATCGCCTGAGTGAGGACTCCCCTGAGTGTGCACTCCCCTGAGTGCATGCTCACCTGAGGGTTCACTCCCCTGAGTGCACACTCCCCTGAGTGTGCACTCGCCTGAGTGAGGACACCCCTGAGTGTGCACTCTCCTGAGTGTGAACTCGCCTGAATGAGGACTCCCCTGAGTGTGCACTCCACTGAATGTGCATTCCCCTGAGTGTGCTCTCCCCTGAGTGTGCACTCCCCTGAATGAGCACTTCCCTGTGTGCACACACCCCTGAGTGTGCACTCGCCTGGGTGTAGACACCCCTGAATTTGCCCTCCCCTGAGTGTGCACTCCCATGAGTGTTCACTCTTCAAGGTGTGCACTCCCCTGACTGTGTGCTCCCCTGAGTGCGCACTCCCCTGAGTGTGCAATCGCCTGGGTGAAGGCACCCCTGAGTGTGCCCTCCCCTGAGTGTGTGCTCCCCTGTGTGTGCAATCCCCTGAGTGTGTACTCCCCTGAGGACTCCACTGAATGAACACTATCCTGAGTGTGCACTCCCGTGAGTGGGGGCTCTCGTGAGTGTGCACTCGCCTGTGTGAGGACTCCCCTGAGTGTGCACTCCCCTGAGTGTGCGCTCACTTTAGTGGAAACTCCCCTGAGTGAGCACTCACCTGAGTGTGCACTCCCCTGAATGTGCACTCGCCTGAGTGAAGACTCCCCTGAGTGTGCACTCCCCTGAGTTTGCGCTCTCTTGAGTGTGAACTCGCCTGGGTGAAGACACCCCTGAGTGTGCACTACCCTGAATGTGAACTCGCCTGAGTGAGGCTCCCCTGCGTGTGCACTCCCCTGAGTGAGCAGTCTGCAGAGGGGGTACTCGCTTCGGTGATGACTCCTTTGAGTGAGCCCTCCCCTGAGTGTGCACTCTTCTGAGTTCGCACTCTAATGAGTGAGGACTTCCCTGAGTGTGGACACAACTGAGTGTGCACTCCCCTGAGTGAGCACACCCCTGAGTGTGCACTCCCCTGCGTGTGCGCTCTCATGAGTGTGCACTCCTCTGAGTGTGCAATCACCTGGGTGAAGGCACCCCTGAATGCTGACTCGCCTGTGTGAAGAGATCCCTGAGTGTTCACTCCCCTGTGTGTGCACTCCCCTGACTGTTCGCTCTCCTGGGTGTGCACTCCCCTGAGTGAGCGCTCCCTTGAGTGTGCAATCCTCTGAGTTTGCACTCTCCTAAATGAGGACTCCCCAGAGTGTGCCCTCTCCTCAGTGTGCGCTCCCCTGTGTGTGCACCCCCTGAGTGTGTACTCCCCTGAGTGAGGACTCCACTGAGTGCGCACTATCCTGAGTGTGCACTCCCATGAGTGAGCGCTCTCCTGAGAGTGCACTCACCTGTGTGAGGACTCCCCTGAGTGTGCACTACCCTGAGTGTGAACTCGCCTGTGTGAGGACTCCCCTGAGTGTGCACTCCACTGAATGTGCACTCCCCTGCGTACACACTCCCCTGAGTGTGCTCTCCCCTGAGTGTGCACTCCCCTGAGTGAACAATCCCCTGAGTGCACACACCCCTGAGTGTGCACACGCCTGGGTGTAGACAACCCTGAGTGTGCACTCCCCTGAGTGTGCACTCCCCTGAGTGTTCCCTCTTCAGGGTGTGCACTCGCCTGGGTGTGCCCTCCCCTGAGTGCGCACTCCCCTGAGTGTGCCCTCCCCTGAGTGCGCACTCCCCTGAGTGTGCCCTCCCCTGAGTGCGCACTCCCCTGAGTGTGCCCTCCCCTGAGCATGCGCTCTCCTGTGTGTGCACTCCCATGAGTTTGCACTCCCCTGAATGAGGACTCCACTGAGTGCACACTATCCTGAGTGTGCACTCCCATGGGTGAGCGCTCTCCTGAGTGTGCACTCCACTGTGTGAGCACTCCCCTGAGTGTGCACTCCCCTGAGTTCACACTCTCCTGAGTGAGGACTACCCTGTGTGTGCACTCCTCTGGGTTTGCGCTCTCCTGAGTGAGGACTCCCCTGAGTTTGCAATCTCCTGTGTGTGCGCTCCCCTGAGATTGCGCTCCCCTGAGTGTGCGCTCCCCTGAGTGAGCACTTCCCTGAGTGCGAACTCCCCTGAGTGTGCACTCCCTTGAGTGAGGACACCCGTGAGTGTGCACTCCCCTGAATTTGAACTCGCCTGAGGGAAGACCCCCTGAGTGTGCACTCCACTGAATGAGCACTTCCCTGAGTGTACACTCCCCTGAGTGTGCTCTCCGCTGAGTGTGCACTCCCCTGAGTGAGCGCTCCCCTGAGTGTGCGCTCCCCTGAGTGTGAACTCGCCTGTGTGAAGACACCCCTGAGTGTGCACTCCCCTGAGTGTACACTCACCTGAGTGTGCGCTCCCCTGAGTGTGCACTCCCCTGAGTGAGCGCTCCCCTGAGTGTGCTCTTACCTGAGAGTGCACTCGCCTGAGTGAGGACTCCCGTGAGTGTGCTCTCCCCTGAGTGTGCACTCCCCTGAGTGTACACTCCCCTGAATGTGCTCTCCCCTGAGTGTGCACTCGCCTGAGTGAGGAATACAGAGTGAGAACTCGCCTGAGTGAGGACTCCCCTGAGTGTGCACACCCCTGAGTGCGCACTCCCCTGAGTGCGCACTCGCCTGAGTGAGGACACCCCTGAGTGTGCACACCCGAGTGGGAACTCGCCTGAGTGTGCACTCCAATGAATGTGCTCTCCCCTGAGTGTACACTCCCCTGACTGTGCTCTCCCCTGAGTGTGCATTCCCCTGAGTGAGCACTCCCATGAGTGCACACAACCCTGAGTGTGCACTCGCCTGGGTGTTGACACCCCTGAGTGTGCACTTCCCTGAGTATGCACTCCCCTGAGTGTTCACTCTTCAGGATGTGTACTCCCCTGAGTGTGCGCTCCCCTGAGTGCGCACTCCCCTGTGTGTGCACTCGCCTGGGTGAAGGCACCCCTGAGTGTGCACTGCCCTGAGTGTGAACTTGCCTGAGTGAGGACTCCCCTGAGTGTGCACTCCATTGAATGTGCACTCCCCTGAGTGAACACTCCCCTGAGTATGCTCTCCCCTGAGTGTGCACTCCCCTGTGTGAGCACTCCCCTGAGTGCACACACCCCTGAGTGTGCACACGCCTGGGTGTAGACACCCCTGAGTGTGCACTCCCCTGAGTGTGCACTCACCTGAGTGTTCACTCTTCAGGGTGTGCACTCCCGTGGGTGTGCGCTCCCCTGAGTGCGCACTCCCTTGAGTGTGCAATCACCTGGGTGAAGGCACCCCTGAGTGTGCCCTCCCCTGTGTGTGCACTCCCCTGAGTGTGCACTCCCCTGAGTGTGCACTCCCCTGAGTGAGGACTCCACTGAGTGCACACTATCCTGAGTGTGCACTCCCATGAGTGAGCGCTCTCCTGAGTGTTCACTCGCCTGTGTGAGGACTCCCCTGAGTGTGCACTCCCCTGAGTGTGCGCTCACTTTACTGGAAACTCCCCTGAGTGAGCACTCCCCTGAGTGTGCACTCCCCTGAATGTTCACTCGCCTGAGTGAAGACTCCCCTTAGTGTGCAGTCCCCTGAATGAGAACTCCGCTGAGTGTGCACTCGTCTGAGTTCACACACTCCTGAGTGAGGACTCCCCTGAGTGTGCACTACCCTGAGTGTGCGCTCACTTTACTGAAAACTCCCCTGAGTTAGCGCTCCCCTGAGTGTGCACCCCCCTTAGTGTGCGCTCCCCTGAGTGTGCACTTCCCTGAGTGACTGCTCCCGTGAGTGTGCACTCCCCTGAATGTGCACTCGCCTCAGTGAGGGCTACTGAGTGTGAACTCGCCTTAGTGAGGTCTCCCCTAAGTGTGCACTCCCCTGAGTGCATGCTCACCTGAGTGTGCACTCCCCTGAGTGTGCACTCACCTGTGTGCGGACACCCCTGAGTGTGCAGTACCCTGAGTGTGAACTCGCCTGTGTGAGGACCCCCTGAGTGTGCACTCCACTGAATGTGCACTCCCCTGAGTGTACACTCCCCTGAGTGTGCTCTCCCCTGAGTGTGCACTCGCCTGAGGGAGGAATACTGAGTGAGAAATCGCCTGAGTGAGGACTCCCCTGAGTGTGCACTCCCCTGAGTGCATGCTCACCTGAGGGTTCACTCCCCTGAGTGCACACTCCCCTGAGTGTGCACTCGCCTGAGTGAGGACACCCCTGAGTGTGCACTCTCCTGAGTGTGAACTCGCCTGAATGAGGACTCCCCTGAGTGTGCACTCCACTGAATGTGCATTCCCCTGAGTGTGCTCTCCCCTGAGTGTGCACTCCCCTGAATGAGCACTTCCCTGAGTGCACACACCCCTGAGTGTGCACTCGCCTGGGTGTAGAGACCCCTGAATATGCCCTCCCCTGAGTGTGCACTCCCATGAGTGTGTGCTCCCCTGTGTGTGCAATCCCCTGAGTGTGTACTCCCCTGAGTGAGGACTCCACTGAATGAACACTATCCTGAGTGTGCACTCCCGTGAGTGGGGGCTCTCGTGAGTGTGCACTCGCCTGTGTGAGGACTCCCCTGAGTGTGCACTCCCCTGAGTGTGCGCTCACTTTAGTGGAAACTCCCCTGAGTGAGCACTCACCTGAGTGTGCACTCCCCTGAATGTGCACTCGCCTGAGTGAAGACTCCCCTGAGTGTGCACTCCCCTGAGTTTGCACTCTCTTGAGTGTGAACTCGCCTGGGTGAAGACACCCCTGAGTGTGCACTACCCTGAATGTGAACTCGCCTGAGTGAGGCTCCCCTGAGTGTGCACTCCCCTGAGTGAGCGGTCTGCAGAGGGGGTACTCGCTTCGGTGATGACTCCTTTGAGTGAGCCCTCCCCTGAGTGTGCACTCTTCTGAGTTCGCACTCTAATGAGTGAGGACTTCCCTGAGTGTGGACACAACTGAGTGTGCACTCCCCTGAGTGAGCACACCCCTGAGTGTGCACTCCCCTGACTGTGCGCTCGCCTCTTTTAATACACCCCTAAGTGTGCACTCCCCTGAGTGTGCACTCCCCTGAGTGTTCACTCCCCAGTGTGTGCACTCCCCTGCGTGTGCGCTCCCGTGAGTGTGCACTCCTCTGAGTGTGCAATCACCTGGGTGAAGGCACCCCTGAATGCTGACTCGCCTGTGTGAAGAGATCCCTGAGTGTTCACTCCCCTGTGTGTGCACTCCCCTGACTGTTCACTCTCCTGGGTGTGCACTCCCCTGAGTGAGCGCTCCCTTGAGTGTGCAATCCTCTGAGTTTGCACTCTCCTAAATGAGGACTCCCCAGAGTGTGCCCTCTCCTCAGTGTGCGCTCCCCTGTGTGTGCACTCCCCTGAGTGTGTACTCCCCTGAGTGAGGACTCTACTGAGTGCGCACTATCCTGAGTGTGCACTCCCGTGAGTGAGCGCTCTCCTGTGAGCGCACTCACCTGTGTGAGGACTCCCCTGAGTGTGCACTACCCTGAGTGTGAACTCGCCTGTGTGAGGACTCCCCTGAGTGTGCACTCCACTGAATGTGCACTCCCCTGCGTACACACTCCCCTGAGTGTGCTCTCCCCTGAGTGTGCACTCCCCTGAGTGAACAATCCCCTGAGTGCACACACCCCTGAGTGTGCACACGCCTGGGTGTAGACAACCCTGAGTGTGCACTCCCCTGAGTGTGCACTCCCCTGAGTGTTCCCTCTTCAGGGTGTGCCCTCGCATGGGTGTGCCCTCCCCTGAGTGTGCACTCCCCTGAGTGTGCCCTCCCCTGGGTGCGCACTCCCCTGAGTGTGCCCTCCCCTGAGCATGCGCTCTCCTGTGTGTGCACTCCCATGAGTTTGCACTCCCCTGAATGAGGACTCCACTGAGTGCACACTATCCTGTGTGTGCACTCCCATGGGTGAGCGCTCTCCTGAGTGTGCACTCCACTGTGTGAGCACTCACCTGAGTGTGCACTCCCCTGAGTTCACACTCTCCTGAGTGAGGACTACCCTGTGTGTGCACTCCTCTGGGTTTGCGCTCTCCTGAGTGAGGACTCCCCTGAGTTTGCAATCTCCTGTGTGTGCGCTCCCCTGAGATTGCGCTCCCCTGAGTGTGCGCTCCCCTGAGTGAGCACTTCCCTGAGTGCGAACTCCCCTGAGTGTGCACTCCCCTGAGTGAGGACACCCGTGAGTGTGCACTCCCCTGAGTTTGAACTCGCCTGAGGGAAGACTCCCCTGAGTGTGCACTCCACTGAATGAGCACTTCCCTGAGTGTACACTCCCCTGAGTGTGCTCTCCGCTGAGTGTGCACTCCCCTGAGTGAGCGCTCCCCTGAGTGTGCGCTCCCCTGACTGTGAACTCGCCTGTGTGAAGACACCCCTGAGTGTGCACTTCCCTGAGTGTGAACTCGCCTGAGTGGGGATCCCCTGAGTGTGACCTCCCCGGAGTGTGCGCTCCACTGAGTGAGCGCTCCCCAGTGTGTGCACTCCCATGAGTGTGCACTCGCCTGAGTGAGGACCCACCTGAGTGTGCACTATCCTGAGTGTGCACTCCCCTGAGTGAGCGCTCCCCTGAGTGTGCACCGCTTGGAGCCATTCTGGCCCGGTTTGATTCCGGTTTGAGCCGGTCAACAATGGTTTGAGCCGGTCTGCTCCGATTTGAGTCCAGTTTGAGCCGGTCATAACCTGTTTGTGCCGGGCTGGTCCGATTTGAGCTGTTCAAAAACGGTTTGAACTGGTCTAAGAACCGGACTGGTCCTGTTTGAGCTGGTCAAATCCTGTTTGAGCCGGTCTGGACTGGTTTGTGCCGGGTTGAGCCAGTCTGGTCCGGTTTGATCTGTTTGAGCCGGTTTGGTCTGGTTTGAGCCGTTCAAAACCGTTTTTAGCCGCTCTGGTCCGGTTTGATTCCGGTTTGAGCCGGTTTGCTCCTTGTCCGGTTTGAGCCGATCAAAACCGATTTCAGCCTGTCTAGTCCGGTTTGAGTCCGGTTTGAGCTGGTCTGGTACGTTTTTCGTCCGGTTTGAGCCTTTCAAAACAGGTTTGAGGCGGTCTGGTCCGGTTTGTGCCGGTCAAAACGGGTTTGAGTCCGTTTGGAGCCGGTCAAAACCAGTTTGAGCCGGTCTGGTGCGATTTGAGCCGCTAAAAACCGGTTTGAGCCAGTCTAATACGGTCAAAACAGTTTTGAGTCGGTCTGGTCTGGTTTGATCGGGTCTGAACCGGTCTGGTCCATTTTGTGACGGTCAAAACCGGTTTAATCCGGTTTAAGCTGGTCTGGTCTGGTTTGATCCGGTTGAGCCAGTCTGGTCTGGTTTGAGACGGTCAAACCCTGTTTGAGCTGGTCTGTTCCTGTCTGAGTCTGATTTCAGCCGTTTAAACCAGGTTTGACCCGGTGTGGTCCTGTTTGAGTCCATTTTTAGCCAGTCAAAACCGGTTTGAGGCTGTCTGGACCGGTTTCAGCGGGTCAAAAGCGGTTTGCGACCGGTTTGAGCCGGTCTGGTCCGGTTGGAGCCGGTCTGGTCCGTTTTGATCTCGTTGAGCCGGTATGGTGTGGTTTGAGCCAGTTAAAACCAGTTTGAGCGGGTCGGGTCCGGATTGAGTCCAGTTTGAGCCAGTTAATACCGGTTTGAGCTGGTCTGGTCCGGTTTGATCCGGTTTGACCCGTTCTGGTCCTGTTGGATCCGGTTTCAGCCTGTCTGGTCCGCTTTGATCTGATTGAGCCAGTCTGGTCTGGTTTGAGCTGGTCCAAACCGGTTTGAGCCGTTCTGGTCTGGTTTCAGCCGGTCTGGTTGGGTTTGAGCCGGTCAAAACGGGTTTGAGACGGTCTGGTCCGGTTTGAGTCCTGTTTGAGCCGGTCAAAACCGGTTTGAGACGGTCTGGTGCGGTTTGAGTCCGGTTTCAGCCGGACAACACCAGTTTGAGACGGTCTGGTTCGGTTTGAGTGTGTTTTGACCAGTCATAACCGGTTAGAGCCGGTCCAGTAAGCATTGAGCCGGTCAAAACTGGTTTGAGCCGGTCTGCTCTGGTTTGAGCCGTTCAAAACGTGTTTGAGTCGGTCTGGTCTGGTTTGAGTCCGGTTTGAGCTGGTCAACACCGGTTTGAGCCTGTCTGGTCCAGTTTCAGTCAGGTTTGAGCCGGTCAACACCAGTTTGATCCTTTCTGGTCTGGTTTGAGTCCAGTTTGAGCTGGTCTGGTCCCGTTTGAGCAGGTCAAAACGGGTTTGAGCCGTTCTGGTCCGTTTTGAGCGGATGAAAACCGGTTTGAGAAGGTCTAAGAGCCGGTCTGGTCCGGTTTAAACTGGTATAAGCTGGTCTGGTCCGGTTTGATCCGGTTCAGCCGGTCTGGTTCAGTTTCAGCCGGTCAAAACTGTTCTGAGCCAGTCTGGTCCGGTTTTAGTTGGTCTGGTCGGGGTTGACCCGGTCAAAACCGGTTTCAGTCGGTCTCATCCAGTTTCAGCTGGTCTGGTCGGGTTTGAGCCGGTCACAACTGGTTTGTGCCGGTCTGGTCTGACTTGACCCGGTCAAAACTGGTTTGAGGTGGTCTCGTCCCAATTCAGTCGGTCTGGTCGGGTTTGAGCCGGTTAAAACCGGTTTGAGCAAGTCTGGTCCGGTTTGATTCGGTTTCAGTGGTTCTGGTTCGGTTTGATCCGGTTTGAGCCGGTCTGGTCTGCTTTGATCTGGTTGAGCCAGTCTGGTCTGGTTTGAGCTGGTCCAAACCGGTTTGCGCCAGTCTCGTCCGGTTTCAGCCGGTCTGGTCGGGTTTCAGCCAATCAAAACGGGTTTGAGACAGTCTGGTCCGGTTTGAGTCCAGTTTGAGCCGGTCAAAACCGGTTTGAGCCGGTATGGTCCGGTTTGAGTCCGATTTGAGCCGGTCATAATCGGTTAGTGCTGGTCTAGTCCGCTTAGAGCCGGTGAAAACCGGTTTGAGCCGGTCTGGTCCAGTTTTAGCCGGTCTGGACGGGTTTGAGTCGGTCAAAACCGTTTTGAGACGGTCTCATCCAGTTTCAGCCAGTCTGGTCGCGTTTGAGCCGGTCAAAACCGATTTGAGCCAGTCTAGTCCGGTTTCAGTCCGGTTTGAGCCGGTCTGGTACGTTTTTCATCCGGTTTGAGCCTTTCAAAACAGGTTTGAGGGGGTCTGGTCCGGTTTGTGCTTGTCAAAACCGGTTTGAGTCCGTTTGGAGCCGGTCAAAACCAGTTTGAGTCGGTCTGGTGCGATTTGAGCCGCTAAAAACCGGTTTGAGCCAGTCTAATACGGTCAAAACAGTTTTGAGCCGGTCTGGTCCGGTTTGATCGGGTTTGAACCAGTCTGGTCCGTTTTGTGACGGTCAAAACCAGTTTGATCCGGTTTAAACCGGTCTCGTCCGGTTTGATCCGGTTGAGCCGGTCTGGTCTGGTTTGAGACGGTCAATCACTGTTTGAGACAGTCTGTTCCTGTTTGAGTCCGATTTGAGCCTTTTTAAACCGGTTTGACACAGTCTGGTCCTGTTTGAGTCCGTTTAGAGCCAGTCAAAACCGCTTTGAGGCTCTCTGGACCGGTTTCAGCTGGTCAAAAGCGGTTTGCGACTGGTTTGAGGCGGTCTGGTCCGGTTTTGAGCCGGTCTGGTCCGGTTTGATCCGGTTGAGCCGGTATGGTGTGGTTTGAGCCGGTTAAACCCGGTTTGAGTGGGTCGGGTCCAGATTGAGTCCAGTTTGAGTCAGTCAAAACCGGTTTGAGCTGGTCTGGTCCTGTTTGATCCGGTTTCAGTGGTTCTGGTCTTGTTGGATCCGGTTTCAGCCTGTCTGGTCCGCTTTGATCTGATTGAGCCAGTCTGGTCTGGTTTGAGCCGATCCAAACCGGTTTGAGCTGTTCTGGTCCGGTTTCAGCCGGTCTGGTCGGGTTTGAGCCGGTCAAAATGGGTTTGAGACGGTCTGGTCCGGTTTGACTCCGGTTTGAGCCGGTCAAAACCGGTTTGAGACGGTCTAGTCCAGTTTGAGTCCGGTTTGAGATGGCAACACCAGTTTTAGACGGTCTGGTCCAGTTTGAGTGCGGTTTGAGCTGGTGATAATCGGTTAGAGCCGGTCCTGTCCGCATTGAGCCGGTCTAAACCGGTTTGAGCCGGTCTGGTCCATTTCGAGCGGATCAAAACCGGTTTGAGAAGGTCTAAGAGCCGGTTTGGTCCAGTTTAAACTGCTATAAGCTGGTCTGGTCCGATTTGATCCGGTTCAGCCCGTCTGGTTCGGTTTCAGCCGGCCAAAAGTGGTCTGAGCCAGTCTGGTCCGGTTTTAGTTGGTCTGGTCGGGGTTGACCCGGTCAAAACCGGTTTCAGCTGGTCTCATCCAGTTTCAGCCGGTCTGGTCGGGTTTGAGCCGGTCAAAACCGGTTTGTGCCGGTCTGGTCTGATTTGACCCGGTCAAAACTGGTTTGAGGCGGTCTCGACCCAATTCAGCCGGTCTGGTCGGGTTTGAGCCGGTTAAAACCGGTTTGAGCCGGTCTGGTCCGGTTTGATCCGGTTTCAGTGGTTCTGGTTCGGTTTGATCCGGTTTGAGCCTGTCTGGTCTGCTTTGATCTGGTTGAGCCAGTCTGGTCTGGTTTGAGCTGGTCCAAAGCGGTTTGCGCCGGTCTCGTCCGGTTTCAGCCGGTCTGGTCGGGTTTCAGCCAGTCAAAACGGGTTTGAGACGGTCTGGTCCGGTTTGAGTCCGGTTTGAGCCGGTCAAAACCGGTTTTAGCCGGTATGGTCCGGTTTGAGTCTGGTTTGAGCCGGACAACAGCAGTTTGAAACGTTCTGGTCCGGTTTTAGTGCGGTTTGAGCCGGTCATAACTGGTTAGAGCGTGTCTAGTCCGCTTTGAGCTGGTCAAAACCGGTTTGAGTCGGTCTGGTCCGGTTTTAGCCTTTCTGGACGGGTTTGATTCGGTCAAAACCGGTTTGAGGTGGTCTCGTCCAGTTTCAGCCGGTCTGGTCGGGTTTGAGCTGGTCAAAACCGGTTTGAGCTGTTGTGGTCCTGTTTGAATCTGGTTTGTGCTGGTCAAATTTGGTTTGTGCTTCTCTGGTCCGATTTGAGCCGGTCAAAACCGGTCTGAGCCATTCTGGTCCGGTTTGAGTGCGGTTTGAACCGGACAACACCAGTTAGAGACGGTCTGGTCCGGTTTGAGTGTGGTTTTAGCCAGTCATATCCGGTTAGAGCTGGTCTAGTCCGCTTTGAGCAGGTCAAAACCGGTTTGAGCCGGTGTGGTCCTGTTTTAGCCGGTCTGGACGGGTTTGATTCGGTCAAAACCAGTTTGAGGCGGTCTCGTCCAGTTTCAGCCGGTCTGTCTGGGTTTGAGCCGGTCAAAACCAGTTTGAGCCGTTGTGGTCCTGTTTGAGTCTGGTTTGAGCTGATCAGATTCGGTTTTTGCTGCTCTGGTCCGATTTGAGCCGGTCAAAACTGTTCTGAGTCGTTCTGGTCTGGTTTGAGTGCGGTTTGAGCCGGACAACACAAGTTTGAGACGGTCTGGTCCGGTTTGAGTGCGGTTTGAGTCGGTCATAACCGGTTAGAGCCGGTCTAGTCTGCTTTGAGCCAGTCAAAACCGGTTTGAGCTGGTCTGTTCCAGTTTTAGCCGGTCTGGAAAGGTTTAAGTCGGTCAAAACCGGTTTGAGGTGGTCTCGTCCGGTTTTAACTGGTCTGTCCGTGTTTGAGTTGGTCAAAACCGGTTTGAGCCAGTGTGGTCCTGTTTGAGTCTGGTTTGAGCTGGTCAAATTCGGTTTGTGCTTCTCTGGTCCGATTTGAGCCAGTCAAAACCGGTCTGAGCCATTCTGGTCCGGTTTGAGTGCTTGTTTGAGCCCGACAACACCAGTTTGAGACGGACTGGTCCGGTTTGAGTGTGGTTTGAGCCAGTCATATCCGGTTAGAGCCAGTCTAGTCCGCTTTGAGCTGGTCAAAACCGGTTGGAGCCGGTCTGGTCCGGTTTTAGCCAGTCTGGACGGGTTTGATTCGGTCAAAACCGGTTTGAGGCAGTCTCGTCCAGTTTTAACCAGTCTGGTCGGGTTTGAGTCAATCAAAACCGGTTTGAGCCGGTGTGGTCTTGTTTGAGTCTGGTTTGAGATGGTCAAATTTGGTTTTTGCTGCTCTCGTCCGATTTGAGCTGGTCAAAACCGGTTTTAGCCGGACTGGTCCAGTTTGATCCGGTTTAAGCCGTTCTGGTCTGGGTTGATTTGGTTGAGCTGGTATGTTCTGGTTTGAGCCGTTCAAAACCGATTTGAGCCTGTCTGGTCCGGTTTGATTCTGGTTTGAGCCGGTTTGGTCCTTGTCCGGTTTGAGCCGATCAAAACCGATTTGAGCCGGTCTAGTCCGGTTTGAGTCCGGTTTGAGCTGGTCTGCTACGTTTTTCGTCTGGTTTGAGCCGGTCAAAACAGGTTTGAGGCAGTGTGGTCTGGTTTGTTCCGGTCAAAACCAGTTTGAGTCCGTTTGGAGTCGGTCAAAACCGGTTTCAGCCAGTCTCGTCCGGTTTAGCCGGTCTGGTCGGGTTTGAGCCAGTCAAAACTGGTTTGTGACGGTCTGGACTGATTTGACCCGATCAAAATCGGTTTGAGGTGGTCTCGTCCCAATTCAGCCGGTCTGGTCGGGTTTGAGCCAGTTAAAACCGGTTTGAGCCGGTCTGGTCCGGTTTGATCTGGTTTCAGTGGTTCTGGTTCGGTTTCATCCGGTTTGAGCCGGTCCTGTCTGCTTTGATCTGGTTGAGCCAGTCTGGTCTGGTTTGAGCTGGTCCAAACCGGTTTGAGCCGGTCTCGTCCGGTTTCAGCTGGTCTCGTCGGGTTGCAGCCAGTCAAAACGGGTTTGAGCCGGTCTGGTCTGGTTTGAGTCCGGTTTGAGCCAGATAACACCAATTTGAGATGATCTGGTCCAGTTTGAGTGCAGCTAGAGCTGGTCATTATCAGTTAGAGCCGGTCTAGTCTGCTTTGAGCCCCTGGAAACCGGTTTGAACCGGTCTGGTCCGGTTTTAGCCAGTCTGGACGGGTTTCAGTCGGTCAAAACCGGTTTGAGGTGGTCTCATCCAGTTTCTGCCGGTCTGGTCGGGTTAGAGCCTATCAAAACCAGTTTGAGCCGGTGTGGTCCTGTTTGAGTCTGGTTTGAGCTGGTCAAATTCGGTTTGTGCTGCTCTCATCCGATTTGAGCCTGTCAAAACCGGTTTTAGCCGGACTGGTCCGGTTTGATCCGGTTTAAGCCGGTCTGGTCCGGTTTGATTCATTTGAGACAGTATGGTATGGTTTGAGCCGTTCAAAACCGGTTTGAGCCGGTCTGGTGCAGTTTGAGTCCTGTTTGAGCTGGTCAAAACCGGTTTGAGCCGGTCTGGTCCGCTTTTAGCTGGTCTGGATGGGTTTCAATCGGTCAAAACCGGTTTGATCCGGTCTTGTCCCGGTTCAGCCGGTCTGGTCGGATTTGAGCCGGTCAAAAAGCGTTTGAGACGGTCTGGTCCGGTTTGATCCGGTCTAATCCGATGAATGCCGGTTTGAGCCGGTCAAAACCGGATTGAGCCAGTGAAAACCGGTTTGAACCGGTCTGCTCTGTTTGAGCTGGTTAAAACCAGTTTTAGCCGGTCTGGTCCGGTTTTAGCCTGTCTGGGCCGGTCTGGTCCGGTTTGATCCGGTTTCATCTGGTCTGGGCCAGGCGAGTCTGGTTTGATCCGGTCAAAACCGCTTTGAGCCGGTCAAAACGGGTTAGAGCCGGTCTGGTCTGGTTTGAGCCGGTCTGGTCTAGTTTGAGCCGGTTAAAACCGGCTCAGGTCGATCATAACTGGTTTGAGCCGGTCTGGTCTGATTTGAACCGGTCTTGTCTGGTTTGAACGGGTCAAAACCGGTTTGTGGCCCAGTATTAGGCGGTCTGGGACAGTCTGGTCCGGTTTGATTCGATTTTAGCTGGTCTGGGCCGGTCTGATTCGGTTTGATCTGGTCTCATCCGGTCAAAACCGGTTTTAGCTGGTGAAAACCGTTTTCAGCCTGTTTGGTGTGGTTTCAGCCGGTCAAAACCGGTTTGTGGTCCGGTTTTAGCCGGTCTGGTCCGGTCTGGTCCGGTTTTCTCCGGCTTCAGCTGTTCTGGGCCAGCCTGGTGTGGTTTCATCCGGTTTGAGCCGGTCTGGTCCGGTTTTATCCTGTCTAATCTGGTCAAAACCAGTTTGAGCTGCTCTGGTCTGGTTTGCGCCGGTCAAAACCGATTTGAGCCGGTCTGGTCTGGTTTGAGCCGGTCAAAACCTGAATGAGCCGGTATGGCCCGGTTTTAGCCTGTCTGGGCCGGTCTGTTTCGGTTTGAGCCAGTTTGAGCCAGTGTGTGCCAGTCTGGTCCGGTATGATCTGCTTTGAGAAGGTCTGGGTCCGGTTTGATCCGGTCTAATCCGATGAATACCAGTTTGAGCTGGTCAGGTCGGGTTTGAGCCGCTCAAAACAGGTTCGAGACGGTCTGGTCTGGTTGGAGCCGGTCAAAATAAGGTTTGAGTCGGTTTGGCCAGGTTTTAATGGGTCTGGGCCGGTCTGGGTCGGTTTGATCCGGTCTCATATGGTCAAAATCGGTTTCAGCCGGTCAGAACCGATTTGTGGCCTAGTTTTAGACAGTCTGGGCCGTTCTGGTCCCGTTTGATCTGATTTTAGCCAGTCTGGGCCAGTCTGATTCGGTATTGATCCGGTCTCATCCGGTCAAAACCAGTTTTAGCCCTGGTCAAAACCGGTTTTCAGCCGCTCCGGTCTGGTTTGAGCTGGTCAAACGCGGTTTGAGCCGGTCTGGTTTGGTTTGAGCCGGTCAAAATAGGTTTGAACTGGTTTGGCCCAGTTTTAGGCGGTCTGGGCCGGTCTGGTCCGGTTTGATCCGGTTTTAGCCGGTCTGGACCCGTCCTGGTCCAGTTTGATATGATCTCATCCAGTCAAAATAGGTTTCAGCCGGTCAAAACCTGTTTTAAGCTGGTCTGGTGTGGTTTGAGCCGGTCAAAACCAGTTCGAGCCATTCAAAAAGCGGTTTGAGCCGGACATAACCAGATTGAACCTGTTTGATCTGATTTTCACTGGTCTGGGCCGGTCTGATTTGGTTTGATCCGGTCTCATCCGGTCAAAACCGGTTTCAGCCGGTCTGGTGTGGTTTGAGCAGGTCAAAACCGGTTTGAGCCGGTCAAAACCGTTTTTGAGCCGGTTTGATCTGGTTGAAGCCAGTCAAAAGCGATTCGAGCCTGTCTGAGCCGGTCTGTTCTGGTTTGATCCGGTCTAATCAGGTCAAAACCGGATTGAGCCGGTGAAAACCAGTTTTAGCCAGTGTGCAGTGGTTTGAGCCTGTCAAAACCGGTTTGATCCGGTTTAAAACCGGATTGAGCCAGATATAACCGGTTTGAACCAGTCTGGTCTGGTTTGAACATGTCAAAACCGGTTTTGAGCCAGTCAAAACCGGTTCGAGCCATTCAAAACCGGTTTTGAGCCGGTCAAAACCGGATTGAGCCAGTGAAAACCGGTTTGAACCGGTCTGGTCTGTTTGAGCTGGTTAAAAACCGGTTTTAGCCGGTCTGGTCCGGTTTTAGCTGGTCTGGGCCAGTTTGGTCCGGTTTGATCCGGTTTCATCTGGTCTGGGCCAGGCGAGTCTGGTTTGATCCGGGTCAAAACCGCTTTGAGCCGGTCAAAACAGGTTAGAGCCGGGTCTGGTCTGGTTTGAGCCGGTCTGGTCTAGTTTGAGCCGGTCAAAACTGGCTCAGGTCGATCATAACCGGTTTTGAGCCGGTCTGGTCCGATTTGAACCGGTCTTGTCTGGTTTTGAACGGGTCAAAACCGGTTGTGGCCCAGTTTTAGGCGGGTCTGGGACAGTCTGGTCCGGTTTGATTCGATTTTAGCTGGTCTGGGCCGGTGTCTGATTCGGTTTGATCTGGTCTCATCTGGTCAAAACCGGTTTTAGCCGGTGAGAAACCATTTTCAGCCTGTCTGGTGTGGTTTGAGCCGGTCCAAAACCGGTTTGTGGCCCGGTTTTAGCAGGTCTGGCCCGGTCTGGTCCGCTTTTCTCTGGCTTCAGCTGTTCTGGGCCTGCCTGGTGTGGTTTCATCCGGTTTGAGGCCGGTCTGGTCCGGTTTTATCCTGTCTAATCTGGTCAAAACCAGTTTGAGCTGCTCTGGTCTGGGTTTGAGCCAGTCAAAACCGGTTTTTAGCCGGTTTGGTCTGGTTAAAGCCAGTCAAAACCAATTCCAGCCTCTCTGAGCCGGTCTGGTCCAGTTTTGATCCGGTCTAATCAGGGACAAAACCGGTTTGAGCCGTTACAAACCGGTTTTTAGCTGGTCTGGAGTGGTTTGAGCTGGTCAAAACCGGATTGAGCCAGTCAAATCCGGTTTGAACCGGTCTGGTCTGGTTTGAGCCGGTCGAAACCAGTTTGAGCCGGTCTGGCCCGGTTATAGCCGGTCTGGGCCAGGCTTTTCCGGTTTTGATCCGGTGTCATCCGGTCAAAACCGGTCTGGGCCGGTCGAGTCTGGTTTGATCCCGTCAAAACCGCTTTGAGCCGGTCAAAACCGGTTTGAGCCGGTCTAGTCTGGTTTGAGCTGGTCAAAAGCAGTTTGTGGCCCGGTTTCAGCCGGTCTGGCCCGGTCTGGTCCCGTTTTCTCCGGCTTCAGCTCTTCTGGGCCGCTCTGGTGCGGTTTTCATCTGGTTTGAGTCGGTCTGGTCTTGTTTTATCCTGTCTCATCCGGTCAAAACCGCTTTGAGCCAGTCTTGTGTGGTTTGAGCCGGTCAAAACCGGTTTTGAGCTGGTCTGGTCTGGTTTGAGCCGGTCTGGTCTGGTTTGAGCCAGTCAAAACCAGCTTGAGTCGGTCAAAACCGTTTTGAGCCGGTCTGGTCTGGTTTGAAGCGGTGAAAACGGTTTGTGGCCCAGTTTTAGCCGGTCAAAACCGGGTTCACCCGGACTGGTGTGGTTTGAGCAGATCAAAACCGGTTTTTGAGCCGGTCTGGTCTGGTTTGAGCCTTTCTGGTCTGGTTTGAGCTGGTCAAATCTGGTTCGAGCGGGTCAAAACTGGCTTGAGCCTGTTTGGTCTGGTTTGAAGCCAGTCAAAACCGATACGAGCCTGTCTGAGCCAGTCTTGTCTGGTTTGATCCGGTCTAAGCCAGTCTTGTCTGGTTTGATCCGGTCTAATCAGGTCAAAACTGGTTTGAGCCGGTGAAAACCGGTTTTAGCCGGTCTGGACTGGTTTGAGCTGGTCAAAACCGGATTGAGCCAGTCAAAACCGGTTTGAACCGGTCTGGTGTGGTTTGAGCCGGTCAAAAACTGGTTTGAGCTGGTCTAGCCCAGTTTTAGCCGGTCTGGGCCAGTCTGGTCCGGTTTGATCTGGTTTCAGCAGGTCTGTGCCTGTCTGGTCCTGTATGATCCGGTGTGAGTGAGTCTAGTCCGGTTTCATCCATGTCATCCGGTCAAAAGTGGTTTGAGCCAGTCTGTTCTGGTTTGAGCCGGTCAAAATCGGTTTGTTGCCTGGTTTTAGCCGGTCCGGCCTGGTCTGGTCCCGTTTGCTCTGGCTTCAGCTGTTCTGGGCCGGTCTGGTGCGGTTTCATCCGGTTTGAGCCGTTCTGGTCCGGTTTTATCCTGTCTCATCCGGTCAAAACTGGTTTGAGCCGCTCTGGTCTGGTTTGAGCTGATCAAAACCGGTTTGAACCGGTCTGATCTGGTTTGAGCCGGTCAAAACCGGTTTGAGCCGATTTGGCCCGGTTTAGCCGGTCTGGGCCGGTCTTTTCCGGTTTTATGCGGTTTGAGCCGGTCTGGTCCAGTTTGATCTGGTCTCATCCGGTCAAAACCGGTTTCAGGCGGTCTGGTCTTGTTTGAGCCGGTCTGGTGTTGTTTGAGACGGTCTGGTCTGGTTTGAGCTGGTCGAAACCTGTTTGAGCCAGTTTCCCCGGTTTTAGCTTGTCTGGGCCGGTCTGGTCTGGTTTGATGTGGTTTGTGCCGGTCTGGGCTGATCTGGTCCGGTTTGCTCCGGCTTCAGCTGTTCTGGTTCGGTTTGGTGCGGTTTCATCCGATTTGAGCCAGTCTGGTCCGGTTTTTTCATTTCTCATCTGGTCAAAACCGGTTTGAGCCGGTCTGGTCAGGTTTGAGCCGGTCTGGTCTGGTTTGAGCCGGTCAAAACCGGTTCAGGTCGGTCAAAACCGGTTTGTGCCGGTCTGGTCTGGTTTGAGCCGGTCTAAACCGGTTTGAGCCGATTTGACCCGGTTTTAGCCGGTCGGGGCCGGTCTTTTCCGGTTTGATGCGGTTTGAGCCGGTATGGTCCGGATCGATCCGGTCTCATCCGGTCAAAACCAGTTTGAGCCGGTCTGGTCTGGTTTGAGCCGGTCTGGTCTGGTTTGAGCCGGTCAAAACCGGTTTGTGGGCCGGTTTTAGCCGGTCTGGCCTGGTCTGGTCCGATTTGCTCTGGCTTCAGCTGTTCTGCGCCAATCTGGTGAGGTTTCATCCAGTTTGAGCCGTTCTGGTCCGGTTTTTTCCTGTCTCATCCGGTCAAAACCGTTTTCAGCCGGTCTGGTCTGGTTTGAGCTGGTCAATATAGTTTTGAGACGGTTTGGCCTGGTTTTAGACGGTCTGGGCCATTCTGGTCCGGTTTCATCTTGTTTTAGCCGGTCTGGGCCCGTCTGGTCCGGTATGATCCGTTCTCATATGGTCAAAATCGGTTTCAGCTGGTCAAAACTGGTTTGAGCCGGTCTGGTGTGGTTTGAGCCAGTCAAATCCGGTTTTGAGCCGGTCTGGTGTGTTTTGAGCTGGTCAAAACTGGTTTGAGCCGGTCTGTTCCGGTTTGAGCCAGTCAAAATAGCTTTGAGCCGGTTTAGCCTGGTTTTAGGCGGTCTGGGCCAGTCTGGTCCGGTTTGTTTCGCTTTTAGCCGGACTGGAGCCGTCTGGTCCGGTTTGATCCGGTCTCAACCAGTCAAAATCGGTTTCAGACGGTCAAAACCGGTTTGAGCCGGTCTGGTGTGGTTTGAGCCGGTCAAAACCGGTTTGAGCCGGTCAAAAGCGGTTCAAGCCATTCAAAACCGGTTTGACCCGGTCAAAACTGGATTGAACCAGTCTGGTCTGGTTTGAGCCGGTCAAAACCGGTTTGAGCTGCTCTGGTCTGGTTTTAGCCGGTGTGGTATGATTTGAGCCGGTCAAAACCGGCTCAGGTCGGTCAAAACCGGTTTGAGTCTTTCTCGTCTGGTTTGAACTGGTCAAAACCGGTTTGTGGCCCAGTTTTAGGCGGTCTGGGCCGGTCTGGTCCGATTTGATCTGGTTCAGCTGGTCTGGGCCTGTGTGGTCCGGTTTGATCCGGTGTGAGTCAGTCTGGTCCGGTTTGATCCGGTGTCATCCGGTCAAAACCGGTTTCAGATGGTCTGGTCTGGTTTGGGCCAGTCAAAACTGGTTTGAGCCGTTCTGGTCTTGTTAGAGCCAGTCTGGTCTGGTTTGAGCCCGTCAAAGCCGATTCTAGCCCGTGAAAACTGGTTTGAGCCGGTTTGGTCTGGTTGAAGCCAATGAAAACCGATTCGAGCCTGTCTGATCCGGTCTGGTCCGGTTTGATCCGGTCTGGTCGGTTTGAGCCAGTCAAAACCGGCTCAGGTCGGTCAAAACCGGTTTGAGCCGGTCTGGTCTGGTTTGAGCCAGTCAAAACCGGTTTGTGGCCCGGTTTTAGCCGGTCTGGCCTGGTCTGGTCCGGTTTGATCCGGTTTCAGCTGGTCTGGGTCGGTCGAGTCCGGTTTGATCCGGTCAAAACCGCTTTGAGCTAGTCAAAAGCGGTTTGAACCTGTCTGGTCTGGTTTGAGCCAGTTGGGTCTGGTTTGAGCCTGTCAAAACCGGCTCAGGTCCGTCAAAACCGGTTTGAGCCGGTCTGGTCTGGTTTGAATCAGTCAAATCCGGTTTGTGGCCCAGGTTTAGGCGGTCTGGGCCCATCTGCTCCGGTTTGATCCGGTGCGAGCCACTCTGGTCCATTTTGATCCGTGTCATCCGGTCAAAACTGGTTTGAGCCGCTCTGGTCTGGTTTGAGCCAGTCTGGTCTGGTTTGAGCAGGTCAAAACCGGCTCAGGCCGGTCAAAACCGGTTTGAGCCGGTCTGCTCTGGTTTGAGCCGGTCAAAACCGGTTTGTGGCCCAGTTTTAGGTGGTCTGGGCCGGTCTGCTCCTGTTTGATCCGATTTCCCCCGGTTTGGGCCGATCTGATTCGGTTTGATCCGGTCTCATCGGGTCAAATCCGGTTTCAGCCAGTCTGGTGTGGTTTGTGCAGGTCAAAACCGGTTTTTAGCCGGTCTGGTCTGGATTGAGCCGGTCTGGTCTGGTTTGAGCCAGTCAAAATCGGTTCGAGCTGGTCAAAACCGGTTTGAACCAGTTTGGTCTGCTTGAAGCCAGTCAAAACTGATTCGAGCCTGTCTGAGCCGGTCTGGTCCGGTTTGATCCGGTGTCATCCAGTCAAAAGCTGTTTTAACCGGTCTGGTCCGGTTTGAGCCGGTCTGTTCTGGTTTGAGCCGGTCAAAACCAGCTCAGGCTGGTCAAAACCGGTTTGAGCCGGTCTGGTCTGGTTTGTGCCAGTCAAAACCGGTTTGTGGCCCAGTTTTAGCTGATCTGGCCTCGTCTGGTCCGGTTTGCTCCAGCTTCAGCTGTTCTGGGCCAGTCTGGTGTGGTTTCATCCGGTTTTAGCCGGTCTGGTCTGGTTTTATCCTGTCTCATCCGGTCAAAACCGGTTTGAGCCAATCTCTTCTAGTTTCAGCCGGTCAAAACCGGTTTGAGCCAGTGTGGTCTGATTTGCGCCGGTCTGCTCTGGTTTGAGCCAGTCAAAACCTGATTGAGCCGGTTTGGCTCGGTTTTAGACTGTCTAGGCCGGTCTGGTTCGGTTTGAGCCAGTTTTAGCTGGTTTGTTAAGGTTCTGTGCGGTATGATCCGGTTTGAGAGGATTCTGGTCCAGTTTGATCCAGTCTAATCCGATCAAAACCGGTTTGAGCCGGTCAGGTCTGGTTTGAGCCGGTCAAAAGAGGTTCAAGCTGGTCTGGTCTAGTTTGAGCCGGTCAAAATAGGTTTGAGCCGGTTTGGCCCGGTTTTAGGTGGTCTGGGCCGGTCTGGTCCGGTTTGATCCGGTTTGAGCCAGTCTGGTCTGGTTTGGGCCGGTCAAAACAGGTTTGAGCTGGTCAAAATAGGTTTGAGCCTCTTTGGCCCGGTTTTAGGTGGTTTGTGCCGTTCTTGTCCAGTTTGATCCGATTTTAGCCGGTCTGGGCCCGTCTGGTCCGGTTTGATCCGGTCTCATATGGTCAAAATCGGTTTGAGCCGGTCAAAACCAGTTTGAGCTGGTCGGGTGTGTTTTGAGCCATTCAAAACCGGTTTGAGCCAGTCAAAAATCGTTCGAGCCGTTCAAAACCGGTTGAGCCGGTTAAAACCGGATTGAACTGGTCCGGTCTGGTTTGAGCCGGTCAAAACCAGTTTGAGCCGGTGTGGTCTGGTTTGAGCCAGTCTGGTCTGGTTTGAGCTGGTCAAAACCGGCTTAGGTCTGTCAAAACCGGTTTGAGCCAGTATGGTCTGGTTAGAACTGGTCAAAACCGGTTTGTGGCCCAGTTTTGGGTGCTCTGGCCCGGTCTGGTCCGGTTTGATTCCATTTTAGCCGGTCCTGGCTGGTCTGATTCGGTTTGATCCGTTCTCACCGGTCAAAACCGGTTTTAGCCAGTCAAAACCGGTTTCACCGGTCTGGTGTGGTTTGAGCAGGTCAAAACCGGTTTGAGCCGGTCTGGTCTGGTTTGAGCCGGTCTAGTCTGGTTTGAGCCGCTCAAAACCGGTTCGAGCTGGTCAAAACCAGTTTGAGCCGGTTTGGTCTGGTTGAAGCCAGGCCAAACGGATTCGAGCCTGTCTGAGACGGTCTGGTCCGGTTTGATCCAGTCTAATCAGGTCCAAACCGGTTTGAGCTGGTGAAAATCGGTTTTACCCTGTCTGGAGTGGTTTGAGCCGGTCAAAACTGGTTTGAGTCGGTCAAAACCGGATTGAGCCAGTCAAAACTGGTTTGAACCGGTCTGGTCTGGTTTGAGCCGGTCAAAACCGATTTGAGGCGTTCTGGCCCGGTTTTAGCCGGTCTGGGCCGGTGTGGTCCGGTTTGATCCGGTTTCAGCTGGTCTGGGGCTGTCTGGTCTGGTTTGATCCGGTGTGAGCGGGTCTGGTCCGGTTTGATCTGGTGTCATCCGGTCAAAACCGCTTTGACCCGGTCAAAACCGGTTTGAGCCGGTCTGGTCTGGTTTGAGCTGGTCAAAACCGATTTGACCCGGTCAAATCCGATTTGAGCTGGTCTGGTCTGGTTTGAGCCGGTCTGGTCTGGTTTGTACCAGACAAAACCGGTTCTAGCTGGTCAAAACTGGTTTGAGCCGGTTTGGTCTGGTTGAAGCCAGTCAAAACCGATTCGAGCCTGTCTTAGCCAGTCTGGTCCAGTTTGATCCGGTCTAATCAGGTCAAAACCGTTTTGAGCCGGGGGAAAAACCGGTTTTAGCCGGTCTGGAGTGGTTTGATGTGGTCAAAACCGCTTTGAGGCGGTCAAAACCGGTTTGAGCCGGTCTGTTCTGGTTTGAGCCAGTCAAAACCGGCACAGGTCGGTCAAAACTGGTTTGAGCCGGTCTTGTCTGGTTTGAACCCGTCAAAACCAGTTTGTGGCCCAGTTTAAGGTGGTCTGGGCCGGTCTGGTCCGGTTTGTTCCAATTTTAGCTGGTCTGGGCCAGTCTCATTCGGTTTGATCAGATCTCATCCGGTGAAAACCGGTTTTAGCCGGTCAAAATCGGTTTGAGCCGGTCTGGTCCGGTTTGAGGCGGTCAAAACCGGCTCAGGCCGGTCAAAACCAATTTCAGCCAGTCCAAACCAGTTTGAGACGGTCAAAACCGGATTGAGCCAGTCAAAACTGGATTGAACCAGTCTAGTCTGGTTTGAGACGGTCAAAACCGGTTTGAGCCGGTCTGGCCCAGTTTTAGCCGGTGTGGGCCTGCCTGGTCTGGTTTGATCCGGTGTGAGCTGGTCTGGTCCGGTTTGATCCGGTGTCATCTGGTCAAAATCGGATTGAGCCGGTCTGCTCCGGTTTGAGCCGGTCTGGTCTGGTTTGAGCCAGTCAAACCCGGTTTGAGCCGGTCAAACCGGTGTGAGCCGGTCTGGTCTGGTTTTAGCAGGTCTGGTCTGGTTAGAGCCGGTCAAAACTGGTTCGAGCCGGTCAAAACCGGATTAAGCTGGTTTGGTCTGGTTGAAGCTAGTCAAAACCGATTCGAGCCTGTCTGAGCCGGTCTGGTCTGGTTTGATCCGGTCTAATCAGATCAAAACCGGTTTGAGCCAGTCAAAACCGGATTGAGCCAGTCACAACCGGTTTGAACCTCTCTGGTCTGGTTTGAGACAGTCAAAACCGGTTTGAGCCAGTCTAGCCCGGTTTTAGCCAGTCTGGGCAGGTCTGGTCCGGCTTGATCTGGTTTCAGCCGGTCTGGGCCTGTCTGGTCAGGTTTGATCTGGTGTGAGCCGGTCTGGTCCGGTTTGAGCCGGTCTGGTCTGGTTTGAGCTGGTCAAACCCGGTTTGATCCGGTCAAACCGGTGTGAGCCGGTCTGGTCTGGTTTTAGCCGGTCTGGTCTGGTATGAGCCGGTCAAAACTGGTTTGAGCCGGTCAAAACCGGATTAAGCTGGTTTGGTCTGGTTGAAGCCAGTCAAAACCGATTCGAGCCTGTCTGAGCCCGTCTGGTCTGGTTTGATCCAGTCTAATCAGGTCAAAACCGGTTTGAGCCAGTCAAAACCGGATTGAGCCAGTCACAACCGGTTTGAACCTCTCTGGTCTGGTTTGAGACAGTCAAAACCGGTTTGAGCCGGTCTAGCCCGGTTTTAGCCAGTCTGGGCAGGTCTGGTCCGGCTTGATCTGGTTTCAGCCGGTCTGGGCCTGTCTGGTCAGGTTTGATCTGGTGTGAGCCGGTCTGGTCAGGTTTGATCCGGAGTCATCCGGTCAAAACCGGTATGAGCCATTCTGGTCCAGTTTGACATTGTGGTCTGGTTTGAGCCGGTCAAAACCGGTTTGTGGCCCAGTTTTAGCCGGTCTGGGACGGTCTGCTCCGGTTTGATCCAGTTTCAGCTGGTCTGGGCCGGTCGAGTCCGTTTTGATCCGGTCAAAAGCGCTTTGAGCTGTTCAAAACTATTTTGAGCCAGTCTGGTCTGGTTTGAGCCGATCTGGTCTGGTTTGAGCCGGTCAAAACCTGATAGAGCCGGTTTGGCCTGGTTTTAGCCTGTCTAGGCCGGGCTGGTTCGGTTTGAGACGGTTTGAGCTGGTTTGTGCTGGTCTGGTCTGGTATGATCCGGTTTGGGAAGGTCTGGTCCGGTTTGATCCGGTCTCATCCGGTCAAAACCGGTTTGAGCTGGTCAGGACTGGTTTGAGCCGTTCAAAGCAGGTTCGACCCGGTCTGGTCTGGTTTTAGCCGGTCAAAAAAAGTTTGAGCCGGTTTGGCACGGTTTTAGGCGGTCTGGGCCGGTCTGGTCCTGTTTGATCCGGTTTGAGCCGGCCTGGGCCCGTCTGGTCCGGTTTGATACTGTCTAATATGGTCAAAATCTGTTTCAGCCGTTCAAAACCGGTTTGAGCTGGTCAAAACTGCATTGAACCGGTCTGGTTTGGTTTGATCCGGTTTCAGCTGGTCTGGGTCGGTCGAATCGGGTTTGATCTGGTCAAAACCGCTTTGAGCCGGTAAAAACCGTTTTGAGCCAGTCTGGTCTGGTTTGAGCCGGTCAAAACCGGCTCAGGTCCGTCAAAACCGGTTTGAGCTGGTCTCGTCTGGTTTGAACCCGTCAAAACCGGTTTGTGGCCCAGTTTTAGGCGGTCTGGGCCGGTCTCGCCCAGTGTGATCTGATTTTAGCCGGTCTGGGCCCGTCTGATTCTGTTTGATCCGGTCTCATCCAGTCAAAACCTGTTTTAGCCTGTCAAAACCAATTTCAGCCCATCTGGTGTGGTTTGAGCAGGTCAAAACTTGTTTGAGTCGGTCTCGTCTGGTTTCAGCCGGTCAAAACCGGTTCGAGCCGGTTTGGTCTGGCTGAAGCCAGTCAAAACTGATTCGAGTCTGTCTGAGCCAGTCTGGCACGGTTTGATCCAGTCTAATCAGGTCAAAACCGTTTTGAGCCGGTCAAAACCGGTTTGAGCCAGTCTGGTCTGGTTTGAGCCGGTTTGGTCTGGTTTGAGACGGTCAAAACCGCTTCGAGCTGGTCAAAACCGGTTTGAGCCGGTTTGGTCTGGTTGAAGCCAGTCAAAACCGATTCGAGCCTGTCTGAGCCAGTCTGGCACGGTTTGATCCGGTCTAATCAGGTCAAAACCGTTTTGAGCCAGTGAAAACCGGTTTTAGCCGGTCTGGAGGGGTTTGAACCGGTCTAAACGGGTTTGAGCCGGTCAAAACCGAATTGAGCCCATCAAAACCTGTTTGGACCGGTCTGGTCTGATTTCAGCTGATCAAAACCGGTTTGAGCCGGTCTGGCTCGGTTTTAGCCGGTCTTGGCCGGTCTGGTCAGGTTTGATCCAGTTTCAGCCTGTCTGGTCCTGTCTTGTCCGGTTTGATCCGGTGTGAGCCGGTCTGGTCCTGTTTGATCCGGTGTCATCCGGTCAAAACTGGATTGAGCCGGTCTGGTCCGGTTTGAGCCAGTCTTGTCTGGTTTGAGCCGGTCAAAACAGGTTTGTGGCCCGGTTTTAGCTGCTCTGGGCCGGTCTGGTCCGGTTTCATCCAGTTTCAGCTGGTCTGGCCCGGTCGAGTCTGGTTTGATCCAGTCCAAACCGCTTTGAGCTGGTCAAAACCGGTTTGAGCTGGTCTGGTCTGGTTTGAGCTGGTCTGGTCTGGTTTGACCCGGTCTGGTCTGGTTTGAGCCAGTCAAAACCGGTTCAGGCCGGTCAAAACCGGTTTGAGCTGGTCAAAACCGGATTGAACCTGTCTGGTTTGGTTTGAGCCGGTCGATACCGGTTTGAGCCGGTCAAAACCGGTTTGAGCACTTCTGGTCTGGTTTGAGCCGGTCTGGTCTGGTTTGAACCTGTAAAAACCGGTTTGAGACGTTCTGGTCTGGTTTGTCCCAGTCAAAACCAGTTTGTGAACCGGGTTTTTCCTGTCTGGGCCGGTCTGGTCCAGTTTGATGCGATTTCAGCTGGTGTGGGCTGGTCGAGTCCGGTTTGATCCGGTCAAAACCGCTTTGAGCTGGTCAAAAATGGTTTGAGCCAGTCTGGTCTGGTTTAAGCCAGTCTGGTCTGGTTTGAGCCGGTCAAAACATGCTCGGGTCGGTCAAAACCGGTTTGAGCCGGTCTGGTCTGGTTTGAACGGGTCAAAAACGGTTTGTGGTCCAGTTTTCGGCGGCGTGGGCCGGTCTGGTGTGGTTTGATCCGATTTTAGCCGATCTGGGCTGGTCTGATTGGGTTTGATCTGGTCTCATCTGGTCAAACCCGGTTTTAGCTGTCAAAAGCGGTTTCAGCCGGTCTGGTGTGGTTTGAGCAGGTCAAAACCGGTTTGAACCAGTCTGGTCCGGTTTGAGGCAGTCTGGTCTGCTTTGAACCGGCCAAACCCGGCTCAGGCTGGTCAAAACTGGTTTGAGCCGGTCTGGGGGTCTGGTCCGGTTTGCACCGGCTTCAGCTCTTCTGGTCCGGTGTGGTGCGGTTTCATCTGGTTTGTGCCGGTCTGGTCCGGTTTTATTCTGTCTCATCCGGCCAAAACCGGTTTGAGCCAGACTGGTCTGGTTTGAGCCGATCAAAACCGGTTTGATACAGTCTGCTCTGGTTTGAGCCGGTCTGGTCTTGTTTGAGCCGGTCAAAACCTGAATGAGCCGGTTTGGCCCGGTTTTAGCCTGTCTGGGCCGGTCTGGTTCGGTTTGAGCCGGTTTGAGCCGATTTGTGCCGGTCTGGTCCGGTATGATCCGGTTTGAGAAGGTCTGCTCCGGTTTCATCCGGTCTAATCCTGTCAAAACTGGTTTGAGCTGGTCAGGTCTGCTTTGAGCCGGTCAAAACAGGTTCGAGCCTGTCTGGTCTGGTTTGAGCCAGTCAAAAGAGGTTTGAGCCGGTTTGACCCGTTTTTAGGTGGTCTGGGCCGCTGTGGTCCTGTTTGATCCGGTTTGAGCTGGCCTGGTCTCGTTTTAGCCGGTCAAAACCGGCTTGAGACGGTCTGGTCTGGTTTGAGCTGGTCAAAATAGGTTTGAGCGGGTTTGGCCTGGTTTTAGGCGGTCAGGGCCGGTCTGGTCCGGAATGATCCTGTTTTAGCCGGTCTGGGCCCGTTTGGTCCGGTTTGATCCGGTCTCATCTGGTCAAAATCGGTTTCAGCTGGTCAAAACCGGTTTGAGCCGGTCTCATGTGATTTGAGACGGTCAAAACCGGTTTGTGGCGGTCAAAAGCGGTTCGAGCCGTTAAAAATCAGTTTGAGATGGTCAAAATCGGATTGAACCGGTCTGGTCTGGTTTGAGCCGGTCAAAAGCGGTTCAAGCCGGTCAAAACCGGTTTCAGCCGGTTTTGTCTGGTTGAAGCCAGTCTAAACCGATTCGAGCCTGTCTGAGCCTGTCTGGTCCGGTTTGATCCGGTTTAATCAGGTCAAAACCGGTTTGAGCCGGTGAAAACCGGTTTTAGCCAGTCTGGAGTGGTTTGAGCCAGTCAAAACCGGTTTGAGCCGGTCAAAACCGGATTGAGCCAGTCAAAACCGGTTTGAACCTGTCTGGTCTGGTTTGAGCCGGTCAAAACCGTTTTGAGCCGGTCTGGCCCGGTTTTAGCCGGTCTGGGCCGGTCTGGCCCGGTTTGATCTCGTTTCAGCCTTTCTGGGCCTGTCTGGTCTGGTTTGATCCGGTGTGAGCCGGTCTGGTCCTGTTTGATACGGTGTCATCCGTTCAAAACCGGTTTGAGCCGGTCTGGTCCGGTTTGAGCCGGTCTGGACTGCTATGAGCCGGTCAAAACCAGCTCAGGCTGGTCAAAACCGGTTTGAGCCGGTCTGGTCTGGTTTGAGCCGCTCAAAACCGGTTTGTGGCCCACTTTTAGCCGATCTGGCCCCGTGTGGTCCGGTTTGCTCGGGCTTCAGCTCTTCTGGGCCGGTCTGCTGCGGTTTCATCCGGTTTGAGCCGGTCTGGTCTGATTTTATCCTGTCTCATCCGGTCAAAACCGGATTGAGCCAGTCTCTTCTAGTTTCAGCCAGTCAAACCAGTTTGAGGCAGTGTGGTCTGGTTTGAGCCGGTCTGGTCTGGTTTGAGCCAGTCAAAATCTGATTGAGACGGATTGGCCCGGTTTTAGCCTGTCTGGGCCGGTCTGGTTCGGTTTGAGGCAGTTTGAGCTGGTTTGTGCCGGTCTGGTCCAGTATGATCCGGTTTGAAAAGGTCTGGTACGGTTTGATCCAGTCTAATCCGATCAAAACCGGTGTGAGCCAATCAGGACTGGTTTGAGCCGGTCAAAACAGGTTCAAGTCGGTCTGGTCTGGTTTGAGCTGGTCAAAATAGGTTTGAGCCGGTTTGGCCCGGTTTTAGGCGGTCTGGGCCATTCTGGTCCGGTTTGATCTGGTTTTAGCCGTTCTAGGCCCGTCTTGTCCGGTTTGATCCAGTCTCATATGGTCAAAATCGGTTTCAGCCGGTCAAAACCGGTTTGAGCCGGTCTGGTGTGGTTTGATCAGTTCAAAACCGGTTTGATCCGGTCAAAATCGCTTCGAGCTGTTCAAAACCGGTTTGACCCAGTCAAAACCGGATTGAACCAGTCTGGTCTGGTTTGAGCCAGTCAAAACCGGTTTGAGCTGGTCTGGTCTGGTTTCAAACGGTCTGGTCGGGTTTGAGTCGCTCAAAACCGGCTTAGGTCGGTCAAAACCGGTTTGAGCTGGTCTGGTCTCGTTACAACCGTTCAAAACCGGTTTGTGGCCCAGTTTTAGGCGGTCTGGGCCGCTCTGGTCCGGTGTGATCCGATTTTCGCTGGTCTGGGCCGGTCTGATTTGGTTTGATCCAGTCTCATCCGGTCAAAACCGGTTTTAGCGTGTCAAAACCAATTTCTGCCGGTATGGTGTGGTTTGGTCAGGTCAAAAGCGGATTGAGCCCGTCAGGTCGGGTTTGAGACGGTCAGGTCTGTTTTGAACCAGTCAAAATGCGATTGAGCCAGTTTGGCACGGTTTTAGACGGTCTGGGCCAGTCTGATTTGTTCGATCCGGTTTGAGCCGGTCTGGACTGGTTTGAGCCAGTGAAAACCGGTTTGAGCCGGTCTGGTCTGGTATGAGCCGGTTTGGTCTGGTTTGAGCAGGTCAAAACCGCTTCGAGCCGGTCAAAACCGGTTTGAGCCGGTTTGGTCTGGTTGAAGCCAGTCAAAACCGATTCGAGCCTGTCTGAGCCGGTCTGGCCCGGTTTGATCCGGTCTAATCAGGTCAAAACTGTTTTGAGCCAGTGAAAACCGGTTTTAGCCGGTCTGGAGTGGTTTGAGCTGGACAAAACCGGTTGGAGCTGGTGAAAACCGAATTGAGCCCATCAAAACCGGTTTGAACTGGTCTGGTCTGATTTGAGCCGATCAAAACCGGTTTGAGCTGGTCTGGCCCGGTTTTAGCCGGTGTGGACCGATCTGGTCCAGTTTGATCCGGTTACAGCCGGTCTGGGCCTGTCTGGTCTGGTTTGATTCGGTGTGAGCCGGTCTGGTCCTCTTTGATCTGGTGTCTTCCGGTCAAAACCGTTTTGAGCCGGTCTGGTCCAGTTTGAGCCGGTCTGCTCTGGTTTGAGCCAGTCAAAACTGGTTGGTGGCCCGGTTTTAGCTGCTTTGGGCTGGTCTGGTCCGGTTTCATCCGGTTTCAGCTGGTCTGGGCCGGTCGAGTCTGGTTTGATCTGGTCCACACCACTTTGAGCCGGTCAAAACCGCTTTGAGCCGGTCTGGTCTGGTTTGAGCCGATGAAAACCGGCTAGGTCAGTCAAAACCCGTTTGGGCCAGTCTGGTCTGGTTTGAACCGGTGAAAACCGGTTTGTGGCCCAGTTTTAGGCGGTCTGGGCCGGGCTGGTACGTTTTGATCTGATTTTAGCCGGTCTGGGCCGGTCTGATTCAGTTTGATCCGTTCTCATCCGCTCAAAACTGGTCTCATCTGGTCAAAACCAGTTTCAGCCGGTCGGGTGTGGTTTGAGCAGGTCAAAACCGTTTTGAGCCGGTCTGGTCTGGTATGAGCCGGTCTGCTCTGGTTTAAGACGGTGAAAACCGATTCGAGCCTCTCTGAGCCGGTCTGGTCTGGTTTGATCCGGTCTAATCAGGTGAAAACCGGTTTGAGCTGGTGAAAACCGGTTTTAGCCGGTCTGGAGTGGTTTGAGCTGGTCAAAACTGGTTTGAGCCGGTCAAAACCGGAATGAGCCAGTCAAAACCGGTTTGAACCGGTCTGGTCTGGTTTGAGCCGCTCTGGCCCGGTTTGAGCTGGTCTGGCCCGGTTTTAGCCGGTCCAGGCCGGTCTCTTCCTGTTTGATCTGGTTTCAGCCGGTCTGGGCCTGTCTGGTCCAGTTTGATGCGGTGGGAGCCGGTGTGCTCCGGTTTGAGCCGGTGTCATCCGGTCAAAACCGGTTTGAGCCGGTCTGGTCCGGTTTGAGCCAGTGTCGACTGGTTTGAGCCGGTCAAAATTGGTTCAGGATGGTGAAAACCGGTTTGTGGCCCGGTTTCAGCCGGTCTCGGCCGGTCTGCTCCGGTTTTTTCCAGTTTCAGCTGGTCTGGGCCAGTCAAGTCTGGTTTCATCTGGTCAAAACCGCTTTGAGCTGGTCAAAACCGGTTTGAGCCAGTCTGTTCTGGTTTGAGCCGGTCAAAACCGGCTCAGAACTGTCAAAACCGGTATGAGCCTGTCTGGTCTGCATTGAACCTGTCAAAACCGGTTTGTGGCCCAGTTTAAGGTGGTCTGGGCCGGTCTAGTCTGGTTTGATCTGATTTTAGCCGTTCTGGGCAGGTCTGATTTGGTTTATCCGGTCTCATCCGGTCAAAACCAGTTTTAGCTGGTCAAAACCGATACGAGCCGTTCAAAATCGGATTGAGCCATTCAAAACCGGATTTAAAAGGTCTGCTCTGGTTTGAGCCGGTAATAACCGCTATGAGCTGGTCAAAACATTTTTGAGATGGTCTGATCTGGTTTAACCCTTCTGGTCTGTTTTGAGCTGGTCAAAACCGATTTGTGGCCTAGATTTAGGCGGTCTGGGCCGGTCTGGTCACTTTGAAAATACCACAAGAACATACTTAGCGAAAGGCTACATGAGGGGAAAGCTTTAACTCTGTGAGATGAATTAACAGAACACAAAGCCGTTTCTCAGAAAGCTTCTTTCCATTTTCTAATGGAAGAGATTCACTTTTTCACCATAGCCCTCTATGGGCTTCCAAATATCACTTTGCAAATTCCACAAAAACAGTCTTAGCGAAGGGCTTCTTGAGGGGAAAGCTGTAACTCTGTGAGACGAATTACAGAACACAACGAAGTTTCTCAGAATACTTCTTTCAAGTTTTAAATGAAGATAATTAGTTTTTCACAATAGCACTCTATAGAATTCTGAATAGCACTTTGCAAATTAAACAAGAACAGTTTCAGCGAAAGGCTTCTTGAGGGGAAAGCTGTAACTCTGTGAGATGAATTAAGAGAACACAAAGCCGTTTCTCAGAAAACTTCTTTCAAGTTTTTAGCTGAAGACATTTCCTTTTTAACCATAGCCCTCTAAGGGCTTCCAAATATCACCTTGCAAATTCCACAAGAACAGTCTTAGTGAAAGACTTCTTGAGGGGAATGCTGTAACTCTGTGAGATGAAATAACAGAACACAAAGCAGTTTCTCAGAAAGCTTCTTTCAGGTTTTTAACTGAAGATATTTACTTTTTCACAATAGGCATCTCTGGGGTACCAAATATCACTTTGGAAATTCCACAAGAACAGTCTTAGTGTAGGACATCTTGAGGGGAAAGCTGTAACTCTGTGAGATGAATTAACAGAACACAAAGAAGTTTCTAAGAAACCTTCTTTTCAGTTTTTATCTTAGGATATTTCCTTTCTAACCATAGCCCTCTATGCGCTTCCAAATATCACTTTGCAAATTCTGCAAGAACAGTCTTAGCGAAAGGCTTCTTGAGGGGAAATCAGTTACTCTGTGAGATGAATTACCAGAATATAAAGCAGTTTTTCAGAAAACTTCTTTCCAGTTTTTAATGAAGATATTTTCTTTTTCACCATCGCCCTCCATGGTCTTCCAGATATCACTTTGAATATTACACAAGAACAGTCTTAGTGAACGTCTTCTTGAGGGGAAAGCTGTAACACTGTGAGACGAATTAACAGAACACAAAGCAGTTTCACAGAAAGCTTCTTTCCGATTTTTATCTGAGGACATTTACTTTTTCACCATATCCCTCTAGTGTCTTCCAAATATCACTTTGCAAATTCCACAAGAACAATCTTTGCGAAAGGCTTCATGAGGGGAAACCTGAAACTCTGTGAGATGAATTAACAGAACACAAAACAGTTTCTCAGATAGATTCTTTCCAGTTTTTATCTGAACATATTTTATTTTTCACCATAACCCACCATGGGCTTCCAAATATCACTTTGCAAATTCCAAAACAACAGTCTTAGTGAACGGCCTCTTGAGGGGGAAGCTGTAACTCTGTGAGATCAACTAGAAGAACACAAAGAAGTTTCTCAGAAAGCTTCTTTCCAGTTTTTACCAGAGGACTTTCCCTTTTTCACCATAGGCTTCTATGGGATTCCAAATATAAGCTTGCAAATTCCACAAGAACAGTCTAAGCGAAAGGTTTCTTGAGGGGTAAGCTGTAACTCTGTGAGATGATTAACAGAACACAAAGCACTTTCTCAGAAAGCTTCTTTGCAGATTTTAACTGAAGATATTTCCTTTTTCACCGTAGCCCTCTATGGTCTTCCAAATATCACTTTGCAAATTTCACAAGAACAGTCTTAGCGAAAGGCTTCTTGAGGGGAAAGCTATAACTCTGTGAGATGAATTAACAGTACACAAAACAGTTTCTCAGAAAGCTTCTTTCCAGTTTTTAACTTAAGATATTACCTTTTTCACCATAGCCCTCTATAGGCTTCCAAATATCACTTTCCAAATTCAACAAGAACCGTCTTAGCGAAAGTCTTCTTCACGGGAAAGCTGTTACTCTGTGGGATGAATTAACAGAACACAAAGCCGTTTCTCAAAATGCTTCTTTCCAGTTTTTAATGGAAGAGGTTTCCTTTTTCACCATAGCCCTCTAAGGGCATCCAAATATCACTTTGCAAATTCCAAAAGAACAGTATTAGTGAAAGGCTTCTTGAGGTGAAAGCTGTAACTCTATTAGATGTATTAACAGAACACAACGCAGTTTCTCAGAAAGCTTCTTTCCAGTTTTTCAAAGAAGATATTTCCTTTTTCAACATAGCCCTCTATGGGCTTACAAATATCACTTTGGAAATTCCACAAGAACAGTCTTAGCGAAAGGCTTCTTGTGTGGAAAGCTGTGACTCTGTGAGATGAATTCACAAAACACAAAGCAGTTTCTCAGAAAGCTTCTTTCCGGTTTTTAACTGAAGATATTTCTTTTTCACCATAGACCCCTAGGGGCTTCCAAATTTCACTTTGCAATTTCCACAAGAACAGTCTTACCGAGAGGCCATATGAGGGGAGAGCTGTAACTCAGTGAGATGAATTAACAGAACACAATGCAGTTTCTCAAAAAGCTTCTTTCCAGTTTTTAACTGAAGAGATTTCCTATTTCACCCTAGCAGTCTGTGGGCTTCCAAATATCATTTTGAAAATTCCACAAGAACAGTCTTAGTGAAAGGCTTCTTGAGGGGAAAGCTGTAACTCTGTAAGATGAATTAACAGAACACAAAGCAGTTTCTCAAAAGGCTTCTTTTCAGTTTTTATCTTAGGATATTTCCTTTTTCACCACAGATCTCCATGGGCTTCCAAATATCACTTTTTAAATTCCACAAGAACTCTCTTAGCGAAAGGCTTCTTGAGAGGAAAGCTGTAACTCTGTGAGATGAATTAGCAGAACACAAAGCAGTTTCTCAGAACGCTTCTTTCCAGTTTTAAACTGAAGATATTTTCTATTTCACCATAGCCCTCCATGGGCTTCCAAATATCACTTTGCAAATTCCACAAGAACAGTCTTAGTGAAAGGTTTCTCCAGGGGAAAGCTGTAACTCTTTGAGATGATTAACAGAACACAAAACACTTTCTCAGAGATCTTCTGTCCAGTTTTTAACTGAAGATATTACCTTTTTCAGCATAGCCCTCTATAGGCTTCCAATATCACTTTGAAAATTCCACAAGAACATACTTAGTAAAAGGCTACTTGAGGGGAAACTTTAACTTTGTGAGATGAATTAAAAGAACATGAAGCCGTTTCTCAGAAAGCTTATTTCCAGTTTCTAACGGAAGAGATTTCCTTTTTCACCATAGCCCTCTATGGGCTTCCAAATATCACTTTTCAAATTCCACAAAAACAGTCTTAGCGAAGAGCTTCTTGAGGGGAAAGCTGTAACACTATGAGATAAATTAAAAAATGCAAAGCAGTTTCTCAGAAATCTTCTTTCCAGTTTTTAAATGAAGATAATTCGTTTTTCACAATAGCCCTCTATAGGCTTACGAATATCACTTTGCAAATTAAACAAGAACAGTCTTAGCGAAAGGCTTCTTGAGGGGAAAGCTGAAATTCTGTGAGATGAATTAAGAGAACACAAAGCCGTTTCTCAGAAAGCTTCTTTCACGTTTTTAGCAGAAGATATTTCCTTTTTAACCATAGCCCTCTATGGGTTTCCAAATATCACTTTGCAAATTCCACAAGAACAGTCTTAGTGAAAGACTTTTGAGGCGAATGCTGTAACGCTGTGAGACGAATTAACAGAACACAATGCAGTTTCTCAAAAAGCTTGTTTCAGTTTTTACCTGAAGATATTTCCTTTTTCACCATAGCCCTCTATGGGCTTCCAAATATCACTTTGCCAGTTCCAGAAGAACAGTCTTAGCGAAACACTTCTTCAGGGGAAAGCTGTAACTCTGTGAGATGAATTAACAGAACACAAAGTAGTATCTCAGAAGGCTTCTTTCCAGTTTTTAACTGAACATATTTCCTTTTTCACAGTAGCCCTCTACGGGCTTCCAAATATCACTTTGTAAATTCCACAAGAAGCGTCTTAGCGAAAGGCTTCTTAAGGGGAAAGCTGTAAGTCTCTGAGATGAATTATCAGAACACAAAGCCGTTTCTCAGAAAGATTCTTTCCAATTTTTAACAGAAGAGAATGCCTTTTTCACTGTTGCCCTCTATGGGCTTCCAAATATCACTTTGCAAATTCCACAAGAACAGTCTTAGCGAAAGGCTTCTTGAGGGGAAAGCTGTAACTCTGTGAGATGAATTAACAGAACACAAATGAGTTTCTCAGAAAGCTTCTTTACAGTTTTTAACTGAAGATAATTCCTTTTTCACCATAGAATTCAATAGGCTTCCAAATATTAGTTTGCAAATTCCACAAGAACAGTCCTAGCGAAAGGCTTCTTGAGGGGAAAGCTGTAACTCTGTGAGATGAATTAACAGAACACAAAGCTGTTTTTCAGAAAGCTTCTTTCCAGTTTTTGACTGAAAATATTTCGTTTTTCACCATAGCCCTCTATGTGCTTCAAAATATCACTTTGAAAATCAACAAGAACAGTATTAGCGAAAGGCGTCTTGAGGGGAATGCTGTAGCTCTGTGAGATGAATTAACAGAACACAATGCAGTTTCTCAAAAAGCTTCTTTCAGGTTTTTAACTGAAGATATTTCCTTTCTCAACGTAGCCCTCTATGGGCTTCCAAATATCACTATGAAATTACACAAGAACAGTCTTAGCGAAAGACTTCTTGAGGGGAAAGCTGTAACTCTGTGAGATGAATTAACAGAACACTAAGACGTTTCTCATAAAGCTTCTTTCGAGTTTTTAATGAAGAGACTTCCTTTTTCACCATAGCCTTAATTGGGCTTTCAAATATCACATTGGAAATTCAACAAGAGCAGACTTAACGAAAGGCTTCTTGAGAGGATAGCTGTAACTCTGTGAGATGAATTTAGAGAACGCAAAGCCGTTTCTACGAAAGATTCTTTGCAGTTTTTAACTGAAGATATTTCCATTTTCACCATAGCCCACATGGGCTTCCAAATATCACTTTTTATATTCCAAAAGAACAGTCTTAGGGAAAGCCTTCTTGAGGTGAAAGCTGTAACTCTGTGAGATGAATTGACAGAACACAAAGCAGTTTCTCATAAAGCTTCTTTCCAGTTTTTAACAGAAGATATTTTCTTTTCCACCTCAGCCCTGTATGGGCTTCCAAATGTCACTTTGCAAATTCCACAAGAACAGTCTTAGTGAAAGGCTTCTTGAGAGGAAAGCTATAACTCTGTGAGAAGAATTAACAGAACACAAAGCAGTTTCTCAGAAAGCATCTTTCCAGTTTTTAACTGAAGATATTTTCTTTTTCACCATAACCCTCTATGGGCTTCCAAATATCACTTTGCAAATTCCACAAGAACAGTATTAGCGAAAGGCTTCTTGAAGGAAAAGCTGTAACTCTGTGAGATGAATTAACAGGAAACAAAGCAGTTTCTCAGAAAGCTTCCTTCCACTTTTTAACTGAAGATATATCATTTTTCACCGTAGCCCTCTATGGGCTTCTAAATATCACCTTGCACACTCCACAAGAACAATCTTAGTGAAGGGCTTCTTGAGGGGAAAGCTGTAACTGTGTGAGATGAATTAACAGAACACAAAGCAGTTTCTCAGAAGGGTTATTTCCAGTTTTTAACGGAAGAGATTTCCTTTTTCACCATAGCCCTCTGTGGGCTTCCAAATATCACTTTGCAAATTCCACAAGAACAGTCTTATCGAAAGTCTTCTTCAGGGGAAAGCTGTAACTCTGTGAAATGAATTAACAGAACACAAAGCAGTTTCTCAGAAGGATTCTTTCCAGTTTTTAAATGAAGATATTTCCTATATCACCATAGACCTCTATGGGCTTCCAAATCTCACTTTGTAAATTCCGCAAGAACAGTCTTAGCGAAAGGTTTCTGGAGGGGAAAGCTGTGTCTCTGTGAGTTGAATTAACAGAACACAAAGCAATTTTCCCAAAAGCTTCTTTTCAGTTTTTATCTTAGGATACTTCCTTTTTCACCACAGCGCCCTATGGGCTTCCAAATATCACTTTTTAAATTCCACAAGAACAGTCTTAGCGAAAGGTTTCTTGAGGGGAAAGCTGTAACCCTGTGAGATGAATTAACGGAACACAAAGCAGTCTCTCAGAAAGCTTCTTTCCAGTTTTTGACTGAAGATATTTCCTTTTTCAACATAGCCCTCCATGGGCTTCCAAACATAACTTTAAAAATTTCACAAGAACAGTCTTAGCGAAAGGCTTCTCTAGGAGAAAGCTGTAACTCTTTTAGATCAATTAATAGAACACAAAATAGTTTCTCACAAAGCTTCTTTCCGGTTTTTAAATTAAGATATCAACTTTTTCAGCATAGACCTCTATAGGCTTCCAAATATCACTTTGAAAATTCCACAAGAACAGTCTTAGCGAAAGGCTTCTTGAGGATAAAGCCTTAACTCTGTGAGATGAATTAACAGAACACAAAGAAGTTTCTCAGAAAGCTTCTTTCCAGTTTTTAACTGAAGATAATTCCTTTTTCACAATATCCCTCTTTAGGCTTACAAATAACACTTTGCAAATTCCACAAGAACAGTCTTAGCGAAAGACTTTTTGAGGTGAAAGTTGTAACTCTGTGAGATGAATTGACAGAACACAAAGCAGTTTCTCATAAAGCTTCTTTCCAGTTTTTAACAGAAGATATTTCCTTTTTCACCTTAGCCCTCTATGGGCTTCCAAATATCACTTTGCAAGTTGCACTAGAACAGTCTTAGCGAAAGGCTTCTTGAGGGGAGAGCTGTAACTTTGTGAGATGAATTAACAGAACACAAAGCAGTTTCTCAGAAAGCTTCTTTCCACTTTCTAACTGAAGATATTTCCTTTTTCGCCATAGCCCTCTATGCGCTTCCAAATATCACTTTCCAAATTCCACAAGAACAGTATTAGCGAAAGGCTTCTTGAAGGGAAAGCTGTTACTCTGTGAGATGAATTTTGAGAACACAAAGCTGTTTCTCAGAAAGCTTCTTTCCAGTTTTTAACTGAAGATATATCCTTTTCTACCATAGCCCTCTATGGGCTTCCGAATATCACATTGCAAATTCCACAAAAACACTCTTAGTGAAAGGCTACTTGAAGGGAAAGCTGTAACTCAGTGAGATGAATTAACAGAACACAAAGCAGTTTCTCAAAAACCTTCTTTTCAGTTTTTATCTTAGGATAATTTCTTTTTCACCACAGCTCTCTATGGGCATCCAAATATCACTTTTTAAATTCCACAAGAATAGTCTTAGCGAAAGGCTTCTTGAGGGGAAAGCTTAACTCTGCGAGATGAATTAACAGAACACAAAGCAGTTTCTCAGAAAGATTCTTTCTAGTTTTTAACTGAAGATATTTAATTTTTCACCATAGCTCTCTATGGGCTTCCAAATATCACTTTCAAATTCCACAGGAACAGCCTTAGCGAAAGGCTACTTGAGGGGAAAGCTGTAACTCTCTGAGATGAATTAACAGAACACCAAGCCGTTTCTCAGAAAGCTTCTTTCCAGTTTTTAACTGAAGATATTTCCTTTTTCAGCATAGCCCTCTCTGGGCTTCCTTATATCACTTTGCAAATTCCACAATAACAGTATTAGCGAAAGGCTTCTTGAGAGCAAAGCTATAACTCTGTGAAATGAATTAACAGAACACAAAACAGATTCTCAGAAAGCTTATTTGCAGTTTTTAACTGAAGATATTTTCTTTTTCACTTTAAACCTCTACGGGCTTCCAAATATCACTTAGTAAATTCCACAAGAAACGTCTTAGCGAAATGCTTCTTGAGGGAAAAGCTGTAAATCGGTGAGATGAATTAAGAGAACACAAAGCAGTTTCTCAGAAAGCTTCTTTCCACTTTTTAACTGAAGATATTTCCTTTTTCACCCTAGCCCTCTATGGGCTTCCAAATATCACCTTGCAAATTCCTCAAGAACAGTCTTAGCTAAAGGCTTCTAGAGGAGAAAGCTGTAACTCTGTGAGATGAATTAACAGAACACTAAGCCATTTCTCAGAAAGCTTCTTTCCAGTTTTTAACGAAAGACATTTCCTTTTTCACCATAGCCCACATTGGGCTTTCAAATATCACTTTGGAAATTCCACTAGAAAAGTCATAGGGAAAGGCTTCTTGAGGGAAAACCTGTAACTCTGTGTGATGAGTTCACAGAACACAAAGCAGTTTCTCAGAAAGTTTCTTCCCAGTTTATAACGGAAGATATTTACTTTTTCATCATAGCCCTGTATGGGCTTCCAAATATCACTTTGCAAATTCCACAAGAACAGTCTTAGCCAAAGGCTTATTGAGGGGAAAGCTGTAATTCTCTCAGATGAATTAACAGAACACAAAACCGTTTCTCAGAAAGCTTTTTTCCAGTTTTCATCGGAAGAGATTTCCTTTGTCACCATAGCCCTCATTGGGCTTCCAAATATCACTTTGGAAATTTCACAAGAACAGTCTTAGGGAAGGCTTCTTGAGGGGAAAGCTGTAATTCTGTGAGATGAATTAAGAGAACACAAAGCCGTTTCTCAGAAAGCTTCTTTGCAGTTTTTAACTGAAGATATTTCCTTTTTCACCATCGCCCTCTATGGGCTTCCAAATATCACTTTTTAAATTCCACCAGAGAAGTCTTAGCGAAAGGCTACTTGAGGTAAAAGCAGTAAGTATGTGAGATGCATTGAAAGATCACAAAGCAGTTTCTCAAAAAGCTTCTTTCCACTTTTTAATTGAAGACATTTCCTTTTTCACCATAGCCGTCTATGGGGTTCCAAAGATCACTTTTTAAATTCCACAAGAACAGTCTTAGGGAAAGGCTTCTTGAGGGCAAAGCTGTAACTCTGTGAGATGAATTAACAGAACACAAAGCCGTTTCTCATAAAGGTTCTTTCCAGTTTTTAACGGAAGTGATTTCCTTTTTCACCGTAGCCCTCTATGGGCTACCAAATATCACTTTGTAAATTCCACAAGAACAGGCTTAGCGAAAGGCTTTTGAGGGGAAAGCTGTAACAATGTGAGATGAATTAAGAGAACACAAAGCCGTTTCTCAGAAAGCTTCTTTCCAGTTTTTAACGGAAGATATTTGCTTTCTCACCATAGCCCTCTATGGGCTTCCAAATATCACTTTTTAAATTCCACAAGAACAGTCTTAGCGAAAGGCTTCTTGTTTGGAATGTTGTAACTCTGTGAGATGAATTAACAGAACACAAATAAGTTTCTCAAAAAGCTTCTTTCCAGTTTTTAACTGAAGATATTTCCTTTTTCACTTTAGCCTTCTCTGGGCCCCTAAATATCACTTTTTAAATTCCACAAGAACAGTCTATGCGAAATAATTATTGAGAGGAAAGCTATAACTCTCTGAGATGAATGAAAGAACACAAAGCAATTTCTCAAAAATCTTTTTTTCAGTTTTTATCTTAGGATATTTACTTTTTCACCTTAGCCCTCTATGGGTTTCCAAATATCACTTTTGAAATTCCACAAGAACAGTAGAGAAAGGCTTTTGAGGGGAAAGCTGTAACTCTATGAGATGAATTAACAGAACAGAAAGCATTTTCTCAGAAAGCTTCTTTCCAGTTCTTAACTGAATATATTTCCATTTTCTCCATAGCCCTCTATGGGCTTCGAAATATCACTTTGTAAATTCCACAAGAACAGTCTTAGTTTAAGGCTTCTTGAGGTGAAAGCTGTAACTCTGTGAGATGAATTAACAAAACACAATGCAGTTTCTCAGAAAACTTCTTTACAGTTTTTACCTGAAGATATTTACTTTTTCACCATAGCCCTCTATGGGCTTCCAAATAGCACTTTGCAAATTCCACAAGAACAGCCTTAGCGAAAGGCTTGTTGAGGGGAAAGCTGTAACCCTGTGAGATGAATTAATAGAATACAAAGCAGTTTCTCAGAAAGCTTCTTTCCACTTTTTAACTGAAGATATTTCCTTTTTCACCATAGCCCTCTAAGGGCTTCCAAATATCACCTTGCAAATTCCACAAGAACAGTCTTAGCGAAATGCTTCTTGAGGGGAAGGCTGTAATTCTGTGAGATGAATTAAAAGAACACAAAGCCGTTTCGCAGAAAGCTTCTTTCCAGTTTTTAACGGAAGAGATTTACTTTTTCAGCATAGCCCTTTATGGGCTTCCAAATATCACTTTGCAAATCCCACAAGAACAGTCTTAGCAAAAGGCTTCCTGAGGGGAATGCTGTAAATCTGTGAGATGAAAAAAGAGAACACAAATCCGTTCCTCAGAAAGCTTCTTTCCACTTTTTAGCGAAAGAGATTTCCTTTTTCAGCATAGCCCTCTATGGGCTTCCAAATATCACTTTGCCAATTACACAAGAACAGTCTTAGCGAAAGGCTTCCTGAGGGGAAAGGTGTAACTCTGTGAGATGAATTAACAGAACCCAAAGCAGTTTCTCAAAAACCTTCTTTCCAGTTTTTAACTGAAGATATTTTCTTTTTCACCGTAGCCCTCTATGGACTTCCAAATATTACTTTGCAAATTTCACAAGAACTGCCGTAGCAAAAAGGTTCTTGATAGGAAAGCTATAACTCTGTGAGATGAATTAACAGAACACAAAACAGTTTCTCAGAAAGCTTCTTTCCACTTTTTAACTGAAGATATTTTCTTTTTGACCATAACCCTCTATGGGCTTCCAAATATCATTTTGCATGTTCCACAAGAACAGTCTTCGCCAAAGGCTTCTTGAGGGGAATGCTGTAACCCTCTGAGTTGAATTAACAGAATACAAAGCAGTTTCTCAGAAAGCTTCTTTTCAGTTTTTATCTTAGGATATTGCTTTTTCACCATATCCCTTCGTGGGCTTCCAAATATCACTTTGCAAATTCCACAAGAACAGTGTTAGCGAAAGGCTTCTTGAGGGGAAAGTTGCAACTCTGTGAGATGTATTAACAGAACCGAAATCAGTTTCTCAGAAATCTTCTTTCCAGGTTTCTACTGAAGATATTTCCTTTTTTACCATAGCCCTCTATGGGCTTCCAAATATCACTTTGCAAATTCCACAAGAACTGTCTCAGGGAAAGGCTTCTTGAGGGGAGAGCTGTAATTCTGTGAGATGAATTAATAGAACACAAAGCAGTTTCTCAGAAAACTTCTTTCCAGTTTTTAACGGAAGAAATTTCCCTTTTCACCATAGCCCACTATGGGCTTCCAAATATTACCTTGCAAATTTCACAAGAACATTCTTAGCGAAGGCTTCTTGAGAAAGGCTTCTTGAGGGGAAAGCTGTAACTCTCTGAATTCAATTAACAGAACACAAAGCAGTTTCTCAGAAAGCTTCTTTTCAGGTTTTATATTAGGATAATTCCTTTTTCACCGTAGCCCTCAATGGCTTCCAAATATCACTTTGCTAATTCCACAAGAACAGTCTTAGCGAAAGTCTTCTTGAGGAGAAAGTTGTAACTCTGTGAGATGAATTAATAGAACACAAAGCAGTTTCTCAGAAAGCGTCTTTCAAGTAGTTAACTGAAGATATTTCCTCTTTGACCATAGTCCTCTACGGGCTTCGAAATATCACTTACCAAATTCCACAAGAACAACGTTAGTGAAAGGCTTCTTGAGGAGAACGCTGTAACTCTCTCAGATGAATTAACAGAACACAAAGCAGTTTCTCAGAAAGCTTCTTTCCACTTTTTATCTGAAGATGTTTCGTTTTTCTCCATAGCCCTCTCTGGCTTCCAAATATCACTTTGCAAATTTCACAAGAACAGTCTTCATGAAAGGTTTCTTGAGGGGAAAACTGTAACTCTGGAGATGAATTAACAGATCACAAAGCAGTTACTCAGAAAGCTTCTTTTTGGTTTTTATCTTAGGATATTTCCATTTTCACCATAGCCCTCTATGGGCTTCTAAATAACACTTTGCAAATTCCACAAGAACAGTCTTAGCGAAACGCTTCTTGAGGAGAAAGCTTTAACTCTGTGAGTTGAATTAACAGAACACAAAGCGGTTTCTCAGAAAGCTTCTTTTCAGTTTTTATCCTGGGATATTTCCTTTTTCACCATAGCCCTCTCTGGGCTTACATATATCACTTTGAAAATTCTACAGGAACAGTCTTAGTGAACGGCTTCTTGAAGGGAAAGCTGAAACTCTCTGAGATGAATTATCAGAGCATCAAGCAGTTTCTCAGAAATATTCTTTCCAGTTTTTAACTTAAGATATTTCCTTTTTCAAAATAGACCTATAAGGGCTTCGAAATATCACCTTGCAAATTCCACAGGAACAGACTTAATGAATGACTTCTTGAGGGGAAAGCTATAACTCTGTGAGATGAATTAAGAGAACACAATGCAGTTTCTCAGAAAGCTTCTTTTTGATTTTTATCTTAGGATATTTCCCTTTTAGCCACAACTCTCTATCGGCTTGCAATATCACTTTGCAAATTCCACAAGAACAGTCTCAGTGAATGGCTTCTTGACGGGAAAGCTGTAATTGTGTGAGATGAATTAACAGAACACAAATCACTTTCTCAGAAAGCTTCTTTTCAGTTTTTATCTTAGGACATATCCTTTTTCACCATAGCCTTATATGGGCTTCCAAATATCACTTTTCAAATTCCACAAGAACAGACTTAGCGAAAGGCTTCTTCAGGTGAAAGCTGTAACTCTGTGAGATGAATTAACAGAACACAAAGCAGCTTCTCAGAAAGATTCTTTCCAGTTTTTTACAGAAGATATTTCAGTTTTCACCGTAGCCCTCTAAGGGCTTTCAAATATCACTTTGTAAATTCCAAAACAACAGTCTTAGCGAAAGGCTTCTTGAAGGTACAGCTGTGACTCTGTGAGTTGAATTAACAGAACACAAAGTAGTTTCTCAGAAAGCTTCTTTTCAGTTTGTATCTTAGGATATTTCCTTTTTTCATAGCCCTCTAAGGGCTTCTAAATATCACTTTGCAAATTTCACAAGAGCAGTATTAGTGAAAGGCTTCTCCAGGCGAAAGCTGTAACTCTGAGAGATGAATTAACAGAACGCAAAGGAGTTTCTCATAAAGCTTCTTTCCAGTTTTTAACTGAAGATATTTCCTTCTTTACCATTGCCCTCTATATGCTTCCAAATATCACTTTGCAAATTCCCCAAGAACAGCCTTAGCGAAAGGCTTCTTGAGGGGAAAGCTGTAACTCCGTGAGATCAATTAACAGAACCCAAGGCAGTTTCTCAGAAAGCTTCTTTTCAGTTTCTATCATAGGATATTTCCATTTTCACCATAACCCTCTACGGGTTTCCAAATATCACTTTGCAAATTCCACAAGAACAGTCTTACTGAAAGGCTTCTTGGTGTGAAAGCTATAACTCTGTGAGATGAATTAACAGAACACAAAGCACTTTCTCAGAAAGCTTCTTTCCAGTTTTTAACGGAAGACAGTTCCTTTTTCACCATAGCCCTCTACTTGCTTCATAATATCACTCTGTTAATTTTACCAGAAGAGTCTTTGTGAAAGACTTCTTGAGGGGAAAGCTGTAACACTGTGTGATCAATTAACGGAAAACAAACCAGTCTCTCAGAACGTTTCTTTCCAGTTTTTAACGGAAGTTATTTCCTTTTTCACCATAGTCCTCTATGGACTTCCAAATATCACTTTGGAAATCCCACAAGAAATGTCTTAACGAAAGGCTTCATGAGGGGAAACTGTAACTCTGTAAGATGATTTAACAGAACACAAAGCAGTTTCTCAGAAAGCTTCTTTCCAGTTTGTAACCGAACATATTTCGTTTTTCACCATAGCCCCCTATGGGCTTCCAAATATCACTTTGAATATTCCACCAGAACAGTCTTAGCGAAAGGCTTCTTGAGGGGAAAGCGGTAACTCTGTGAGATGAATTAACAGAACACAAAGCAGTTTCTCTGAAAGCTTCTTTCCGGTTTTTAACGAAAGAGATTTCCTTTTTCACCATAGCCCTCTGTGGACTTCCAAATATCACTTTGCCAATCCCACCAGAACAGTCTTAGCGAAAGGCTTCATGAGGGGAAAACTGTAACTCTGTAAGATGATTTAACAGAACACAAAGCAGTTTCTCAGAAAGCTTCTTGTCGGTTTTTATCTTAGGATATTTCCCTTTTCGCCATAAACCTCTATCGGCTTCCAATATCACTTTGCAAATCCCACAAGAACAGTCTCAGTGAACGGCTTCTTGACGGAAAGCTGTAACTGTGTGAGATGAATTAACGAACAAAGCAGTTTCTCAGAAAGCTTCTTTTCAGTTTTTATTTTAGGACAATTTCTTTTTCACCATAGCCCTATATGGGGTTCCAAATATCACTTTGCAAATTCCACAAGAACAGAGTTAGCGAAAGGCTTCTTCAGGGGAAAGCTGTAACTCTGTGAGATGAATTAACAGAACACAAAGCAGTTTCTCAGAAAGATTCTTTCCAGTTTTTTACTGAAGATGTTTCAGTTTTCACCATAGCCCTCTAAGGGCTTCCAAATATCACTTTGCGAATTCCAAAACAACAGTCTTAGCGAAAGGATTCTTGAGAGGAATGCTGTAAATCTTTGAGATGAATTAACAGAACACAAGCAGTTTCTCAGAAATCTTCTTTTCAGTTTTTTTCTTAGGATATTTCCTTTTTCCCATAGCCTTCTAAGGGCTTCGAAATATCACTTTGCAAATTTCACAAAAAAAAGTCTTAGCGAAAGGCTTTTTGAGGGGACAGCTGTGACTCTGTGAAATGAATTAGCAGAACACAAAGCAGTTTATCAGAAAGCTTTTTTCCAGTTTCTAACTGAAGGTATTTCCTTTCTCACCATAGCCCTCTATAGGTTTCCAAATATCAAATTGCAAATTCCACAAGATCAGCTTTAGCAGAAGGCTTCTTGAGGGGAAAGTTGTAACTCTGTGAGATCAATTAACAGAACGCAAGGCAGTTTCTCAGAGAGGTTCTTTTCAGTTTTTATGTTAGCATATTTCCTTTTTCACCATAGCCCTCTATGGGCTTCCAAATATCACTTTGCAAATTCCACAAGAACAGTCTTAGTGAACGGGTTCTTGAGGGAAAAGCTGTAACGCAGTGAGATGAATTAACAGAACACAAAGCAGTTTCTCAGAAAGCTTCTATCCAGTTTTTAACGGAAGATACTTCCTTTTTCTGCATAGACTTCTAACGGCTTCCAAATATCACCTTGCAAATTCCACAGGAACAGTGTTAGTGAACGGCTTCTTGTGTCGAAAGCTAAAACTCTGTGAGACGAATTACGAGAATACAATGCAGTTTCTCAGAAAGCTTCTTTTCGGTTTTTATCTTAGGAAATTACCTTTTTCGCCATAATCCTCAATGGGCTTCCAATATCACTTTGCAAATTCCACAAGAACAGTCTCAGTGAACCGCTTCTTTAGGGGAAAGCTGTAACTCTGTGAGATGAATTAACAGAACACAAAGCAGTTTCTCAGATAGTTTCTTTTCAGTTTTTCACAGAAGATATTTCCTTTTTCACCATATCCCTCTATGGGTCTCCAAATATCACTTTGCAAATTCCACGAGAACAGTCTTAGCGAAAGGCTTCTTGAGGGGAAAGCTGTAGCTCTGTGACATGAATTAACAGAACACAAAGCAGTCCTTCAGAAAGCTTCTGTCCAGTTTTTAATGGAAGATATTTCCTTTTTCACCATAGCCCTGTATGGGCTTCCAAATATCTCTTTGCAAATTCCACAAGAACAGTCTTAGCGAAAGGATTCTTGAGGGAAAAGCTGTAACTCTGTGAGATCAATTAACAGAACACAAAGCAGTTTCTCAGAAAGCTTCTTTTCAGTTTTTATCTTCGGATATTTCCTTTTTCACCATAGCCCTCTATGGGCTTCCAAATATCACTTTGCAAAATCCACAAGCACAGTCTTAGCCAAAGGCTTCTTCAGGGGAAAGCTGTAACTCTCTGAGATGAATTAACAGAACACAAAGCAGTTTCTCAGAAAGCTTCTTTCCAATTTTTTACCGGAGATATTTCCTTTTTCACCATAGCCCTCTATGGGCTTCCGAATATCCCTTTGCAAATTCCACAAGAACAGACTTAGCGAAAGGCTTCTTGAAGGGAAAGCTGTAACTCTATGAGATCATTAACAGAACACAAAGCAGTTTCTCAGATACCTTCTTTTCAGTTTTTATCTTAGCATATTTCCTTTTTCAACCTAGCTCTCTATGGGCTTCCAAATATCACTTTCCAAATTCCACAAGAACAGTCTTAGCGAAAGGATTCTTGAGGGAAAAGCTGTAACTCTGTGAGATCAATTAACAGAACACAAAGCATTTTCTCAGAAAGCTTCTTTTCAGTTTTTATCTTCGGATATTTCCTTTTTCACCATAGCCCTCTATGGGCTTCCAAATATCACTTTGCAAAATCCACAAGCACAGTCTTAGCCAAAGGCTTCTTCAGGGGAAAGCTGTAACTCTCTGAGATGAATTAACAGAACACAAAGCAGTTTCTCAGAAAGCTTCTTTCCAATTTTTTACCGGAGATATTTCCTTTTTCACCATAGCCCTCTATGGGCTTCCGAATATCCCTTTGCAAATTCCACAAGAACAGACTTAGCGAAAGGCTTTTTGAAGGGAAAGCTGTAACTATATGAGATCATTAACAGAACACAAAGCAGTTTCTCAGATACCTTCTTTTCAGTTTTTATCTTAGCATATTTCCTTTTTCAACCTAGCTCTCTATGGGCTTCCAAATATCACTTTCCAAATTCCACAAGAACAGTCTTAGCAAAAGGTTTCTTGAGAAAGGCTTCTTGAGGGGAAACTGTAACTCTGTGAGTTGAATTAACAGAACACAAAACAGTTTCTCAGAAAGCTTATTTTCAGTTTTTATCCTAGGATATTTCCATTTTCACCATAGCCCCCTTTGGCCTTCCAAATAACACTTTGCATATTCCACAAGAACAGTCTTAGCGAAAGGCTTCTTGAGGGGAAAGCTGTAACTCTGTGAGATGAATTAACAGAACACAAAGCAGTTTCTCTGAAAGCTTCTTTTCCGTTTTTATCTTAGGATATTTCCTTTGTCAGCATAGACCTGTATGGGCTTACAAATGTCACTTTGCAAATTCATCAGGAACAGTCTTAGCGAAAGGCTTCTTGAGGGGAAAGCTGTAGCTCTGAGAGATGAATTAACAGACCACAAAGCAGTTACTCAGAAAGCTGCTTTCCAGTTTTTATCGGAAGATATTTCCTTTTTCACCATAATCCTCTATGGGATTCCAAGTATCACTTTGCAACTTCCACAAGAACAGTCTTAGCGAAAGGCTTCTTGAGGGGAAGTCTGTAGGTTTGTTAGATGAACTAACAGACCACAAAGCAGTTAATCAGAAAGTTTCTTTCCAGTTTTTAACGGAAGATATTTTCTTTTAACCATATCCCTCTATGGGCTTCCAAATATCACTTTGCAAATTCCACAAGAACAGTCTTAGTGAATGGCTTCTTGAGGGGAAAGCTATAACTCTGTGAGATGAATTACGAGAACACAGCGCAGTTTCTCAGAAAGCTTCCTTTCGGTTTGTATCTTAGGATATTTTCTTTTTCGCCAGACCCCCTATGGGCTTCCAAATATCACTTTGCAAATTCCACAAGAACAGTATTAGGGAAAGACTTCTTTTTTTTTTTTTTTTTTTTTTTTTTTTTTTTTAGACGGAGTCTCGCTGTGTCGCCCAGGCTGGAGTGCAGTGGCGCGATCTCAGCTCACTGCAAGTTCCGCCTCCCGGGTTCACGCCATTCTCCTGCCTCAGCCTCCGAGTAGCTGGGACTACAGGCGCCCGCCACCACGCCCGGCTAGTTTTTTGTATTTTTAGTAGAGACGGGGTTTCACCATGTTAGCCAGGATGGTCTCGATCTCCTGACCTTGTGATCCACCCGCCTCGGCCTCCCAAAGTGCTGGGATTACAGGCTTGAGCCACCGCGCCCGGCCGGGAAAGACTTCTTGAGGGGAAAGCTGTAACTCTCTGAGATCAATTAACAACAACAAAAAAAAAAGCAGTTTCTCAGAAATCTTCTTTCAAGTTTTTAACGGAAGATATTTCCTTTTTCACCATAGCCCTCTATGGGTTTCCAAATATCACATTTCAAGTTCCACAAAAACAGTCTTAGCGAAAGGCTTTTTGAGGAGAAAGCTTTAATCTGTAAGATGAATTAAGAGACACAAAACTGTTTTTCAGAAAGCTTCTTTCCACTTTTTAAGGGAAGATATTTCCTTTTTCACCTTAGGCCTGTATGGGCTTCCAAATATCACTTTGCAAATATGACAAGAACAGTCTTAGCGAAAGGCTTCTTGAGGGTACAGCTGTGACTCTGTGAGATGAATTAACAGAACACAAAGCAGTTTCTGAGAAAGCTTCTTTCCAGTTTTTTTTTTTAAATTTATTTATTATTATTAAACTTCAAGTTGTAGGGTACATGTGCACAACGTGCAGGTTTGCTACATATGTATACTTGTGCCATGTTTGTGTGCTGCACCCATCAACTCGTCATTTACATAAGGTATAACTCCCAATGCAATCCCTGCCCCCTCCCCCTCCCCATGATAGGCCCCGGTGTGTGATGTTCCCCTTCCCGAGTCCAGGTGATCTCATTGTTCAGTTCCCGCCTATGAGTGAGAACATGCGGTGTTTGGTTTTCTGTTCTTGTGATAGTTTGCTGAGAATGATGGTTTCCAGCTGCATCCATGTCCCTACAAAGGACACAAACTCTTCCTTTTTTATGGCTGCATAGTATTCCATGGTGTATATGTGCCACATTTTCTTAATCCAATCTGTCACTGATGGACATTTGGGTTGATTCCAAGTCTTTGCTATTGTGACTAGTGCTGCAATAAACATACGTGTGCATGTGTCTTTATAGCGGCATAATTTATAATCCTTTGGGTATATACCCAGTAACGGGATGGCTGGGTCATATGGTACATCTAGTTCTAGATCCTTGAGGAATCGCCATACTGTTTTCCATAATGATTGAACTAGTTTACACTCCCACCAACAGTGTAAAAGTGTTCCTATTTCTCCACATCCTCTTCACTCCTGCTCTGAGAATTACCTCTGTCTCACTTTCTGCCTTATGCCCCTTAGTGGAATTCCTTCTGAGGAAGCAAGAATGGAGGGTGCTGCAAACCTATACAGATTCACCGCCAATGTCTCCAGAACTCGGATGTCTTCCACAGGTAATAACATTGCTTTAAATATTTTTCATAATTATATCATGCTAAAAAACTAAGTATAACAGTGTCAAATACAAACACAATTAAAGCTTTTTGAATTCTATTTTACTTTACAAGGTTTTTAAAATCAAGTATGATTTTTCCTGGTGCAAATAAATTATAATTCTTTTCATATTTATATTTAATCATTTTATATAGAATTATTTTATATTTCTAGTACTTATTATTCTAGTATATCTCTTTTAGGCTTACTTTATGTCTCACTTTATAAAAATAAGTAAAATATATATTTGATACATTACAATAACTTAGCAAAATGCTCAGGTATAATGCTATTTAAAAATTAATATACCAAATTTATATAATAATGCTATAATTTTCTCATAAAATAATAAATCTTTTTAATGTTTGAAATTATAGGATGATAAGTGGTCTTTAATTTATTCCCCTTGTTTGAATTTTCAGTAGTGAATATGTTCTTTCAAAAATATTTTTATGATAAATTCCAAATGCATACAATAGTGGATTACCTCTAGGTACTCATCATTCATTTCACCAACATCAACACTTGTCCAATTCCTTTTATCTTCACTCACTTCTCCCCATTTCCCCCAACCGCATTCCCGCCACAACTGCTGACTCAAACCGTTCAAAGGATTGTTTGGTCAATACTTTTGTAACAATTTAGTTTTGTGCTTTTCCTAAAAAATAAGTGGAAGATTATTTTTTATTTTTTATTTTTTAAAATTATTTATTTCAATTTTGTGGGTATATAATAGATGTATGTATTTATGGGGTGCATGAGATGTTCTGATTCAGGCATGCAATGAATAATAATCACATCATGTAAAATGGGGTATCCATTCTCTCAAGCATTTATCCTTTGTGTTACAAGCAATCCAATTAGACTCTTTTAGTTATTTTAAAATGCACAGTTAAATTATTACTGACTATAGTCGCCTTGTTGTGCTATCAAATACTAGATCTTATTTATTCTTTCTGTTTTTTTTATACCCATTAACCGTCTCCAGCTTTGCCTCAAACCCCCACTACCCTTCCCAGCCTCTGGTAACCATGCTTCTACTCTCTATCTCCATGAGTTCAATTGTTTTGATTTTTAGATCTCACAAATAAGTGAGAAAATGAAATTAGAATTATTATTAAACAGATCTCAAAATGTGACTTAGTTGCGTATCTTCTCCTCCTCTCCCTGTATAAACGTGTTTCAGCCTGGAAGCCTCTAGTGGGAAGGAGGGATGTGGTTGGTTGCTTCTTTATATATATATATATATAGAATATATATATATATAAATATATTTAATATATATATTTAATATATATATTTAATATATATATTTAATATATATATATATTTTAAGTTCTAGGCTACATGTGCATAACGTGCAGGTTTGTTACATATGTATACTTGTGCCCTGTTGCTGTGCTGCACCCATCAACTCGTCAGCACCCATCAACTCGTCATTTACATCAGGTATAACTCCCAATGCAATCCCTCCCCCTCCCCCCCTCCCCATGATAGGCCCCGGTGTGTGATGTTCCCCCTTCCGAGTCCAAGTGATCTCATTGTTCAGTTCCCACCTATGAGTGAGAACATGCGGTGTTTGGTTTTCGGTTCTTGTGATAGTTTGCTAAGAATGATGGTTTCCAGCTGCATCCATGTCCCTACAAAGGACACAAACTCATCCTTTTTTATGGCTGCATAGTATTCCATGGTGTATATGTGCCACATTTTCTTAATCCAGTCTGTCACTGATGGACTTTTGGGTTGATTCCAAGTCTTTGCTATTGTGAAGAGTGCTGCAATAAACATACGTGTGCATGTGTCTTTATAGCAGCATGATTTATAATCCTTTGGGTATACATCCAGTAATGGGATGGCTGGGTCATATGGTACGTCTAGCTCTAGATCCTTGAGGAATCGCCATACTGTTTTCCATAATGATTGAACTACTTTACAATCCCACCAACAGTGTAAAAGTGTTCTTTTGAGAAATGTCTGTTCATATCCTTTGCCCACTTTTGGATGGGGTTGTTTGTTTTTTTCTTGTAAATTTGTTTGAGTTATTTGTAGGTTCTGGATATTAGCCCTTTGTCAGATGAGTAGATTGCAAAAATTTTCTCCCATTCTGTAGGTTGCCTGCTCACTCTGATGGTAGTTTCTTTTGCTGTGCAGAAGCTCTTTAGTTTGATGAGATCCCATTTGTCAATTTTGGCTTTTGCTGCCGTTGCTTTTGGTGTTTTAGACATGAAGTCTTTGCCCATGCCTATGTCCTGAATGGTACTACCTAGGTTTTCCTCTAGGATTTTTATGGTATTAGGTCTAACATTTAAGTCTCTAATCTATCTTGAATTAATTTTCGTATAAGGAGTAAGGAAAGGATCCAGTTTCAGCTTTCTACTTATGGCTAGCCAGTTTTCCCAGCACCATTTATTAAATAGGGAATCCTTTCCCCATTTCTTGTTTCTCTCAGGTTTGTCAAAGATCAGATGGCTGTAGATGTGTGGTAGTATTTCTGAGGACTCTGTTCTGTTCCATTGGTCTATATCTCTGTTTTGGTACCAGTACCATGCTGTTTTGGTGACTGTAGCCTTGTAGTATAGTTTGAAGTCAGGTAGCGTGATGCCTCCAGCTTTGTTCTTTTGACTTAGGATTGTCTTGGAGATGCGGGCTCTTTTTTGGTTCCATATGAACTTTAAAGCAGTTTTTTCCAATTCTGTGAAGAAGCTCATTGGTAGCTTGATGGGGATGGCATTGAATCTATAAATTACCTTGGGCAGTATGGCCATTTTCACGATATTGATTCTTCCTATCCATGAGCATGGTATGTTCTTCCATTTGTTTGTGTCCTCTTTTATTTCATTGAGCAGTGGTTTGTAGTTCTCCTTGAAGAGGTCCTTTACATCCCTTGTAAGTTGGATTCCTAGGTGTTTTATTCTCTTTGAAGCAATTGTGAATGGAAGTTCATTCATGATTTGGCTCTCTGTTTGTCTGTTACGGGTGTATACGAATGCTTGGGATTTTTGCACATTAATTTTGTATCCTGAGACTTTGCTGAAGTTGCTTATCAGCTTAAGGAGATTTCGGGCTGAGACAATGGGGTTTTCTAAATATACAATCATGTCATCTGCAAAGAGGGATAATTTGACTTCTTCTTTTCCTAACTGAATCCCCTTGATTTCTTTCTCTTGCCTGATTGCCCTAGCCAGGACTTCCAACACTATGTTGAATAGGAGTGGTGAGAGAGGGCATCCCTGTCTTGTGCCAGTTTTCAAAGGGAATTTTTCCAGTTTTTGCCCATTCAGTATGATATTGGCTGTGGGTTTGTCATAAATAGCTCTTATGATTTTGAGGTACGTTCCATCAATACCGAATTTATTGAGCGTTTTTTAGCATGAAGGGCTGTTGAATTTTGTCAAAAGCTTTTTGTGCATCGATTGAGATAATGATGTGGTTCTTGTCTTTGGTTCTGTTTATATGCTGGATTATGTTTATTGATTTGCGAATGTTGAACCAGCCTTGCATCCCAGGGATGACGCCCACTTGATCATGGTGGATAAGCTTTTCGATGTGCTTTTGAATCCGGTTTGCCAGTATTTTATTGAGGATTTTTGCATCGATGTTCATCAGGGATATTGGTCTAAAATTCTCTTCTTTTGTTGTGTCTCTGCCAGGCTTTGGTATCAGGATGATGTCGGCCTCATAAGATGAGTTAGGGAGGATTCCCTGTTTTTCTATTGATTGGAATAGTTTCAGAAGGAATGGTACCAGCTCCTCCTTGTACCTCTGGTAGAATTCAGCTGTGAATCCATCTGGTCCTGGACTTTTTTCATTGGTAGGCTATTAATTATTGCCTCAATTTCAGAGCCTGCTATTGGTCTATTCAGGGATTCATCTTCTTCCTGGTTTAGTCTTGGAAGAGTGTAAGTGTCCAGGAAATTATCCATTTCTTCTAGATTTTCTAGTTTATTTGCGTAGAGGTGTTTATAGTATTCTCTGATGGTAGTTTGTATTTCTGTGGGGTCAGTGGTGATATCCCCTTTATCATTTTTTATTGCGTCTATTTGATTTTTCTCCCTTTTCTTCTTTATTAGTATTGCTAGTGGTCTGTCAATTTTGTTGATCTTTTCAAAAAACCAACTCCTGGATTCATTGATTTTTTGGAGGGATTTTTGTGTCTCTATCTCCTTCAGTTCTGCTCTAATCTTAGTTATTTCTTGCCTTCTGCTAGCATTTGAATGAGTTTGCTCTTGCTTCTCTAGTTCCTTTAATTGTGATGTTAGAGTGTCAATTTTAGATCTTTCCTGCTTTCTCTTGTGGGCATTTAGTGCTATAAATTTCCCTCTACACACTGCTTTAAATGTGTCCCAGAGATTCTGGTATGTTGTATCTTTGTTCTCATTGGTTTCAAAGAACATCTTTATTTCTGCCTTCATTTCGTCATGTACCCAGTAGTCATTCAGGAGCAGGTTGTTCAGTTTCCATGTAGTTGAGCGGTTTTGATTGAGTTTCTTAGTCCTGAGTTCTAGTTTGATTGCATTGTGGTCTGAGAGACAGTTTGTTACAATTTCTGTTCTTGTACATTTACTGAGGAGTGCTTTACTTCCAACTATGTGGTCAATTTTGGAATAAGTGCGATGTGGTGCTGAGAAGAATGTATATTCTGTTGATTTGGGGTGGAGAGTTCTATAGATGTCTATTAGGTCTGCTTGCTGCAGAGATGAGTTCAATTCCTGGATATCCTTGTTAATTTTCTGTCTCGTTGATCTGTCTAATGTTGACAGTGGAGTGTTGAAGTCTCCCATTATTATTGTATGGGAGTCTAAGTCTCTTTGTAGGTCTCTAAGGACTTGCTTTATGAATCTGGGTGCTCCTGTATTGGGTGCATATATATTTAGGATAGTTAGCTCTTCCTGTTGAATTGATCCCTTTACCATTATGTAATGGCCTTCTTTGTCTCTTTTGATCTTTGATGGTTTAAAGTCTGTTTTATCAGAGACAAGTATTGCAACCCCTGCTTTTTTTTTGTTCTCCTTTTGCTTGGTAAATCTTCCTCCATCCCTTTATTTTGAGCCTATGTATGTCTCTGCGTGTGAGATGGGTCTCCTGAATACAGCAGACTGATGGGTCTTGACTCTTTATCCAGTTTGCCAGTCTGTGTCTTTTAATTGGAGCATTTAGTCCATTTACATTTAAGGTTAAGATTGTTATGTGTGAACTTGATCCTACCATTATGATATTAACTGGTTATTTTGCTCGTTAGTTGATGCAGTTTCTTCCTAGCCTTGATGGTCTTTACATTTTGGCATGTTTTTGCAATGGCTGGTACCGGTTGTTCCTTTCCATGTTTAGTGCTTCCTTCAGGGTCTCTTGTAAGGCAGGCCTAGTGGTGACAAAATCTCTAAGAATTTGCTTATCTGTAAAGGGTTTTATTTCTCCTTCACTTATGAAACTTAGTTTGGCTGGATATGAAATGCTGGGTTGAAAATTCTTTTCTTTAAGAATGTTGAATATTGGCCCCCACTCTCTTATGGCTTGTAGAGTTTCTGGCGAGAGATCTGCTGTTAGTCTGATGGGCTTCCCTTTGTGGGTAACCCGACCTTTCTCTCTGGCTGCCCTTAAGATTTTTTTCTTCATTTCAACTTTGGTGAATCTGGCAATTATGTGTCTTGGAGTTGCCCTTCTCGAGGAATATCTTTGTGATGTTCTCTGTATTTCCTGGATCTGAATGTTGGCCTGCCCTACTAGGTTGGGGAAGTTCTCCTGGATGATATACTGAAGAGTGTTTTCCAACTTGGTTCCATTTTCCCCCTCACTTTCAGGCACCCCAATCAGACGTAGATTTGGTCTTTTTACATAATCCCATACTTCTTGCAGGCTTTGTTCATTTCTTTTTCTTCTTTTTTCTTTTGATTTCTCTTCTCGCTTCATTTCGTTCATTTGATCCTTAATCGCTGATACTCTTTTCCAGTTGATCGAGTCGCTTACTGAAGCTTGTGCCTTTGTCACGTATTTCTCGTGTCATGATTTTCATCTCTTTCATTTCGTTTATGACCTTCTCTGCATTAATTATTCTAGCCATCAATTCTTCCACTTTTTTTTCAAGACTTTTAGTTTCTTTGCGCTGGGTAGGTAATTCCTCCTTTAGCTCTGAGAAGTTTGATGGACTGAAGCCTTCTTCTATCATCTCGTCAAAGTCATTCTCCGTCCAGCTTTGATCCGTTGCTGGCAATGAGCTGCGCTTCTTTGCTGGAGGAGATGCGCTCTTATTTATTGAAATTCCAGGTTCTGTGCCCTGCTATTTCCCCATCTTTGTGGCTTTATCTGCCTCTGGTTTTTAACGGAACATATTTCCTTTTTCACATTGCCCTCTATGGGCTTCCATATATCACGTTGCAAATTTCACAAGAACAGTCTTAGTGAACGGCTTCTTGAGAGGAAAGCTGTAACTCTGTGAGATGAATTAACAGAACACAAAGCAGTTTCTCAGAAATCTTGTTTCCAGTTTTTAAGGAAAGATATTTCCTTTTTCACCATAGCCTCCGAGGGCTTCGAAATATCACTTTTCAAATTCCACAAGAACAGTCTTAGCGAAAGGCTTCTTGAGGAGAAAGGTGTTACTCTGTGAGATGAATTACCAGAACACAAAGCAGTTTCACAGAAAGCTTCTTTTCGGTTTTTATCTTAGGATATTTTCATTTTCACCGTAGCCCTCTATGGGCTTCCAAATATCACTTTGCAAATTCCACTAGAACAGTCTTAGCGAAAGGCATATTGAGGGGAAAGCTGTAAATCTGTGAGATGAATTAACAGAACAAAAAGAGGTTTCTAAAAAACATTGTTTCCAGTTTTTAACGGAAGATATTTCCTTTTTCATCATAGCCCTGAATGGGCTTCCAAATATCACCTGGAAAATTCCACAGGAACAATCTTAGTGAACGGGTTCTTGAGGGGAAAGCTATAACTCTGTGAGATGAATTAAGAGAACATAATGCAGTTTCTCAGAAAGCTTCTTTTCGGTTTTTATCTTAGAATATTTCCCTTTTGCCATAAACCTCAATGGGCTTCTAAAATCACTTTACAAATTCCAGAAGAAAAGTCTTAGCGAAATTCTTCTTGAGGAGAAAGCTGTAACTCTGTGAGATGAATTAACAGGACACAAAGCACTTTCTCAGAAAGCTTCTTTCCAGTTTATAACGGAAAATATTTCCTTATTCACAATAGCCCTCTATGGCCTTCTAAATACCACTTTAGAAATGAAACAAGAACAGTCCTAGCGAAAGACATCCTGAGGGGAAAGCTGTAACTCTGTGAGATGAATTAACAGAACACACAGCAGTTTCTCAGAAAGCTTCTTTCCAGTTTTCAATTGAAGATATTTCCTTTTTCACCATAGCCCTATATGGGCTTCCAAATATCAATTTGCAAATTCCACAAGAACAGATTAGTAAAGGTCTTCTTGAGGGGAAAGCTGTAACTCTGTGAGATGAATTAACAGAACACAAAGCAGTTTCTCAGAAAGCCTCTTTCCAGTTTTTAACGGAAGATATTTCCTTTTCCACCATAGCCCTCGATGGGCTTCCAAATATCACTTTAAATATTCCACAAGAACAGTCTTATCAAAAGGCTTCTTGAGGGGAAAGCTGTAACTCTGTGAGATGAATTAACAGAACACAAAGCAGTTTCTCAGAAAGCTCCTTTCCAGTTTTTTACTGAAGATATTTCCTTTTTCACCGTAGCCCTCTATGGGCTTACAAATATCACTTTGCAAATTGCACAACAGTCTTAGCGAAAGGCTTCTTGAGGGAAAAGCTGTAATCAGAAAGCTTCTTTCGAGTTTTTAACTCAAGATATTACCTTTTACACCATAGCCCTCTAAGGACTTCCAAATATCACTTTGCAAATTCCACAGGAACAGTCTTAGCGAAAGGTTTCTTGAGGGGAAAGCTGTAACTCTGTGAGATGAATTAACAGAACACAAAGCAGTTTCTCAGAAAGCTTCTTTCCAGTTTTTAACTGAAGATATTTCCTTTTCCACCATAGCCCTCGATGGGCTTCCAAATACCACTTTGCAAATTCCACAAGAACAGCCTTAGCAAAGGGCTTCTTGAGAGGAAAGCTGTAACTGTGTGAAATGAATTAACAGAACGCAAAGAAGTTTCTCAGAAAGCTTCTTTTCAGTTTTAATCTTAGGATATTTCCTTTTTCACCATAGATCTCTATGGGCTTCCAAATATCACTTTGCAAATACCACAAGAACATTGTTAGCGAAAGGCGTCTTGAGGGGAAAGCTGTAACTCTGTGAGATGAATTAACAGAACACAAAGCGGTTTCTCCGAAACCTTATTTTCAGTTTTTAGCTCAGGCTATTTTTTTTTTCACCATAGACCTCTATGGCCTTCTAAATACCACTTTCGAAATGACACAAGAACAGTCATAGCAAAAGACTTCTTGAGGGGAAAGCTGTAACTCTGTGAGATGAATTAACAGAACACAAAGCAGTTTCTCAGAAAGCTTCTTTCCAGTTTTCAATTGAAGATATTTCCTTTTTCACCATAGCCCTATATGGGCTTCCAAATATCACTTTGCAAATTCCACAAGAACAGACTTAGTAAAGGTCTTCTGGAGGGGAAAGCTGTAACTCTGTGAGATGAATTAACAGAACACAAAGCAGTTTCTCAGAAAGCCTCTTTCCAGTTTTTAACGGAAGATATTTCCTTTTCCACCATAGCCCTCGATGGGCTTCCAAATACCACTTAGGAAATTCCACAAGAACAGCCTTAGCAAAGGGCTTCTTGAGGGGAAAGCTGTAACTCTATGAAATGAATTAACAGAACGCAAAGCAGTTTCCCAGAAAGCTTCTTTTCAGTTTTTATGTTAGGATATTTCCTTTTTCACCATAGACCTCTATGGGCTTCCAAATATCACTTTGCAAATTCCACAAGAAGAGTCTTAACGAAAGGCTTCTTGAGGAGAAAGCTGTAACTCTGTGAGATGAATTAACAGGACACAAGGCACTTTCTCAGAAACCTTCTTTCCAGTTTATAACGGAAGATATTTCCTTATTCACCATAGCCCACTATGGCCTTCTAAATACCACTTTCCAAATGACACAAGAACAGTTCAAGCGAGAGACTTCTTGAGGGGAAAGCTGTAACTCTGTGAAATGAATTAACAGAACACAAAGCAGTTTCTCCAAAAGCTTATTTTCAGTTTTTATCTCAGGCTATTTCCTTTTTCACCGTAGACCTCTATGGGCTTCTAAATATCACTTTCCAAATTCCACAAGAACAGACTTAGGGAAAGGCTTCTTAAGGGGAAAGCTGTAACTCTGTGAGATGAATTAAGAGAACACAAAGCAGTCTCTCAGAAAGCTTCTATCCAGTTTTTAACTGAAGATATTTCCTCTTTCCCCATAGCCCTCTATGAACTTCTAAATATCACTTTGCAAACTCCACAAGAACAGTCTTAGTGATCGACTTTTTGAGGGGAAAGATATAACTCCGTGAGATTAGTTAAGAGAACACAATGCAGTTTCTCAGAAAGTTTCTTTTCGATTTTTATCGTAGGATATTTCCTTTTTCAACATAGCCCTCTATGTTCTTCCAAATATCACTTTGCAAATTCCACAAGAACATTCTTAATGAGTGGCTTCTCGACGGGAAAGCTGTAACTCTGTGAGATGAAATAACAGAACACAAAGCAGTTTTTCAGAAAGCTTCTTTCCGATTTTTAATGGAAGATATTTCCTTTTTCACCATAGCCCTCTAAGGTTTCTAAATATCACTTTCCAAATTCCACAAGAACAGTCTTAGCGAAAGGATTCTTGAGGGGAAAGCTGTAACTCTGTGAGATAAATTAATAGTACACAAAGCAGTTTCTCAGAAAGCTTCTTTCCAGTTTTTAACTGAAGATATTTCATTTTTTACCATAGCCCTCTATGAGCTTCCAAATATCACTTTGCATATTCCACAAGAACAGTCTTAGCGAAAGGCTTCTTGAGGAGAAAGCTGTAACTCTGTGAGATGAATTAACAGGACACAAAGCACTTTCTCAGAAAGCTTCTTTCCAGTTTATAACGGAAGATATTTCCTTATTCACCATTGCCCTCTATGGCCTTCTAAATACCACTTTCCAAATGACACAAGAACAGTCCTAGCGAAAGACTTCTTGAGGGGAAAGCTGTAACTCTGTGAGATGAATTAACAGAACACAAAGCAGTTTCTCAGAAAGCTTCTTTCCAGTTTTCAACTGAAGATATTTCCTTTGAAACCATAGCCCTATCTGGGCTTCTAAATATCACTTTGCAAATTCCACAAGAACAGTCTTAGTGAAAGGCTTCTTGAGGAAAAAGCTGTAAGTATGTGAAATGAATTAACAGAACACAAAGCAGTTTCTCAGAAAGCTTCTTTCCAGTTTTTAACGGAAGAGAATTCCTTTTTCACCATAGCCCTCTCTGGGCTTCCAAATATCACTTTGGAAATCCCACAAGAACAGTCTTAGCGAAAAGCTTTTTGAGGGGAAAGCTGTAACTCTGTGAGATGAATTAACAGAACAAAAAGCAGTTTCTCAGAAACCTCCTTTTCAGTTTTTCACAGAAGATATTTCCTTTTTCACCATAGCCCTCTATGGTCTTCTAAATATCACGTTCTAAATTCCACAAGAACAGTCTTAGCGAAAGGCTTATTGAGGGGAAAGCTATAGCTCTGTGAGATGAATTAACAGAACACAAAGCAGTTTCTCAGAAAGCTTATTTTCAGTTTTTATCTTAGGATATTTCCTTTTTCACCGTAGACCACCGTAGGCTTCTAAATATCAGTTTCCAAATTCCACAGGAACAGTCTTAGGGTAAGGCTTCTTGAGGGGAAAGCTGTAACTCTGTGAGACGAATTAACAGAACACAAGGCAGTTTCTCAGAAATCTTCGTTTCAGTTTTTAACGGCAGTTACTTCCTTTTTCCCCATAGCCCTCTATGGGCTTCCAAATGACACTTTGCAAATTCCACAAGAACAGTCTTAGCGAAAGCCTTCTTGAGGGAAAAGCTGTAACTCTGTGAGATGAATTATCAGAAAACAAAGCAGTTTTTCAGAAAGTTTCTTTACAGTTTTTTCTGAAGATATTTCCTTTTTAACCGTAGCCCTCTATGGGCTTCCAAATATCACTTTGCAAATTCCTCAAGAACAGTATTAGTGAACGGATTCTTGAGGGTAAAGCTGCCACGCTGTGAGATGAATTAACAGATCACAAAGCAGTTTCTCAGAAAGCTTCTTTTAAGTTTTTATCTTGGGATATTTCCTTTTTCACCGTAGCCCTCTATGGGCTTCCAAATATCACTTTGCAAATTCCACAAGAACAATCTTAGCGAAAGGCTTCTTGAGGGGAAAGCTGTAACTCTGTGAGATGAATTAACAGAACCCAAAGCAGTTTCTCAGAAAGTTTTCTCCAGTTTTTATATGAAGATATTTCCTTTTCACAATCGCCCTTTGTGGGCTTCAAATATCACTTTGCAAACTCCACGAGAGCAGTCTTAGTGATCGATTTCTTGAGGGGAAAACTGTAACTCTGTTAGATGAATTAACAGAACACAAAGTAGTTTCTCAGAAAGCTTCTTTGCGGTTTTTATCTGAGGACCCTTCCTTTTTCACCATAGCCCTCTATGGGCATTCCAATATCACTTTGCAGATTCCACAAGAACAGTCTTAGTGCACGACTTCCTGAGGGGAAAGCTGTAACTCTGTGAGAAGAATTAACAGAACACCAAGCCGTTTCTCAGAAAGCTTCCTTTCAATTTTTATCTTAGGATATTTCCGTTTTCACCATATTTCTCTAAGCGCTTCCAAATATCACTTTGCAAATTCCACAAGAGCAGACTTAGCGAAAGGCTTCTAGAGGGGAAAGCTGTAACTCTGTGAGTTGAAATAACAGAACACAAAGCAGTTTCTCAGAAATCTTCTTTCCAGTTTTTAACTGAAGTTATTTCCTTTTCACCGTAGCCCTCTAAGGGCTTCCAAATATCACATTGTAAAGTCCCCAAACAGTCTTACCGAAAGCCTTCTTGAGGGGAAAGCTGAAACTCGGAGAGATGAATTCACAGATCACAAATAAGTTTCTCAGAAAGCTTCTTTCTCACATTTAGCGGTGGATATTTTCTTTAATCTTATAGTCTTCAAAGGGATACGAAATAACAGTTCTCATATTACACAGAAATAAGGCTAGCAAACAGCTCTACGAAATACAGCTGTAGCTCAGTGAGTGGAAGTCACATATCACAAGCAGTTCCTCTGAAACCATTTTTTCAGTTTTTAACAGAAGATATATCCTTTTTCACCATAGCCCACTATGGGCTTCCAAATATCACTTTGCAAATTCCACAAGAACAGTGTTAGCGGAAGGCATCTGGAGGGGAAAGCTGTACCTCTTTGAGATGAATTGACAGACCACAAAGCAGTTTCTCAGAAAGCTTCTTTCCAGTTTTTAACTGAAGATATTCCTTTTTCACTGTAGCCCACTATGGGCTTCCAAATATCACTTAGCAAATTCCACAAAACAGTCTTAGCGAACGGCTACTTTAGGGAAAAGCTGTAACGCTGTGAGATGAATTTACAGAACACAAAGCAGTTTCTCAGATAGCTTCTTTCCAGCTTTTAACTGAACATATTTCCTTTTTCACCGTAGCCCTTTATGGGCTTCCAAATATCACTTTGCAAATTCCACAAAAACAGTCTTAGCGAAGGGCTTCTTGAGGGGAAAGCTGTAACTCTGTGAGATGAATTAACAGAACAGGTTTCTCAGAAAGCTTCTTTCCAGGTTTAAGTGAAGATATTTCCATTTTCACCATAGCCCTCTATGAGCTTCCAAATATCATTTTGCAAATTTCACAACAACAGTCTTAATGTACGGCTTCTTGAGGGGAAAGCTATAACTCTTTGAGATAAATTAACGGAACGCAAAGCAGTTTCTCAAAAACCTTCTTTTCAGTTTTTATCTTAGGATATTTCCTTTTTCACCATAGCCCTCTATTGTTTTCCAAATATCACTTTGCAAATTCCACGAGAACTGTCTTAGCGAAAGGCTTCTTGAGGGGAAACTGTAGCTCTGTGAGATCAATTCACAGATCACAAAGAAATTTCTCAGAAAGCTTCTTTCACACTTTTAGCGGCGGATATTTCCTTTGGAGCTATAGTCTTCAAAGAGATCCGAAGTAACATTTATCAGATTCCACAGAAATAAGGCTAGCCAACAGTTCTACGAAATACAGCTGTATCGGACAGGAAATCACATATCACAAAGCAGTTCCTCAGAAAGCTTCTTTTCACTTTTTAACTGAAGCTATGTCCTTTTTCACCATAGCGATCTATGGATTTCCAAAGACCACTTTGCAAATTCCACAAGAACAGTCTTGGTGAAAGGCTTCTTGAGGGGGAAGCTGTAACTCTGTGAGATGAACTAAGAGAACACAAAACCGTTTCTCAAAAAGCTTCTTTCCAGTTTTTATCTGAAGATATTTCCCTTTTCACCATAGCCTTCTATGGGCTTCCAAATATCAATTCGAAAATAACACAAGATCAGTCTCAGTGAACGGCTTTTTGTTCGGAAAGCTGTAACTCTCTGAGATGAATTAACAAAACACAAAGCAGTCTCTCAGAAAACTTCTTTTCAGTTTTTATCTTACGATATTTCCTTTTTCACCATAGTTCTCTAAGCACTTCCAAATATCACTTTGCAAATTTCACAAGAACAATCTTAGTGAACGACTTCTTGAGGGGAATGCTGTAACTCTGTGAGATGGATTAACAGAACACAAAGCAGTTTCTCAGAAACCTTCTTTCCTGTTTTTATCTGAAGATATTTCCTTTACACCATAGTCCTCTATGGGCTTCCAAATATCACTTTGCAAATTCCACAAGAACAGTCTTAGTGAACGACTTCTTGAGGGGAAAGCTGTAATTCTATAAGATGAATTAACAGAACACAAAGTCGTTTCTCAGAAAGCTTCTTTTCAGTTCTTATCTTATGAAATTTCTTTTTCACCACAGCCCTCTCTGGGCTTCCAAATATCACTTTGCAAATTCCACAAGAACAGTCTTAGCGGAATGCTTCTTGAGGGGAAAGCTGTAACACTGTCAGATGAATTAACAGAACACAAAGCAGTTTCTCAGAAAACTTCTTTCCAGTTTATAACTGAAGATATTTCCTTTTTCACCATAGCCCCCTATGGGTTTCCAAATATCACTTTGAAAATTCCACAAGAACTGTCTTAGTGAACGGTTTCTGGAGGGCAAAACTTTAACTCTCTGAGATGAATTTACGGGACACCAAGCAGTTTATGAAGAACCTTCTTTGTAGTTTTCATCTGAGGACATTTCCTTTTTCACCATAGCGCTCTATCGGCATCCAAATATCACTTTGCAAATTCCTCAAGAATAGTCTTAGCGAAAGACTTCTTAAGGGGAAAGCTGTAACTCTGTGAGATGAATTAACAGAAAACAAAGCAGTTTCTCAGAAAGCTTCTATACAGTTTCTAACTGAAGATATTCCTTTTTTCACCATAACCCTATATTGGCTTCCAAATATCACTTTGCGAATTACACAAGAACAGTCTTAGTGAAAGGCTGCTCCAGGGGAAAGCTGTAACTCTGTGAGATGAATTAACAGAACACAAAGCAGTTTCTCAGAAAGTTTCTTTCCAGTTTTTATCTAAGGACATTTCCTTTTTCTCCGTAGCCCTCTATGGTCTTCCAAATATCACTTTGCAAATTCCACAAGAACAATCTTAGCAAAAGACTTCTTGAGGGGAAAGCTGCAGCTCTTTGAGATGAATTAACAGAACACAAAGCACTTTCTCAGAAAGCTTCTTTCAGGTTTTTAACTGAAGATATTTACTTTTTCACAATAGGAGTCTCGGGGGTAACAAATATCACTTTGGAAATTCCACAAGAACAGTCTCAGCGTACGACTTTTTGAGGGGAAAGCTGTAACTCTGTGAGATGAATTAACAGAATACAAAGCAGTTTCTAAGAAAGCTTCTTTTCAGTTTTTATCTTAGGATATTTCCTTTCCAACCATAGCCGTCTATGGGTTTCCAAATATCACTTTGCAAATTCCGCAAGAACAGTCGTAGCAAAAGGCTTCTTGAGGGGAAATCTGTTACTCTGTAAGATAAATTACCAGAATATAAAGCAGTTTTTCAGAAAACTTCTTTCCAGTTTTTAATGAAGATATTTTCTTTTTCACCATCGCCCTCTATGGTCTTCCAGATATCACTTTGAATATTACAAAAGAACAGTCTTCGTCAACGGCTTCTTGAGGGGAGACATGTAACACTGTGAGATGAATTAACAGAACACAAAGCAGTTTCGCAGAAAGCTTCTATCTGATTTTTATCTGAAGACATTTACTTTTTCACCATATCCCTCTAGGGTCTTCCAAATATCACTTTGCAAATTCCACAAGAACAATCTTTGCGAAAGGCTTCATGAGGGGAAATTTGAAACTCTGTGAGATGAATTAACAGACCACAAAGCAGTTTCTCAGAAAGATTCTTTCCAGATTTTATCTGAAGATATTTTACTTTTCACCATAACCATCCATGGGTTTCCAAATATCACTTTGCAAATTCCAAAAGAACAGTCTTAGTGAACGGCCTATTGAGGGGAAAGCTGTAACTCTGCGAGAGGAACTAGAAGAACACAAAGAAGTTTCTCAGAAAGCTTCTTTCCAGTTTTTAACTGAAGATATTTCCTTTTTCACCGTAGCCCTCTCTGGCCTTCCAAATATCACTTTGCCAGTTCCAGAAGATCAGTCTTAGCGAAAGACGTCTTTAGGGGAAAGCTGTAACTCTGTGAGATGAATTAACACAACACAAAGCAGTTTCTCAAAAACTTTCTTTTCAGTTTTTATCTTAGGATATTTCCTTTTTCACCTCAGCTCTCTATGGGCTTCCAAATATCACTTTTTAAATTCCACAAGAACTTTCTTAGTGAAAGGCTTCTTGAGGGGAAAGCTGTAACTCCGTGAGATGAATTAACAGAACACAAAGCCGTTTCATAGAAAGTTTCTTTCCAGTTTTAAACGGATGAGATTTCCTTTATCACCTTAGCCCTCTAAGGGCTTCCAAATATCACTTTGCAAATTTCACAAGAACAGTCTTAGCAAAAGGCTTCTTGAGGGGAATGCTGTAACTCTGTGAAATGAATTAAGAGAACACAAGGTCGTTTCTCAGTAAGCTTCTTACCAGTTCTTAACTGAATACATTTCCTTTTTCCCCGTAGCCTTCTATGGGCTTCCAAATATCACTTTGCAAATTCCACCAGAACAGTCTTAGCGAACGGCTTCTTGAGGGGAAAGCTGTAACTCTGTGAGATGAATGAAGAGAACACCAACCCGTTTCTCAGACAGCTTCTTTCCAGTTTTTAACGGAAGAGATTTCCTTTTTCACCATAGCCCTCTATGAGCTTCCAAATATCACTTTGCAAATTCCACAAGAACAGTCTTAGCGAAAGGCTTCTTGAGGGGAAAGCTGTAACTCTGTGAGATGAATTAACAGAACACAAAGCAGTTTCTCAGAAAGCTCCTTTCCAGTTTTTAACTGAAGATATTTTCTTTTTCATCGTTGTCCTCTATGGACTTCCAAATATTACTTTACAAATTCCACAAGAACAGTCTTAGCGAAAGGGTTCTGGAGAGGAACGCTATAACTCTGTGAGATGAATTAACAGAACACAAAGCAGTTTCTCAGAAAGCTTCTTTCCAGTTTTTAACTGAATATATTTTCTTTTTGACCATAACCCTCTATGGGCTTCCAAATATCACTTTGCATATTCCACAAGAACTGTCTTAGCCAAAGGCTTCTTGAGGGGAAAGCTGTAACACTTTGAGATGAATTAACAGAACACAAAGCAGTTTCACAGAAAGCTTCTTAACCCTTTTAATAGAAGAGATTTCCTTTTCACCCTAGCATTCTATGGGCTTCCAAATATCACTGTGCGAATTCCATAAGAACAGTCTTATCGAAAGGCTTCTTGAGGGGAAAGCTTTAACTCTGTGAGATGAATTAAGAGAACACAAATCCGTTTCTCAGAAAGCTTCTTTCCAGTTTTTAACTGAAGATATTTCCTTTTCCGCGATAGCCCTCTAAGGGCTTCCAAATATCACTTTGCAAATTCCACAAGAACAGTCTTAGCGACAGGCTTCTTGCGCGGAAAGCTGTAACTCTGTGAGATGAATTAAGAGAATACAAAGCTGTTTCTCAGAAAGCTTCCTTCCAGTTTTTAACGGAAGACATTTCCTTTTTCACCATAGCCTTCTATGGGCTTCAAAATATCACTTTGCATATTCCACCAGAACAGTCTTAGCGAAAGGATTCTTGAGGGGAAATCTGTAACTCTGTGGGATGAATTAACAGAACACAAAGCCGTTTCTCAGAAAGCTTCTTTTCAGTTTTTATCTTAGCATATTTCCTTTTTCACCATAGCCCTCTATGAGCTTCCAAATATCACTTTGAAAATTCCACAATAAGAGTCTCAGCGAACGGCTTCTCGAGGGGAAAACTGTAACTCTGTGAAATGAATTAACAGAACACAAAAGGCAGTTTCTCAGAAACATCCTTTACAGTTTTTAATAGAAGATATTTCCTTTTTCACCATAGCCCTCTATGTGTACTCAAATATCTCTTTGCTAATTCCACAAGAACAGTCTTAGAGAATGGCTACTTGAGGGGAAAGCTGTAACTCTGTGAAATGAACTAACAGAACACAAAGCAGTATCTCAGAAAGATTCTTTTCGGTTTTCATCTTAGGATATTTCCTTTTTCACCGTAGACCTCTAAGGGCTTCCAAATATCACTTTGGAAATTCCACAAGAACAGTCTTAGCGAAAGGCTTCTTGAGGGGAAAGCTGTACGACTGAGAGATGTATTAAGAGAACACAAAGTAGTGTGTCTGAGAGCTTCTATCTACTTTTTCAATGAAGATATTTCCTTTTTCACCATAGACGTCTATGGGCTTCAAAATATCACTTTGCAAATTCCACAAGAACAGTCTTAGCGAAAGGCTCCTTGAGAAAGGCTTTTTAGGGGAAAGCTGTAACTCTTTGAGATGAATTAACAGAACACTAGGCGGTTTGTCAGAAAGCTTCTTTCCAGTTTTTAACGGAAGATATTTCCCTTTTCACCATATACCTCTAAGGGCTTCCAAATATCACTTTGCAAATTACACAAGAACAGTCTTAGCGAAAGGCTTCATGAGTGGAAAGCTGTAACTCTGAGAGATGAATTAACAGAACACAAAGCTGTTTCTCAGGAAGCTTCTTTAGAGTTTTTAACTGAAGATATTTCCTTTTTCACCATAGCCCTCTATGGGCTTCCAAATATCACTTTGCAAATTCCACAAGAACAGTCTTAGCGAAAGGCTTCTTGAAGGGAAAGCTGTAACTCTGTGAGATGAATTAACAGAACACAAAGCAATTTTTCAGAAAGCTTACTTCCAGTTTTTAACGGAAGATATTTTCTTTTTCTCCAAGTCCCTCTATGGGCTCCAAATATCACTTTGCAAATGAAACAAGAACAGCCTGAGCCAAAGGCTTCTTGAAGGGAAATCTCTAACTCTGTGAGATCAATTAACAGAACACAAAGCAGTCTCCCAGAAAACTTCTTTCCTGTTATTAACTGAAGAAAATTCCTTTTTCACCATAGTCCTCTACGGGCTTCCAAATATCACTTTGCAAATCCCACAAGAGCAGTCTTAGCGAAAGGCTTCTTGAGGGGAAAGCTGTAACTCTGTGAGATGAATTAACAGAAGACAAGACTGTTTTTCAGAAAGCTTCTTTCCAGTTTTCAACGGAAGATATTTCCTTTTTCACCATAGCCCTCTATGGGTTTCCAAATATCACTTTGCAAAATTCACAAGGAGAGTCTTAGTGAACGGCCTCTTGGGAGGAAAGCTGTAACCCTGTGAGATGAATTTACAGAAGACAAAGCAGTTTCTCAGAAAGCTTCTTTACAGTTTTTAACTTAGGATATTTCCTTTTTCACCATAGCCCTCTATGAACTTCCAAATATCACTTAGCAAATTCCACACTAAGAGTCTTAGTGAAATTCTTCCTGAGGGGAAAGCTGTAAGTCTGTGAGCTGAATAAACAGAACAGAAAGTAGTTTCTCAGAAAGATTCTTTCCAGTTTATAACGGAAGATATTTCCTTTTTCACCGTTGCCCTCTATGGGATTCCAAATATCACTTTGCAAATTGCACAAGAAGTCTTAGGGAAAGACATCTTGAGAAGAAAGCTGTAATTCTGTGAAATGAATTAACAGAACACAAAGCAGTTTCTCAGAAAGCTTCTTTCCAGTTTTTAACGGCAGATATTTAATTTAGCACCATGGCCCTTTTTGGGCTTCCAACTATCACTTGGCAAATTCCACAAGAACAGTCTTAGTGAAAGGCTTCTTCAGGGGAAAGCTGCAACTCTGTGAGATGAATTAACAGAACACAAAGCAGTTTCTCAGAAAGCTTGTTTTCTGTTTTTATCTTAGGATATTTCCTTTTTCACCAAGGTCCCCTATGGGTTTCCAAATATCACTTTGCATATCCCTCAAGAACACTCTAAGGGAAAGGCTTCTTGAGGCGAAAGCTGTAATTCTGTGAGATGAATTAACAGAGCACAAAGCACTTTCCCACAAAGCTTCTTACCAGTTTTTAACTGAAGATATTTCCTTTTCCACAATAGCCCTCTATGAGATTCCAAATATCACTTTCCAAATTTCACAAGAACAGACTTAGTGAACGTTTTAATGGGGGGAAAGCTGTAACTCTGTGAGATGAACTAACAGAACACAGAGTAGTTTATCAGAAAGCTTCTTTTTGGTTTTTATCTTAGTATAATTCCTTTTTTAACCATAGCCATCTATGGGGTTCCAATTATCACTTTGCAAATTCCACAGGAAGAGTCTTAGCGAAATTCTTCTTGAGGGGAAATCTGTAACTCTCTGAGATGAATTAACAGAACACAAAGCAGTTTCTCACAAAGCTTCTTTCCAGTTTTTAACTGAAGATATTTCCTTTTTCATCATAGCCATCTTAGGGTTCAAATATCGCTTTGCAAATTCCACAAGAACAGACATCGCGAAAGTCTTCTTGAGGGGAAAGCTGTAAATCTGTGATTGAATTAACAGAACACAAAGCAGTTTCTCAGAAAGCTTCTTTTCAGTTTTTACCTTAGGATATTTCCTAATTCACCATAGCCCTCTATGGAATTCCAAATATCACTTTGCATGTTACACAAGAATAGTCTTAGCGGAATTCTTCTTGAGGGGAAAGCAGTAACTCTGTGAGATGAATTAACAGAACACAAAGCAGGTTCTCAGAACCATTCTTTCCAGTTTTTAACGGAAGGTATTTCCTTTTTCTCCATAGCCCTCTATGTGATTCCAAGTATCACTTTGCAAATTCCACAAGAACAGTCTTAGGGAAAGGCTTCTTGAGGGGAAAGCTGTAACTCTGTGAGATAAATTAATAGTACACAAAGCAGTTTCTCAGAAAGCTTCTTTCCAGTTTTTAACGGAAGATATTTCCTTTTTCACCATCGCCCTCTAAGGGCTTCCAAATATCACTTTGCAAATTCCACAAGAACACTCTTAGCGAAAGGCTTCTTGATGGGAAAGCTGTAATTCTGTGAGATGAATTAACAGAACACAAAGCAGTTTCTCAGAAAGCTTCTTTCCAGTTTTTAATGGAAGATATTTCTTTTTTCTCCGTAGCCCTCTATGGGCTTACAAGTATCACTTTCCAAAATCCACAAGAACAGTCTTACAGAAAGGCTTCTTGAAGGGAAAGCTGTAACTCTGTGAGATGAATTAATAGAACACAAAGTAGCTTCTCAGAAAGCTTCTTTCCAGTTTTTAACGGAAGATATTTCTTTATCACCATAGCCCTCTAGGGGCTTCCAAATATCACTTTGCAAATTCCACAACAAAAGCCTTAGTGAAAGACTTCTTCAGGGGAAAGCTGTAACTCTGTGAGATGAATTAACAGAGCACAAAGCAGTTTCTCAAAATGCTTCTTTTAAGGTTTTATCTTAGGATATTTCCTTTTTCACCATAGCCCTCTATGGGCTTCCAAATATCACTTTGTAAATTCCACAAGAACAGTCTTACAACACGGCTTCATGAGGGGAAAGCTGTAACTCTCTGAGTAGAATTAAGGGAACACAAAACAGTTTCTCAGTAAGCTTCTTTCCCGATTTTAACGGTAGATATTTCCTTTTTCACCATAGCCCTCTAAGGGCTTACAAGTATCACTTTACAAATCTCACTAGAACAGTCTTAGCGAAAGGCTTCTTGAGGGCAATGCTGTAACTCTGTGAGATGAATTAACAGAACACAAAGCAGTTTCTCAGACAGGTTCTTTCCAGTTTTTAACTGAAGCTATTTCCTTTTTCACCGTAGCCCTCTATGGGCTTCCGAATATCACCTTGCCAATTCCAAAAGAACAGAATTAGCAAAAGGCTTCTTGAGGGGAAAGCTGTAACTCTGTGAGATGAATTAACACAGCACAAAGCAGTTTCTCAGACTACTTCTTTCCAGTTTTTAACTGAAGATATTTCCTATTTCACCATAGCCCTCTATGGGCTTCCAAATATCATTTGTAAATTCCACAAGAACAGCCTTAGCGAAAGGCTTCGTGAAGGGAAAGCTGTAACTGTGTTATATGAATTAACAGCAAAGAAAGCAGTTTCTCAGAAAGGTTCTTTCGCGTTTTTAACGGAAGATATTTCCTTTTCCACCATAGCCTTCTAGGGGCTTACAAATATCACTTTGCAAATTCCTCAGGAACAGTCTTAGAGAAAGGCTTCTTGAGGGCAAAGCTCTAACTCTGTGAGATGAATTAACAGAACAGAAATCAGTTTCTCAGACAGCTTCTTTCCAGTTTTTCTTGAAGATATTTCCTTTTTCGCAATAGCCCTCTATGGGCTTCAGAATATCACTTTGCAAATTCCACAAGAACAGCCTTAGCGAAAGACTTCTTGAGGGGAAAGCTGTAACTCTGTGAGGTGAATTAAGAGAACACAAAGCAGTTTCTCAGAAAGCTTCTTTCCAGTTTTTAACAGAAGGTATTTCCTTTTTCTCCGTAGCCCTCTGTGGGTTTACAAATATCACTTTGCAAATTCCACAAGAACTGCCTTAGCGAAGGGCTTCTTGAAGGGAAAGCTGTAACTCTGTGAGATGAATTAACAGAACACAAAGCAGTTTCTCAGACAGATTCTTTCCAGTTTTTAACTGAAGATATTTCCTTTTTCCAAATAGCCCTCTATGGGCTTCCAAATATGACTGTGCAAATTCCACAAGAACAGTCTAAGCGAAAGGTCTCTTGAAGGAAAAGCTGTAACTCTGTGAGTTGAATTAACCGAACACAAAGCAGTTTCTAAAAAGCTTCTTTCCAGTTTTTAAAGGAAGATATTGCCTTTTTCACCATATCCCTCTATGGGTTTCGAAATATCTCTTTGCAAATTCCACAATAACAGTCTTAGCGAAAGGCTTCTTGAGGGAAAAGCTGTAAACCTGTGAGATGAATTAAGAGAACACAAACTAGTTTCTCAGAAAACTTCTTTCCGGTTTTTAACGGAAGATATTTCCTTTTTCACCATAGCCCTCTATGGGCTACCAAATATCACTTTGCAAATTCCACAAGAACAGTCTTATCGAAACGCTTCTTGAGGGGAAAGCAGTAACTCTGAGAGAAGAATTAACAGAACACAAAGCAGTTTCTCAGAAAGTTTCTTTCCAGTTTTTAACGGACGATATTTCCTTTTTCACCATAGCCCTCTATGGGCTTCCAAATATCTTTGCAAATTCCACAAGAACAGTCTTAGTGAAAGGCATCTTGAGGGGAAATCTGTAACTCTGTGAGATGAATTAACAGAACACAATGTACTCTCAAAGAAAGCTTGTTTCCAGTTTTAACGGAAGATAGTTTCTTTCTCACCATAGCCCTCTATGGGCTACCAAATATCACATAGCAAATTCCACAAGAACAGTCTTAGTGAAAGGCTTCTTGAGGGGACATCTGTAACTCTGTGAGATGAATTAACAGAACACAATGTAGTTTCAAAGAAATCTTCTTTCCAGTTTTCAACGGAAGATATTTCCTTTTTCACAATAGACATCTAAGGGCTTCCAAATATCACGTTGCAAATTCCACAAGAACAGTCTTACAGAAAGGCTTCTTGAAGGGAAAGCTGTAACTCTGTGAGATGAATTAATAGAACACAGAGCAGTTTCTCAGAAAGCTTCTTTCCAGTTTTTAACGGAAGATATTTCCTTTTTCACCATAGCCCTCTATGGGCTTCCAAATATCACTTTGTAAATTCCACAAGAACAGTCTTACAACACGGCTTCATGAGGGGAAAGCTGTAACTCTCTGAGTAGAATTAAGAGAACACAAAACAGTTTCTCAGTAAGCTTCTTTCCCGTTTTTAACGGTAGATATTTCCTTTTTCACCATAGCCCTCTAAGGGCTTACAAGTATCACTTTACAAATCTCACTAGAACAGTCTTAGCGAAAGGCTTCTTGAGGGCAAAGCTGTAACTCTGTGAGATGAATTAACAGAACACAAAGCAGTTTCTCAGACAGGTTCTTTCCAGTTTTAACTGAAGATATTTCCTTTTTCACCGTAGCCCTCTATGGGCTTCCGAATATCACCTTGCCAATTCCAAAAGAACAGAATTAGCAAAAGGCTTCTTGATGGGAAAGCTGTAACTCTGTGAGATGAATTAACAGAACACAATGTAGTTTCAAAGAAAGCTTCTTTCCAGTTTTTAACGGAAGATATTTCCTTTTTCACCATAGACATCTAAGGGCTTCCAAATATCACTTTGCAAATTCCACAAGAACAGTCTTACAAAAAGGCTTCTTGAAGGGAAAGCTGTAACTCTGTGAGATGAATTAATAGAACACAGAGCAGTTTCTCAGAAAGCTTCTTTCCAGTTTTTAACGGAAGATATTTCCTTTTTCACCATAGCCCTCTAGGGGCTTCCAAATATCACTTTGCAAATTCCACAATAAAAGCCTTAGTGAAAGGCTTCTTGAGGGGAAAGCTGTAACTTTGTGAGGTGAATTGACAGAGCACAAAGCAGTTTCTCAAAATGCTTCTTTTAAGTTTTTATCTTAGGATATTTCCTTTTTCACCATAGCCCTCTATGGGCTTCCAAATATCACTTTGTAAATTCCACAAGAACAGTCTTACAACACGGCTTCATGAGGGGAAAGCTGTAACTCTCTGAGTAGAATTAAGAGAACACAAAACAGTTTCTCAGTAAGCTTCTTTCCCGTTTTTAACGGTAGATATTTCCTTTTTCACCATAGCCCTCTAAGGGCTTACAAGTATCACTTTACAAATCTCACTAGAACAGTCTTAGCGAAAGGCTTCTTGAGGGAAAAGCGGTAACTCTGTGAGATGAATTAACAGAACACAAAGCAGTTTCTCAGACAGGTTCTTTCCAGTTTTTAACTGAAGCTATTTCCTTTTTCACCGTAGCCCTCTATGGGCTTCCGAATATCACCTTGCCAATTCCAAAAGAACAGAATTAGCAAAAGGCTTCTTGAGGGGAAAGCTGTAACTCTGTGAGATGAATTAACACAGCACAAAGCAGTTTCTCAGATTACTTCTTTCCAGTTTTTAACTGAAGATATTTCCTATTTCACCATAGCCCTCTATGGGCTTCCAAATATCACTTTGTAAATTCCACAAGAACAGCCTTAGCGAAAGGCTTCGTGAAGGGAAAGCTGTAACTCTGTTATATGAATTAACAGCAAAGAAAGCAGTTTCTCAGAAAGGTTCTTTCGCGTTTTTAACGGAAGATATTTCCTTTTCCACCATAGCCTTCTAGGGGCTTACAAATATCACTTTGCAAATTCCTCAGGAAGAGTCTTAGAGAAAGGCTTCTTGAGGGCAAAGCTCTAACTCTGTGAGATGAATTAACAGAACAGAAATCAGTTTCTCAGACAGCTTCTTTCCAGTTTTTCTTGAAGATATTTCCTTTTTCGCAATAGCCCTCTATGGGCTTCAGAATATCACTTTGCAAATTCCACAAGAACAGCCTTAGCGAAAGACTTCTTGAGGGGAAAGCTGTAACTCTGTGAGGTGAATTAAGAGAACACAAAGCAGTTTCTCAGAAAGCTTCTTTCCAGTTTTTAACGGAAGGTATTTCCTTTTTCTCCGTAGCCCTCTGTGGGTTTACAAATATCACTTTGCAAATTCCACAAGAACAGCCTTAGCGAAAGGCTTCTTGAAGGGAAAGCTGTAACTCTGTGAGATGAATTAACAGAACACAAAGCAGTTTCTCAGACAGATTCTTTCCAGTTTTTAACTGAAGATATTTCCTTTTTCCAAATAGCCCTCTATGGGCTTCCAAATATCACTTTGCAAATTCCACAAGAACAGTCTCAGCGAAAGGCCTCTTGAAGGAAAAGCTGTAACTCTGTGAGTTGAATTAACCGAACACAAAGCAGTTTCTAAAAAGCTTCTTTCCAGTTTTTAAAGGAAGATATTGCCTTTTTCACCATATCCTTCTATGGGTTTCGAAATATCACTTTGCAAATTCTACAATAACAGTCTTAGCGAAAGGCTTCTTGAGGGAAAAGCTGTAAATCTGTGAGATGAATTAAGAGAACACAAACTAGTTTCTCAGAAAGCTTCTTTCCGGTTTTTAACGGAAGATATTTCCTTTTTCACCATAGCCCTCTATGGGCTACCAAATATCACTTTGCAAATTCCACAAGAACAGTCTTATCGAAACGCTTCTTGAGGGGAAAGCAGTAACTCTGAGAGAAGAATTAACAGAACACAAAGCAGTTTCTCAGAAAGTTTCTTTCCAGTTTTTAACGGACGATATTTCCTTTTTCACCATAGCCCTCTATGGGCTTCCAAATATCTCTTTGCAAATTCCACAAGAACAGTCTTAGTGAAAGGCATCTTGAGGGGAAATCTGTAACTCTGTGAGATGAATTAACAGAACACAATGTACTCTCAAAGAAAGCTTGTTTCCAGTTTTAACGGAAGATAGTTTCTTTCTCACCATAGCCCTCTATGGGCTACCAAATATCACATAGCAAATTCCACAAGAACAGTCTTAGTGAAAGGCTTCTTGAGGGGAAATCTGTAACTCTGTGAGATGAATTAACAGAACACAATGTAGCTTCAAAGAAAGCTTCTTTCCAGTTTTTAACGGAAGATATTTCCTTTTTCACCATAGACATCTAAGGGCTTCCAAATATCACTTTGCAAATTCCACAAGAACAGTCTTACAGAAAGGCTTCTTGAAGGGAAAGCTGTAACTCTGTGAGATGAATTAATAGAACACAGAGCAGTTTCTCAGAAAGCTTCTTTCCAGTTTTTAACGGAAGATATTTCCTTTTTCACCATAGCCCTCTAGGGGCTTCCAAATATCACTTTGCAAATTCCACAACAAAAGCCTTAGTGAAAGGCTTCTTGAGGGGAAAGCTGTAACTCTGTGAGGTGAATTGACAGAGCACTAAGCAGTTGCTCAAAATGCTTCTTTTAAGTTTTTATCTTAGGATATTTCCTTTTTCACCATAGCCCTCTATGGGCTTCCAAATATCACTTTGTAAATTCCACAAGAACAGTCTTACAGAAAGGCTTCTTGAGGGCAAAGCTGTAACTCTGTGAGACGAATTAACAGAACACAAAGCAGTTTCTCAGAAAGCTTTATTCCATTTTTTAATTGAAGATGTTTCATTTCTCACCATAGCCCTCTATGGGCTTCCAAATATCTCTTTGCAAATTCCACAAAAACAGTCTTAGCGAAAGACTTCTTAAGGGGAAAGCTGTAGCTCTTTGACATGAATTAACAGAACACAAAGCTGTTTCTCAGAGAGATTCTTTCCAGTTTTTAACGGAAGATATTTACTTTTTCACCATAGCCCTCTATGGGCTTCTAAATAGCACTTTGCAAATTCCACAAGAACAGTCTTAGCGAAAGGCTTCTGGAGGGTAAAGCTGTAATTCTGTGAGATGAATTAACAGACACAAAGCAGTTTCACAGAAAGCTTCTTTCCAGTTTTTAACGGAAGATATTCCTTTTTCACCATAGCCCTCTATGGGCTTCCAAATATGACTTTGAAAATTCCACAGGAACAGTCTTACTGGTAGGCTTCTTGAGGGGAAAGTTATAACTCTGTGAGATGAATTAAGAGAACACAATGCAGTTTCTGAGAAAGCTTCTTTTCGGTTTCTATGTTAGGACATTTCCTTTTTCGCCATAACCATCTATGGTCTTCCAATATCACTTTGCAAATTCCGCAAGAACAGTCTCAGTGATCGGTTTCTTGAGGGGAACGCTGTAACTATGTGAGATGAATTAACAGAACACAAAGCAGTCTCTCAGAAATCTTCTTTCCAGATATTAACAGAAGATACTTACTTTTTCACCACAGCCCCCTATGGGCTTCCAAATATCACTTTTCAAATTCCAGAAGATCAGCCTTAGCTAAAGGTTTCTTGAGGAGAAATTTGTGACACTGTGAGATGAATTAACAGAACACAAAGCAGTTTCTCAGAAAGCTTCTTTTCGGTTTTTATCTTATGATATTTCCATTTTTACCATAGCCCACTATGGTCTTCGAAATATCACTTTGCAAATTACACAAGAACAGTCTTAGAGAAAGGCTTCTTGAGGGGAATGCTCTAACACAGTGAGATAAATTAACAGAACACAAAGCAGTTCCTCAGAAAGTTTCTTTTCAATTTCTATCTTAGGATATTTCCTTTTTCACCATAGCCCTCTTTGGGCTTCCAAATGTCATTTTGCAAATTCCAGAAGAACAGTCTTAGCGAAAAGCTTCTTGAGGAGAAAGTTGTAACTCTGTGAGATGAAGTAACAGAACACAATGCAGTTTCTTAGAAGGCTTCTTTTCAGTTTTAATCTTAGGATATTTCCTTTATCACCATGGCCCTCTATGGGTTTCCAAGTATCGCATTGCAAATTCCAAAAATCAGCTTTTACAATAGGCTTCCTGAGGGGAAAGCTGTAACTCTGTGAGATGAATTAACAGAACACAAAGCAGTTTCTCAGGAAGCTTCTTTCCAGTTTTTAACAGAAGATATTTCCTTTTTCACCATAGCTCTCTATGGGCTTCCAAATATCACACTGCAAATTCCACAAAAGCAGTCTTAGCGAAAGGCTTCTTGAGGGGAAAGCTGTAACTGTGTGAGATGAATTAAGAGAATACAAAGCAGTCTCTCAGAAAGCTTCTTTCCAGTTTTTAACTGAAGATATTTACTTTTTCACCATGGCCCTTTATGGGCTTCCAAATATCACTTTGCAAATTCCACAAGAACAGACTTAGCGGAAGGCTTCTTGAAGGGAAAGCTGTAACTCTGTGAGATGAATTTACAGACTACAAAGCAGTTTCTCAGAAAGTTTCTTTCCAGTTTTTAACTGAAGATGTTTCATTTTTCAACGTAACCCCCTATGGTCTTCCAAATATCACTTTGCAAACTCCACAAGAACAGTTTTAGTGAAAGACTTCTTGAGGGGAAAGCTGTAACCCTGTGAGAAGAATTAACGGAATACAAAGCAGTTTCTCAGAAAGCTTCTTCTCAGTTTTCATCTTAGGATATTTCTTTTTTCATTATAGTCCTCTACGGTATTCCAAATATCACTTTGCATATTCCACAACAACAGTGTTAGCGAAAGTGTTCTTGAGGGGAAACCGGTAAATCTGTGAGATGAATTAAGAGTACGCAAAGCAGTTTCTCAGAAAATGTGTTTTCAGTTTTTTTCTTAGGATATTTAATTTTTTCATAGCACTCTAAGGGCTTCGAAATATTACTTTGCAGATTCACAAGAACAGCCTTAGCGAAACGCTTCTTGAGGGGAAAGCTGTAACTCTGTGAGATGAATTAACGGAACACAAAGCAGTTTCTCAGAAAGTTTCTTGCCACATTTTAACTGAAGATATTTCCTTTTTCTCCATAACCCACTATAGGCTTCCAAACATCACTTTGCAAATTACACATGAACAGCCTTAGCGAAAGGCTTCTTGAGACGAAAGCTGTAACTCTGTGAGATCAAATAACAAAAATCAAAGCAGTTTCTCAGAAAGCTTCTTTACAGTTTTTAACTGAAGATATTTCCTTTTTCACCATAGCCCTCTATGGGCTTCCAAATATCACTTTGCATGTAAAACAAGAAGAGCCTTCGCGAAAGGCTTCTTGAGAGGGAAGCTGTAACTCTGTGAGATGAACTAACAGAACACAAAGCAGTTCCTCAGAAAGCTTGTTTTCTGTTTTTATCTTAGGATGCTTCCATTTTCACCATAGCGCTCTATTGGTTTCCAAATATCAGTTTGCAAATCCCACAAGAACAGTCTTGGGGAACGGCATCTTGAAGGGAAAGCTGTAATACTGTGGGATGAATTAACAGAACCCAAAGCATTTTCTCAGAAAGCTTCTTTCCAGTTTTTTTACGGAATATATATCAATTTTCACCATTGCCCTCTACTGGCTTCCAAATATCACTTTGCAAATTCCACAAGAACAGTTTTAGCAAAAGGTTTCTTGAGAAGAAACTGTAACACTGTGAGATGAATTAACAGAACACAACACAGTTTCCAGAAAGCTTCTTGCCAGTTTTTAACTGAAGATATTTCCTTTCTCACCATAGCCCTCTAAGGTCTTCAAAATATACCTTTGCAAATTCCACAAGAACTGTGTTATTGAAAGTCTTCTTGAGGGGAAAGCTGTAACCCTCTGGGATGAATTAACAGAACACAAAGCAGTTTCTCAGAAAGCTTCTTTTCAGTTTTTATCTTAGGGTATTTCCTTTTTCACCATAGCCCTCTATGGGTGTCCAAATATCACGTTGTAAATTCCACACAACCGTCTTAGCGAAAGGCTTCTTGAGGAAAAGCTGTAACTCTCTGAATTGAATTTGAAAAAACACAAAGCAGTTTCTTAGAAATATTCCTTCCAGTTTTTAATGGAAGATATATACTTTTTCACCCTAGCCCTCTATGGGCTTCCAAATATCACTTTGCAAATTCCACAAGAACAGTCTTAGAGAAAAGTTTCTTAAGGGAAAAGCTGTAACTCTGTGAGATGAATTAACAGAACACAAAGCAGTTTCTCAGTAAGATTCCTTTGGGTTTTTATTTTAGGATATTTCCTTTTTCACCATAGCTCTCTAAGGGCTTCCAAATATCACATTGCAAATTCCACAAGAACAGTCTTAGGGAAAAGTTTCTTGAGGGGAAAGCTGAAAGTCTGTGAGATGAATTAACAGAACCCAAAGCAGTCTCTCAGAAATCTTCTTTCCAGATTTAAACGGAAGATACTTCCTTTTTCACCAAATGGGCTTCCAAATATCACTTTTCAAATTGCACAAGATTAGCCCTATCTAAAGGTTTCTTGAGGAGAAATTTTTAACACTGTGAGATGAATTAACAGAACACACTGCAGTTTCTCAGAAAGCTTCTTGCCAGTATTTCACGGAAGATATTTCCTTTTTCACCATAGCCCTCTAAGGGCTTCCAAATATCACTCTGCAAATTCCAAAAGAGCAGTCTTAGCGAAAGGCTTCTTGAGGGGAAAGCTGTTAATCTGTGAGACGAATTAAGAGAAAACAAAGCAGTTTCTGAGAAAGCTTCTTTCCAGTTTTTAACAGAAGATATTTCCTTTTTCTCCTTAGCCCTCTAAGGGCTTCCAAATATCACTTTGCAAATTCCACAAGAACAGTCTTAGCGAAACGCTTCTTGAGGGGAAAGCAGTAACTCTGAGAGATGAATTAACAGAACACAAAGCAGTTCCTCTGAAAGTTTCTTTCCAGTTTTTAACGGAAGATATTTCCTTTATCACCATAGCCCTCAACGGGCTTCCAAATATCACTTTGCCAATTCCACAAGATCAGTCTTAGCGAAAGGCTTCTAGAGGAGAAATCTGTAACTCTGTGAGATGAATTAACAGAACACAAAGTAGTTTCAAAGAAAGCCTCTTTCCAGTTTTTAACGGAAGATATTTTATTTTTCACCATACCCCTCTATGGGCTTAAAAATATCACTTTGCCAATTCCAAAAGAACAGCCTTAGTGAAAGACTTCTTGAAGGGAAAGCTGTTAATTCTGTGACATGAATTAACAGAACACAAAGCAGTTTCTCAGAAAGCGTCTTTTCAGTTTTTAACTTAGGATATTTCCTTTTTCACCGAAGCCCACTATGGGCTTCCCAATATCACTTTGCCAATTACACAAGAACTGTCTTAGCGAAAGACTTCTTGAGGGGAAAGCTGTAAATCTGTGACATGAATTAAGAGAACACAAAGTAGTTTCTCAGAAAGCTTCTTTCCGGTTTTTAACGGAAGATATTTCCTTTTTCACCATAGCCCTCTATGGGCTTCCAAATATCACTTTACATATTCCACAAGAACATTCTTAACGAAACGCTTCTTGAGGGGAAAGCAGTAACTCTGAGAGATGAATTAACAGAACACAAAGTAGTTTCTCAGAAAGTTGTTTCCAGATTTTAACGTAAGATACTTCCTTTTTCACCATTGCGCTCTATGGGCTTCCAAATATCACTTTGCCAATTCCACAAGAACAGTCTTAGCGAAAGGCTTCTTGAGGGGATATCTGTAACTCTGTGAGATGAATTAGCAGAACACAAAGTAGTTTCAAATAAAGCTTCTTTCCAGGTTTTAACGGAAGATATTTATTTTTTCACCATAGCCCTCTATGGGCTTCCAAATAGTACTTTGCAATTTTCACAAGAACAGTCTTACAGAAAGGCTTCTTGAGGGGAAAGCTGTAACACTGTGAGATGAATTAACACAACACAAAGCAGTTTCTCAGAAAGCTTCTTTACAGTTTTTAACGGAAGATATTTCCTTTTTCACCATAGCCTTCTATGGGTTCCAAATATCACATTGCATATTCCACAAGAATAGTCTCAGCGAAAGGCGTGTTGAGGGGAACACAGAAACACTGTGAGATGAATTAACACAACAAAAAGCAGTTTCTCAGAAACCTTCTTTCCCGTTTTTAAAGGAAGATATTTCCATTTTCACCATAGCCCTCTATGGCCTTCCAAATATCACTTTCCAAACACCACAAGAACAGACTTAGCGAAAGGCTTCTTGAAAGGAAAGCTGCAACTGTGTGAGGTGAATTAACAGAACACCAATCAGTTTCTCAGAAAGGTTCTTTCCAGTTTTTTACGAAAGATATTTCCTTTTTCACCATAGCCCTCTAAGGATTTCCAAATATCACTTTGCAAACTCCACAAGAACAGTCTAAGCCAAAGGTTTCTGGAAGGGAAAGCTATAGCTCTGTGAGAAGAATTCACAGAACACAAAGCAGTTTCTCAGAAAGCTTCTTTCCAGTTTTTAACGGAAGATATTTCCTTTTTCACCATAGCCCTCTAGGGACTTCCAAATATCACTTTGCAAATACCACAAGAACAGTCTTAGCGAATGGCTTCTTGAGGGAAAAGCTGTAACTCTGTGAGATGAATTAACAGAACACAAAGCAGTTTCTCAGACAGCTTCTTTCCAGTTTTTAACGGAAGATATTGTCTTTTTCACCATAGCCCTCTAAGGGCTTCCAAATATCACTTTGCAAATTCCACAAGAACAGTCTTAGCGAAAGATTTCTTTAATGGAAAGCTGAAACTCTGTGAGATGAATTAGCAGAAAACAAAACAGTCTCTCAGAATGCTTCTTTTCAGTTTTTATCTTAGGATACTTCATTTTTCACCGTAGCCCTCTAAGGGCTTCCAAATATCACTTTGCAAATTCCACAAGAACAGTTCTAGCGAAAGGCTTCTTGACGGGAAAGCAGTAACTCTGTGAGATGAATTACGAGAAGACAAAGCAGTTTCTGAGAAAACTTCTTTCCAGTTTTTAACGGAAGATATTTCCTTTTTCACCATAGCCCTCTATGGGCTTCAAAATATCACTTTCCAAATTCCACAAGAACAGCCTTAGCGAAAGGCTTCTGGAAGAGAAAGCTGTAACTCTGTGAGATGAATTAACAGAACACAAAGCAGTTTCTCAGAAAGATTCCTTCCAGTTTTTAACGGAAGTTATTTCCTTTTTCACCATTGACCTCTATGGGCTTCCAAATATTACTTGGAAAGTTCCACAAGAACAGCCTTAGCGAAAGGCTTCTGGAAGAGAAAGCTGTAACTCTGTGAGATGAATTAACAGAACACAAAGCAGTTTCTCAGAAAGATTCCTTCCAGTTTTTAACGGAAGTTATTTCCTTTTTCACCATTGACCTCTATGGGCTTCCAAATATTACTTGGAAAGTTCCACAAGAACAGCCTTAGCGAAAGGCTTCTTGAGGGGAAATCTGTAACTCTGTGAGATGAATTAACACAACACAAAGCAGTTTCTCATAAAGCTTCTTTACAGTTTTTAACGGAAGATATTTCCTTTTTCACCTTAGCCCTCTATGGGCTTGCAAATATCAATTTGCAAATTCCACAAGAACAGTCTTTGCGAAAGGCTTCTTGAGGGGAAACCTGTAACTCTGTGAGAGGAATTAACAGAAGACAAAGCAGTTTGTCAGAAGGTTTCTTTTCAGTTTTTATCTTAGGATACTTCCTTTGCCACACTAGACCTCTATAGGCTTACAAATATTACTTTGTAAATTCTACAAGAACCGTCTTAGCGAAAGTCCTCTGGAGAGGAAAGCTGTAATTCTGTGAGATGAATTAACAGAACACAAAGCAGTTTCTCAGAAAGCTTCTTTCCAGTTTTTAACGGAAGATATTTCCTTTTTCACCATAGCGCTCTATGTGCTTCCAAATATCACTTTGAAATTCCACAAGAACAGTCTTAGCGAAAGGCTTTTTGAGGGTAAAGCTATAAATCATTGAGACGAATTAACAGAACACAAAGCAGTTCCTCAGAAAGCTGCTTTTCAGTTTTTAACTGAAGATATTTCCTTTTTCACCATAGCCTTCTATGGGCTCCAAAATATCAATTTTCAAATTCCACAACAACAGCCTTAGCTAAAGTTCTCTTGAGGGGAAAGTTGTAACTCTCTGAGATGAATTAACAGAACATAAAGCAGTTTCTCAGAAATCTTCTTTTCAGTTTTTATCTTAGACAGTTTCCTTTTTCACCATAGCCTTATATGGGCTTCCAAAGATCACGCTGCAGATTCCACAAGAACAATCTTAGCGAATGGCTTCTTGAGGGGAAAGCTGTAACTCTGTGAGATGAATTAAAAAAAAACAAAGCAGTTTCTCAGAAAGCTTCTTTCCAGTTTTTAACTGAAGATATTACCTTTTTCACCATATCCCTCTATGGGCTTCCAAATATCACTTTGCAAATTTCACAAGAACAGTCTTAGCGAAAGCTTCTTGAGGGGATTGCTGTAACACTGTGAGATGAATTAACAGAACACAAAGGAGTTTCTCAGAAAACTTCTTTCCAGTTTTTAACGGAAGATATATCGTTTTTCACCATAGCCCTCTATGGGCTTCCAAATATCACATTGCAAATTCCACAAGAAGAGTCTAAGCGAAATGCTTCTTGAGGGGAAAGCTGTAACTCTGTTAGATGAATTAACAGAACACAAAGCAGTTTCTCAGAAAACTTCTTTCCAGTTTTTAACTGAAGATATTTCTTTTTCACCATAGACGTTTATGGGCTTCCAATTATTACGTTGCAAATCCCACAGAACTGTCTTAGCGAAAGGCCTCTTGAGGAGAAAGCTATAACTCGGTGTGATATATTAACAGTACACACGGCAGTTTCTCAGAAAGCTTCTTTCCAGTTTTTAACTCAAGTTATTTCCTTTTTCACCATAGCCCTCTATGGAACTCCAAAGATCACTTTGCATATTCCACAAGATCAGTCTTCGAGAAAGGATTCTTCAGGGGAAAGCTGTAACTATGTGAGATGAATTAACAGAACACAAAGCAGTTTCTCAGAAAGCTTCTTACCAGTTTTTAACGGAAGATATTTCCTTTTTCACCTTTAACCCTCTATGGGCTTCCAAATATCACTTTGCAAATTACACAAGAACAGTCTTAGCGAAAGGCTTCGTGAGGGGAAAGCAGTAACTGTGAGATGAATTAACCGAAAACAAAGCAGTTTCTCAGAAAGCTTCTTTCCAATTTTTAAGGGAAGATTTTCCTTTTTCACCATAGCCCTCTGTGGGCTTCTAAATATCACATTGCAAATTCCACAAGAACAGTCTTAGCGAAAGCCTTCTTGAAGGGAAAGCTGTAAGTCTGTGACATGAATTAACAGAACACAAAGCAGTTTCTCAGAAAGCTTCTTTTCAGTTTTTAACGGAAGATAAATCCTTTTTTTACCATATCCCTCTATGGGCTTCCAAATATCACTTTGCAAATTCCACAAGAACAGTCTTAGCGAAAGGCCTCTTTTGGGGAACGCAGTAACTCTGTGAGATGAATTAATAGAACACAAATCAGTTTCTCAGAAAGCTTCTTTCCAGTTTTTAAAGGAAGATATTTCCTTTTTCACCATAGCCCTCTAAGGGCTTCCAAATATCACTTTGCAAACTCCACAAGAACAGTCTTAGCGAAAGGCTTCTTGATGGGAAAGCAGTAACTCTGTGAGGTGAATTAACCGAACATAGAGCAGTATCTCAATAAGATTCTTTCCAGTTTTTAACAGAGGATATTTCCTTTTTTACCATAGCTCTCTACGGGCTTCCAAATATCACTTTGAAAATACCACAGGAAGAGTCTTAGCAAAAGGATTCTTGAAGGGAAAGCTGTAACTCTGTGTGATGAATTAACAGAAGACAGAGCAGTGTCTCATAAAGCTTCTTTCCAGTTTTTAACGAAAGACATTTCCTTTTTCAACATAGCACTCTATGGGCTTCCAAATATCACTTTGCAAATTCCATAAGAACAGACTTCGCGAAAGGTTTCTTGAAGGGAAAGCTGTAACTCTGTCAGATGAATTAACAGAACACAAAGCACTTTCTCAGAAAGCTTCTTTTTTTCTTTTTTTTTTTAAGTTTTATATTTTATTCACATTAAAGTTTATCTGTAACATTAAGCATAATTTTTTTTCCTTTTTTTTTAAAAAATTTATTATTATTAAACTTCAAGTTGTAGGGTACATGTGCACAACGTGCAGGTTTGCTACATATGTATACTTGTGCCATGTTGGTGTGCTGCACCCATCAACTCGTCATTTACCTCAGGTATAACTCCCAATGCAATCCCTCCCACCTCCCCCCTCCCCATGATAGGCCCCAGTGTGTGATGTTCCCCTTCCCGAGTCCAAGTGATCTCATTGTTCAGTTCCCACCTACGAGTGAGAACATGCGGTGTTTGGTTTTCTGTTCTTGTGATAGTTTGCTAAGAATGATGGTTTCCAGCTGCATCCATGTCCCTACAAAGGACACAAACTCATCCTTTTTTATGGCTGCATAGTATTCCATGGTGTATATGTGCCACATTTTCTTAATCCAATCTGTCACTGATGGACATTTGGGTTGATTCCAAGTCTTTGCTATTGTGAATAGTGCTGCAATAAACATACGTGTGCATGTGTCCTTATAGCAGCATAATTTATAATCCTTTGGGTATATACCCAGTAATGGGATGGCTGGGTCATATGGTACATCTAGTTCTAGATCCTTGAGGAATCGCCATACTGTTTTCCATAATGGTTGAACTAGTTTACAATCCCACCAACAGTGTAAAAGTGTTCCTATTTCTCCACATCCTCTCCAGCACCTGTTGTTTCCTGACTTTTTAATGATCGCCATTCTAACTGGTGTGAGATGGTATCTCATTGTGGTTTTGGTTTGCATTTGTCTGATGGCCAGTGATGATGAGCATTTTTTCATGTGTCTGTTGGCTGTATGAATGTCTTCTTTTGAGAAATGTCTGTTCATATCCTTTGCCCACTTTTGGATGGGGTTGTTTGTTTTTTTCTTGTAAATTTGTTTGAGTTATTTGTAGGTTCTGGATATTAGCCCTTTGTCAGATGAGTAGATTGCAAAAATTTTCTCCCATTCTGTAGGTTGCCTGCTCACTCTGATGGTAGTTTCTTTTGCTGTGCAGAAGCTCTTTAGTTTGATGAGATCCCATTTGTCAATTTTGGCTTTTGCTGCCCTTGCTTTTGGTGTTTTAGACATGAAGTCTTTGCCCATGCCTATGTCCTGAATGGTACTACCTAGGTTTTCCTCTAGGATTTTTATGGTATTAGGTCTAACATTTAAGTCTCTAATCTATCTTGAATTAATTTTCGTATAAGGAGTAAGGAAAGGATCCAGTTTCAGCTTTCTACTTATGGCTAGCCAGTTTTCCCAGCACCATTTATTAAATAGGGAATCCTTTCCCCATTTCTTGTTTCTCTCAGGTTTGTCAAAGATCAGATGGCTGTAGATGTGTGGTAGTATTTCTGAGGACTCTGTTCTGTTCCATTGGTCTATATCTCTGTTTTGGTACCAGTACCATGCTGTTTTGGTGACTGTAGCCTTGTAGTATAGTTTGAAGTCAGGTAGCGTGATGCCTCCAGCTTTGTTCTTTTGACTTAGGATTGTCTTGGAGATGCGGGCTCTTTTTTGGTTCCATATGAACTTTAAAGCAGTTTTTTCCAATTCTGTGAAGAAGCTCATTGGTAGCTTGATGGGGATGGCATTGAATCTATAAATTACCTTGGGCAGTATGGCCATTTTCACGATATTGATTCTTCCTATCCATGAGCATGGTATGTTCTTCCATTTGTTTGTGTCCTCTTTGATTTCACTGAGCAGTGGTTTGTATTTCTCCTTGAAGAGGTCCTTTACATCCCTTGTAAGTTGGATTCCTAGGTATTTTATTCTCTTTGAAGCAATTGTGAATGGAAGTTCATTCCTGATTTGGCTCTCTGTTTGACTGTCACTGGTGTATAAGAATGCTTGCGATTTTTGCACATTAATTTTGTATCCTGAGACTTTGCTGAAGTTGCTGATCAGCTTAAGGAGATTTTGGGCTGAGACAATGGGGTTTTCTAAATATACAATCATGTCATCTGCAAACAGGGACAATTTGACTTCTTCTTTTCCTAACTGAATCCCCTTGATTTCTTTCTCTTGCCTGATTGCGCTAGCCAGAACTTCCAACACTATGTTGAATAGGAGTGGTGAGAGAGGGCATCCCTGTCTTGTGCCAGTTTTCAAAGGGAATTTTTCCAGTTTTTGCCCATTCAGTATGATATTGGCTGTGGGTTTGTCATAAGTAGCTCTTATTATTTTGAGGTACGTTCCATCAATACTGAATTTATTGAGCGTTTTTAGCATGAAGGGCTGTTGAATTTTGTCAAAAGCCTTTTCTGCATCTATTGAGATAATGATGTGGTTCTTGTCTTTGGTTCTGTTTATATGCTGGATTATGTTTATTGATTTGCGAATGTTGAACCAGCCTTGCATCCCAGGGATGAAGCCCACTTGATCATGGTGGATAAGCTTTTTGATGTGCTGCTGAATCCGGTTTGCCAGTATTTTATTGAGGATTTTTGCATCGATGTTCATCAGGGATATTGGTCTAAAATTCTCTTTTTTTGTTGTGTCTCTGCCAGGCTTTGGTATCAGGATGATGTTGGCTTCATAAAATGAGTTAGGGAGGATTCCCTGTTTTTCTATTGATTGGAATAGTTTCAGAAGGAATGGTACCAGCTCCTCCTTGTACCTCTGGTAGAATTCAGCTGTGAATCCATCTGGTCCTGGACTTTTTTTGGTTGGTAGGCTATTAATTATTGCCTCAATTTCAGAGCCTACTATTGGTCTATTCAGGGATTCAACTTCTTCCTGGTTTAGTCTTGGAAGAGTGTAAGTGTCCAGGAAATTATCCATTTCTTCTAGATTTTCCAGTTTATTTGCGTAGAGGTGTTTATAGTATTCTCTGATGGTAGTTTGTATTTCTGTGGGGTCGGTGGTGATATCCCCTTTATCATTTTTAATTGCGTCGATTTGATTCTTCTCTCTTTTCTTCTTTATTAGTCTTGCTAGTGGTCTGTCAATTTTGTTGATCTTTTCAAAAAACCAACTCCTGGATTCATTGATTTTTTGGAGGGATTTTTGTGTCTCTATCTCCTTCAGTTTTGCTCTGATCTTAGTTATTTCTTGCCTTCTGCTAGCTTTCGAATGTGTTTGCTCTTGCTTCTCTAGTTCTTTTAATTGCGATGTTAGAGTGTCAATTTTAGATCTTTCCTGCTTTCTCTTGTGGGCATTTAGTGCTATAAATTTCCCTCTACACACTGCTTTATTTGTGTCCCTGAGATTCTGGTATGTTGTATCTTTGTTCTCATTGGTTTCAAAGAACATCTTTATTTCTGCCTTCATTTCGTTATGTACCCAGTAGTCATTCAGGAGCAGGTTGTTCAGTTTCCATGTAGTTGAGCGGTTTTGATTGAGTTTCTTAGTCCTGAGTTCTAATTTGATTGCACTGTGGTCTGAGAGACAGTTTGTTATAATTTCTGTTCTTGTACATATGCTGAGGAGTGCTTTACTTCCAATTACGTGTCAATTTTGGAGTAAGTGCGATGTGGTGCTGAGAAGAATGTATATTCTGTTGATTTGGGGTGGAGAGTTCTATAGATGTCTATTAGGTCTGCTTGCTGCAGAGATGAGTTCAATTCCTGGATATCCTTGTTAATTTTCTGTCTCGTTGATCTGTCTAATGTTGACAGTGGAGTGTTGAAGTCTCCCATTATTATTGTATGGGAGTCTAAGTCTCTTTGTAGGTCTCTAAGGACTTGCTTTATGAATCTGGGTGCTCCTGTATTGGGTGCATATATATTTAGGATAGTTAGCTCTTCCTGTTGAATTGATCCCTTTACCATTATGTAATGGCCTTCTTTGTCTCTTTTGATCTTTGATGGTTTAAAGTCTGTTTTATCAGAGACAAGTATTGCAACCCCTGCTTTTTTTTGTTCTCCTTTTGCTTGGTAAATCTTCCTCCATCCCTTTATTTTGAGCCTATGTATGTCTCTGCGTGTGAGATGGGTCTCCTGAATACAGCAGACTGATGGGTCTTGACTCTTTATCCAGTTTGCCAGTCTGTGTCTTTTAATTGGAGCATTTAGTCCATTTACATTTAAGGTTAAGATTGTTATGTGTGAACTTGATCCTGCCATTATGATATTAACTGGTTATTTTGCTCGTTAGTTGATGCAGTTTCTTCCTAACCTTGATGGTCTTTACATTTTGGCATGTTTTTGCAATGGCTGGTACCGGTTGTTCCTTTCCATGTTTAGTGCTTCCTGCAGGGTCTCTTGTAAGGCATGCCTAGTGGTGACAAAATCTCTAAGCATTTGCTTATCTGTAAAGGATTTTATTTCTCCTTCACTTATGAAACTTAGTTTGGCTGGATATAAAATTCTGGGTTTAAAATTCTTTTCTTTAAGAATGTTGAATATTGGCCCCCACTCTCTTCTGGCTTGAAGAGTTTCTGCCGAGAGATCTGCTGTTAGTCTGATGGGCTTCCCTTTGTGGGTAACCCGACCTTTCTCTCTGGCTGCCCTTAAGATTTTTTCCTTCATTTCAACTTTGGTGAATCTGGCAATTATGTGTCTTGGAGTTGCTCTTCTCGAGGAGTATCTTTGTGGCGTTCTCTGTATTTCCTGGATTTGAATGTTGGCCTGCCCTACTAGGTTGGGGAAGTTCTCCTGGATGATATCCTGAAGAGTGTTTTCCAACTTGGTCCTCACTTTCAGGCACCCCAATCAGACGTAGATTTGGTCTTTTTACATAATCCCATACTTCTTGCAGGCTTTGTTCATTTCTTTTTCTTCTTTTTTCTTTTGGTTTCTCTTCTCGCTTCATTTCATTCACTTGATCCTCCATCGCTGACATTCTTTCTTCCAGTTGATCGAGACGGTTACTGAAGCTTGTGCATTTGTCACGTATTTCTCGTGCCATGGTTTTCGTCTCTTTCATTTCGTTTGTGAGCTTCTCTGCATTAATTACTCTAGCCATCAATTCTTCCACTTTTTTTTCAAGATTTTTAGTTTCTTTGCGCTGGGTACGTAATTCCTCCTTTAGCTCTGAGAAATTTGATGGACTGAAGCCTTCTTCTCTCATCTCGTCAAAGTCATTTTCCGTCCAGCTTTGATCCGTTGCTGGCGATGAGCTGCGCTCCATTGCCGGGGGAGATGCGCTCTTATTTTTTGAATTTCCAGCTTTTCTGCCCTGCTTTTTCCCCATCTTTGTGGTTTTATCTGCCTCTGGTCTTTGATGATGGTGATGTACTGATGAGGTTTTGGTGTAGGTGTCCTTCCTGTTTGATAGCTTTCCTTCTAACCGTCAGGATCCTCAGCTGTAGGTTGTAGCTGTAGGAGATTGCTTGAGGTCCACTCCAGACCCTGTTTGCCTGGGTATCAGCAGCAGAGGCTGCAGAAGATAGAATATTTCTGAACAGCGAGTGTACCTGTCTGATTCTTGCTTTGGAATCTTCCTCTCAGGGGTGTACTCCACCCTGTGAGGTGTGGGGTGTCAGACTGCACCTAGTGGGGGATGTCTCCCAGTTAGGCTACTCAGGGGTCAGGGACCCACTTGAGCAGGGAGTCTGTCCCTTCTCAGATCTCAACCTCCGTGTTGGGAGATCCACTGCTCTCTTCAAAGCTGTCAGACAGAATCGTTTGCGTCTGCAGAGCTGCTGCGTTTGTTATTATTTACTGTGCCCTGTCCCCAGAGGTGGAGTCTATAGAGACAGGCAGGTTTCCTTGAGCTGCTGTGAGCTCCACCCAGTTCGAGCTTCCCAGCAGCTTTGTTTACCTACTTAAGCCTCAGCAATGGCGGGCGCCCCTCCCCCAGCCTCGCTGCTGCCTTGCCGGTAGATCACAGACTGCTGTGCTAGCAATGAGGGAGGCTCCGTGGGTGTGGGACACTCCCGGCCAGGTGTGGGATATGATCTCCTGGTGTGCCTGTCTGCTTAAAGCGCAGTATTGGGGTGGGAGTTACCCGATTTTCCAGGTGTTGTGTGTCTCAGTTCCCCTGGCTAGGAAAAGGGATTCCCTTACCCCTTACGCTTTCCAGGTGAGGCAATGCCTCGACCTGCTTCAGCTCTCGCTGGTCGGGCTGCAGCAGCTGACCAGCACCAATCGTCTGGCACTCCCCAGTGAGATGAACCCAGTACCTCAGTTGAAAATGCAGAAATCGCCGGTCTTCTGTGTCGCTCGCGCTGGGAGTTGGAGACTGGAGCTGTTCCTATTCGGCCATCTTGCTCCACCTCCTCAGAAAGCTTCTTTCCAGTTTTTAACAGAAGATATTTCCTTTTTCACATTAACCCTCTATGGACTTCCACATATCACTTTGCAAATTCCACAAGAAGAGTTTTACCGAAAGGCTTCTTGAGGAGAAAGCAGTAACCCTGTGAGATGAATTAACAGAACACAAAGCAGTTTCTCAGAAAGCTTCTTTCCAGTTTTTAAAGGAAGATATTTCCTTTTTCACCATAGTCCTCTATGGGCTTCCAAATATCACTGTGCAAATTCCACAAAAAGAGATTTAGCGAAAGGCTTCTTGAATGGAAAGCTGTAACTCTGTGAGATGAATTAACAGAAAGCAAAGCAGTTTCTCAGAAAGCTTCCTTCCAGTTTTTAATGGAAGATATTTCCTTTTTCACCATAGCCCTCTACGGACTTCCAAATATAACTTTGCAAATTCCACAAGAACAGTCTTCGCGAAAGGCTTCTTGAGGGGAAAGCTGTAACTCTGTGAGATGAATTAACAGAACACAAAGCAGTTTCTCAGACAGCTTCTTACCAGTTTTTAACGGAAGATATTACCTTTTTCACCTTAACCCTCTATGGGCTTCCAAATATCACTTTGCAAATTCCACAATAAGTGTCTTAGCGAAGGCTTCTTGAGGGAAAAGCAGAAATTGTGAGATGGATTAACCGAACACAAAGCAGTTTCTCAGAAAGCTTCTTTCCAGTTTTTAAGGGAAGATTTTCCTTTTTCACCATAGCCCTCTATGGGCTTCCAAATATCGCATTGCAAATTCCACAATAACAGACTTAGCGAAAGGCTTCTTGAAGTGAAAGCTGTAACTCTGTGAGATGAATTAACAGAACACAAAGCAATTTCTCAGAAAGCTTCTTTCCAGTTTTTATCTTAGGATATTTCCTTTTTCACCTTAGCCCTCTATGGGATTCCAAATATCACTTTGCAAATTCCACAAAAACAGACTTAGCGAAAGATTTCTTGAAGGGAAAGCTGTAACTCTGTGAGATGAACTAACAGAAAACAAAGGAGTTTCTCAGAAAGCTTCTCGCCCGTTTTTAACGGAAGATATTTCCTTTTTCACCATAGTCCTCTAAGGGCTTCCAATATCACTGTGTAAATTCCACAAAAACAGACTTAAGAAAGGCTTCTTGAAGGGAATGAAGTAACTCCGTAAGATGAGTTAACAGAACACAAAGCAGTTTCTCAGAGAGCTTCTTTACAGTTTTTACTGGACGATATATCCTTTTTTTACCAAAACCCTCTATGGGCTTCCAAATATCACTTTGCAAATTCCACAAAAGCAGTCTTAGCTAAAGGCTTCTTGAGGAGAAGGCAGTAACACTGTGAGATGAATTAACAGAAAACAAATCAGTTTCTCAGAGAGATTCTTTCCAGTTTTTAAAGGAAGATATTTCCTTTTTCTCCATAGCCCTCCATGGGCTGCGAAATATCACGTTGCAAATGCCACAAGAACAGTCTTAGCCAAAGCTTCTTAATGGGAAAGAAGTAACTCTGTGAGATGAGTTAACAGAACACTGAGCAGCTTCTCAGAAAGCTTCTTTCCAGTTTTTAACGGAAGATATTTCATTTTTCACCATAGCCCTCTATGGGCTTCCAAATATCACTTTGGAAATTCCACAAGAAGAGTTTTAGCGAAAGGCTTCTTGAAGGGAAAGCTGTAACTCTGTGAGATGAATTAACAGAACACAGAGCAGTTTCTCAGAAAGCTTCTTTCCAGTTTTTAACGGAAGATATTTCCTTTTTCACCATAGCCCTCTAAGGGCTTCCAATATCACTTTGAAAATTCCACAAGAACAATCTTAGCGAAAGGCTTCTTGATGGGAAAGCTGTAACTCTGTGAGAAGAATTAACCGAACACAAAGCAGTTTCTCATAAAGCTTTTCTTCCATTTTTAACGGAGGATATTTCCTTTTTCAACATAGCCCTCTATGGTCTTCCAAATATCACTTTGCAAAATCCACAAGAACATTCTTAGCGAAAGACTTCTTCCTGGGAAAGAAGTAACTCTGTCAGACGAATTAATAGAACACAGAGCAGTTTCTCAGAAAGCTTCTTTATAGTTTTTAGCGGAAGATATTACCTTTTTCGCCATAGCCCTCTATGGGCTTCCAAATATCACTTTGCAAATTCCACAAGAACAGCCTTAGCGAAAGGCTTCTTCAGGGGAAATCAGTTACCCTGTGAGACGAATTAACAGAAAACAAAGCAGGTTCTCAGAAATCATCTTTCCAGTTTTTAACGGAAGATATTTCCTTTTCCACCATAACCCTCTAGGGGCTTTCAAATATCACTTTGCAAAAGTCACAAGAACAGTCTTAGAGAAAGGGCTCTTGATGGGAAAGCAGTAACTCTGTGAGATGAATTAACAGAACACAAAGCAGTTTCTCAGAAAGCTTCTTTCCGGTTTTAACTGAAGATATTTCCTTGTTCACCGTAGCCCTCTAAGGGCTTACAAATATAACTTTCAAAATTCCACAAGAACAGACTTAGCGAAAGGCTCCTTGAGGGGAAAGCTGTAACTCTGTGAGATGAATTCACAGAACACAAAGCAGTTTCTCAGAAAGCTTTCTTCCCGTTTTTAACGGAAGATATTTCCTTTTTCACCATAGCCCTCTAAGGGCTTACAAGTATCACTTTACAAATCCCACAGTAAAAGTCTTAGCGAAAGGCTTCTTGAGGGCAAAGCTGTAACTCTGTGAGATGAATTAACAGAACACAAAGCAGTTTCTCAGACGGTCTTTCCAGTTTTTAACTGAAGATATTTCCTTTTTCACCATAGCCCTCTATGGGCTTCCGAATATCACTTTGCCAATTCCACAACCACAGCCTTAGCGAAAGAGTTCTTGAAGGGAAAGCTGTAACTCTGTGAGATGAATTTACAGAACACAAAGCCGTTTCTCCGAAAGCTTCTTTCCAGTTTTTAACTGAAGAGATTACCTCTTTCATCATAGCGTTCCATTGTCTTCCAAATATGACTTTGCAAATGCCACAAGAACAGCCTTAGCGAAAGGCTTCTTGAAGGGAAAGCTGAAATTCTGTGAGATGAATTAACAGAACACAAAGCAATTTCTCAGAAAGCTTCTTTCCAGTTTTTAACGGAAGATATTTCCTTTTTCACCATAGCCCTCTATGGGCTTCCAAATATCACTTTGCAAATTCCACAAGAACAGTCTCAGCGAAACGCTTCTTGAATTGAAAGCAGTAACTCCGAGAGATGAATTAACAGAACTCAAAGCAGTTTCTCAGAATGTTTCTTTCCAGATTTTAACGGAAGATATTTCCTTTTTCACCATAGCCCTCTATGGGCTTCCAAATATGACTTTGTAAATTCCAAGAGAACAGCCTTAGCGAACGGCATCTTGAAGGGAAAGCTGTAACTCTGTTAGATGAATTAACAGAAAGCAAAGCAGTTTCTCAAAAGCTTGTTTCCCATTTTTAACGGATGATATTTCTTTTTTCACTACAGCCCTCTATGGGCTTCCAAATATCACTTTGCCAATTCCACAAGAACAGCCTTTGCGAAAGGCTTCTTGAATGGAAAGCTGGAACACTGTGACATGAATTAACAGAACACAAAGCAGTTTCTCAGAATGCTTCTTTTCAGTTTATAACTTAGGATATTTCCTTTTTCAACGTAGCCCTCTATGGGCTTCCAAATATCACTTTGCCAATTCCTCAATAACAGTCTTAGCGAAAGGCTTCTTGAGGGGAAAACTGTAAGTCTGTGAGATGAATGAAGAGAACACAAAGTAGTTTCTCAGAAAGCTTCTTTCCAGTTTTTAACGGAATATATTTCCTTTTTCACCATAGCCCTCTATTGGTTTCCAAATATAACTGCAAATACCACAAGAACAGTCTCAGCGAAACGCTATTTGAGGGGAAAGCAGTAACTCTGAGAGATGAGTTCACAGAACTCAAAGCAGTTTCTCAGAAAGTTTCTTTCCAGATTTTAACGGAAGATATTTCCTTTTTCACCAGAGCCCTCTATGGGCTTCCAAATATCACTTTGCCAATTCCACAAGAACAGCATTAGTGAACGGCTTCTCGAAGGGAAAGCTGTAACTCTGTTAGATGAATTAACAGAAAACAAAGCAGTTTCTCTGAAAGCTTCTTTCCCGTTTTTAACGGAAGTTATTTCCTTTTTCACCATAGCCCTATATGGGCTTCCGAATATCACTTTGCAAATTCCACAAGAAAAGCCTTAGCAAAATGCTTCTTGAGGGGAAACCTGTAACTCTGTGAGATGAATTAACAGAACACAAAGCAGTTTCTCAGAAGGCTTCTTTTCAGTTTTTAACTTAGGATAGTTCCTTTTTCACCGTAGCCCTCTATGGGCTTCCAAATATCACTTTGCAAATGCCACAAGAACAGTCTCAGCGAAACGCTTCTTGAGGGGAAAGCAGCAACTCTGAGAGATGAATTAACAGAACACAAAGCAGCTTCTCAGAAAGTTTCTTTCCAGCTTTTAACGGAAGATATTTCCTTTTTAACCATAGCCCTCAATGGGCTTCCAAATATCATTTTGCCAATTCCACAAGAACAGTCTTAGCGAAAGTCTTCTTGAGGGTAAATCTGTAACTCTGTGAGATGAATTAACAGAACACAAAGTAGTTTCAAGGAAAGCCTCTTTCCAGTTTTTAACGGAAGATATTTCCTTTTTCAAAATAGCCCGCTATGGGCTTAAATATATCACTTTGCAAATTCCACAAGAACAGTCTTACCAAAAGGCTTCTTGAGGGGAAACTGTTACTCTGTGAGATGAATTAACACAACACGAAGCAGTTTCACAGACAGCTTCTTTCCAGTTTTAAACTGAAGATATTCATTTTTTACAATAGCCCTCTATGGACTTCCAAATATCACTTTGCAAATTTCACAAGAACAGTCTTAGCAAACGGCTTCTTGCGGGGAAAGCTGTAAGTCTGTGAGATGAATTAACACAACACAAATCAGTTTCTCAGACAGCTTGTTTCCAGTTTTTAACTGAAGATATTTCCTTTTTCACCATAGCCCTCTATGGGCTCCCATATATCACTTTGTAAATTCCACAAGAACACCCTTAGAGAAAGGCTTCTTGAAGGGAAAGCTGTAACGCTGTGATATGAATTAACAGAACACAAAGCAGTTTCTCAGAAAGCTTCTTTCCAGTTTTTAACTGAAGATATTTCCTTTTTCACCATAGCCCTCTATGGGCTTCCAAATATCACTTTGCCAATTCCACAAGAAGAGCCTTAGCGAAAGGCTTCTTGAGGGGAAAGCTGTAAATCTGTGCGATGAACTAAGATAACACAAAGTAGTCCCTCATAAAGCTTCTTTCCAGTTTTTAACGGAAGATAATTCCTTTTTCACCATTGCCCTCTATGGGCTTCCAAATATCACTTTGCAAAACCACAAGAACAGTGTTAGCGAAACGCTTCTGGAGGGGAAAGCAGTAACTCTGAGAGATGAATTAACAGAACACAAACTACTTTCTCAGAAAGTTTCTTTCCAGTTTTTAACGGAAGATATTTCCTTTTTTCACCATAGTCCTCTATAGGCTTCCAAATATAACTTTCCAAATTCCGCAAGAACAGCCTTAGCGAAAGGCTTCTTGAAGGGAAAGCAGTAACTCTGTGAGATGAATTTACAGAATACAAAGAAGTTTCTCAGAAAGCTTCTTTCCAGTTTTTAACTTAAGATATTTCCTGTTTCACCATAGCCCTCTATGGGCTTCCAAATATCACATTGTAAATTCCACAAGAACAGTCTTAGAAAAGTCTTCTTGAGGGTAAAGGTGTAACTCAGTGAGATGAAATAACAGAACACAAAGCAGTTTCTAAGAGAGCTTCTTTCCAGTTTTTAACGGAAGATATTTCCTTTTTCACCATTGCCCTGTATGGGCTTCCAAATATCACCTTGTAAATTCCTTAAGAATAGTCTTAGCAAAAGTGGTCTGGAGGGTAACAGAGTGACTCTGTGAGATGAATTAACAGAGCACAAAGCAGTTTCTCAGAAAGCTTCATTCTTGTTTTAAACGAAACATATTTCCTTTTTCAACATAGCTCTCTCGGGTCTTCCAAATATCACTTTGCAAATTCCGCAAGAACAGTCTTTGCGAAAGGCTTCTTGAGAGGAAAGCAGTAACACTGTGAGATGAATTAAAAGAACACAAAACAGTTTCTCAGATAGCTTTTTTTCCAGTTTTTAACGGAACATATTTCCTTTTTCACCATAGCCCTCTATGGGCTTCCAAATATCACTTTCCAAACTCCACAAGAACAGTCTTAGCGAAAGGCTTCTTGAATGGAAAGCTGTATCTCTGTGAGATGAATTAACCGAACACAAAGGAGTTTCTCAGAAAACTTCTTTCCAGTTTTTTACGAAAGATATTTCCTTTTACACCATAGCCCTCTAGGGACTTCCAAATATCTCTTTGCACATTCCACAAAAACAGACTTAGCTAAAGACTTCTTGAAGCGAAAACTTGAAGTCTGTGAGATGAATTAACAGAACACAAAGCAGATTTTCTGAAAACTTCTTTCCGGTTTTTAACGGAAGGTATTTCTATTTCACCCTAGCTCTCTAGTGGCTTCCAAATATCAGTTACCATTAGCGAAAGGCTTCTTGAAGGGAAACCTGTAAGTCTGTGAGATGAATTAGCAGAATACAAAGCAGTTTCTCATAAAGCTTCTTTCCAGTTTTTCCGGAAGATATTTCCTTTTTCACCATAGCCCTTTATGGGCTTCCAAATATCACTTTGCAAATTCCACAAGAACAGCCTTAGATAAAGGCTTCTTGAAGGGAAAGATGTAACTCTGTGAGATGAATTAACAGAACACAAAGCAGTTTATCAGAAAGTTTCTTTTCAGTTTTTAACTTAGGATATTTCCTTTTTCACAGTAGCCCTCTATGGGCTTCCAAATATCCCTTTGAAAATTCCACAAGGACTCTCTTAGCCAATGGCTTCTAGAAGGGAAAGCTGTAACTCTGTGAGATGAAATAACGGAACACAAACAGTTTCTCAGAAAGCTTCCTTCCAGTTTTTAACGGAAGATATTTCCTTTTTCACCGTAGCCCTCTACTGACTTCTAAATATCACTTTGCAAATTCCACAAAAACAGTCTTAGCGAAAGGCTTCTTGAGGGGAAAGCTGTAACTCTGTGAGATGAATTAATAGAACACAAAGCAGTCTCTCAGAACGCTTCTTTACAGTTTTTAACGGAAGATATTTCCTTTTTCAACATATACCTCTATAGGCTTCCAAATATCACATTGCAAATTCCAGAAGAACAGTCTTTGCAAAAAGCTTCTTGAGTGGAAAGCATTAGCTCTGTGAGATGAATTAACAGAACACAAAGCAGTTTCTCAGATAGCTTCTTTCCAGTTTATAACTGAAGATATTTCCTTTTTCACTGTAGCCCTCGATGGGCTTCCAAATATCACTTTCAAATTCCACAGGAACAGCTTATCGAATGGCTTTTTGAAGGGAAAGCTGTAACTCTGTGAGACGAAATGGCAGAACACAAAGCAATTTCTCAGAAAGATTCTTTCCAGTTTTTAACTGAAGATATTTCCTTTTTCACCATAGCCTTCTATTGGCTTCCAAATATCACGTTGCCAATTCCAAAAGAACAGCCTTAGAGAAAGGCTTCTTGAGGGGAAAGCTGTAATTCTGTGAGGTGAATTAAGAGAACACAAAGCAGTTTCTCTGAAAGCTTCTTTCCATTTTTTTACGGAGGATATTTCCTTTTTCACCATAGCCCTCTATGGGCTTCCAAATATCACTTTGCAAATTCCACAAGAACAGTCTTACGAAGGGCTTCTTGAGGGAAAAGCTGTAACTGTGTGAGATGAATTAACAGAACACAAAGCAGTTTCTTCGAAAACTTCTTTCCAGTTTTTAGCGGAAGATATTCCCTTTTGCACCGTAGGCCTCTTTGGGCTTCCAAATATCACTTTGCCAATTCCACAAGAACAGCCTTAGCAAAATAATTCTGAAGGGAAAGCTGTAACACTGTGAGATGAATTAAGAGAACACAAAGCAGTTTCTCAGAATGCTTCTTTTCAGTTTTTATCTAAGATACTTCCTTTTTCACCATAGCCCTCTCTGGGCTTCCAAATATCACTTTGCAAATTCCTCAAGAGCAGTCATAGCAAAAGGATTCTTGAGAGGAAAGCTGTAACTCTGTGCGAAGAATTCACAGAACACAAAGTAGTTTCTCAGAAAGCTTCTTTCCAGTTTTTTCCGGAAGATGTTTCATTTTTCAGCATAGCCCTCTATTGGCATACAAATATCACTTTGCCAATTCCACAAGAACAGCCTTAGCGAAAGGCTTCATGAAGGGAAAGCTGTAACTCTGTGAGATGAATTAACAGAACACAAAGGAGTTTCTCAGAAAGCTACTTTTCAGTTTTAATCTTAGGATATTTCCATTTTCACAATAGCCCTCTATGGGCTTCAAAATATCACTATGCAAATTCCTCAAGAACAGTGTCAGCAAAAGAATTCTTGAGGGGAAAGCTGTAACTCTGTGAGAAGAAATCACAGAACACAAAGCAGTTTCTCAGAAAGCTTCTTTCCAGTTTTTTACGGAAGACATTTCCTTTTTCACCATAGCCCTCTAAGGGCTTCCAAATATCACTTTGAAAATTCCACAAGAAGAGCCTTACCGATAGGCTTCTTGAGAGGAAAGATATAACTCTGTGAGATGAATTAACAGAACACATAGTAGTTTCTCAGACGGCTTCTTTCCAGTTTTTAACTGAAGATATTTCCTTTTTCAAAATAGCCCTCTATGGGCTTCCAACTATCACTTTGCAAATTCCACAAGAACTGCCTTAGCGAAAGGCTTCTTGAAGGGAAAGCTGTAACTCTGTGAGATGAATTAACAGAACACAAAACAGTTTCTCAGAAAGCTTCTTTCCAGTTTTTTTCGGAAGATATTTCCTTTTTCACCTCAGCCCTCTCTTGGCTTCCTAATATCACTTTGCAAATTCAACAACAACAGCCTTAGCGAAAGGCTTCTTGAGGGGAAAGCTGTAACTCTGTGACATGAATTAACAGAACACAAAGCAGTTTCTCAGAAAGCTTCTTTCCAGTTTGTAACGGAAGATATTTCCTTTTTCACCGCAGACCTCTATGGGCTTCCAAATATCACTTTCCAAATTACACATGAACAGTCTTAGCGAAAGGCATCTTGAGGGGAAAGTTGTAACTCTGTGAGATGAATTAAGAGAACACAAAGCAGTATGTCAGAGAGCTTCTTTCCAGTTTTTAACTGTAGATATTTCCTTTCTCACCATAGCCCTCTATGGGCTTCCATATATCACTTTGCAAATTCCACAAGAACAGCCTTAGCGAAAGGCATCTTGAGGGGAAAGCAGTAACTCTGTGTGATGAATTAACAGAACACAAAGCAGTTTCTGAGGAAGATTCTTATCAGTTTTAAACTGACGATATTTCCTTTTTCACCATAGCCCTCTATGGGCTTCCAAATATTACTTTGCAAATTTCACAAGAACAGTCTTAGCGAATGGCTTCTTGAGGGGAAAACAGTAACTCCGTGAGATGAATTAAAAGAACACGAAGCTGTTTCTCCGAAAGCTTCTTTACAGTTTTTAACTGAAGGTATTTCCTTTTTCGCCGTAGCCCTCTAGGGGTTAAAGATATCACTTTCCAAATTCCACAAGAACAGCCTTACCGAAAGGCTTCTTTAAGGGAAAGCTGTAACTCTGTGAGATGAATTAACAGAAAACAAAGCAGTTTCTCAGAAAGCTTCTTTCCAGTTTTTAGCGGAAGATATTTCCTTTTTTGCCATTGCCCTCTACAGGTTTCAAAATATCACTTTTCAAATTCCACAAGAACAGTCTTAGCGAAAGGCTTCTTGAGGGGAGAGCTGTAAATCTGGGTTCAATTTACAGAACACTAAGTAGTTTCTCAGAAAGCTTCTTTTCAGTTTTTATCTTAGGATATTTCCTTTTTCACCATAGCCCTCCTTGGGCTTGCAAATATCACTTTTCAAATTCGACAAGAACAGTCTTAGCGAAAGTTTTCTTGTGGGGAAAGCTGTAACTCGGTAGGATGTTTTAACAGAACACACTGCAGTTTCTCAGAAAGCTTCTTTCCAGTTTTTAACTGAAGATATTTCCTTTTTCTCCATAGCCCTCAATGGGCTTCCAAATATCAGTTTGCAAATTCCACAAGAACAGTCTTGGTGAAAGGCTTCTTGAGGGGAAACCTGTAAGTCGTTGAGATGTATTAACACAACACACGGTAATTTCTCAGAATGCTTCTTTCCAATTTTTAATGGAAGATATTTCCTATTTCACCATAGTCCTCTATGGGCTTCCAAATATCATTTTGCAATATTCACAAGAACAGTCTTCGTGAACGGATTCTTGAAGGGAAAGCTGTAACTCTGTGAGATGAACTAACAAAACACAAAGCAGTTTCTCAGAAAGCTTCTTTTTGGTTTTATCATAGGATATTTCCATCTTCACCATTGCCCTCTATGGGCTTCCAAATATCACTTCGCAATTTCCACAAGAACAGTCTTAGTGAAAGTCTACTTGATGGAAAAGCTATAACTCTGTGAGATGAATTAACAGAACACAAAGCAGTTTCTCAGAAATCTTCTTTCCTGTTTTTAACGGAAGATATTTCCTTTTACACCATTGCCCCATATGGGCTTCAAAATATCACTTTGCAAATTCCACAAGAACAGTCTAAGCGAAGGGCTTCTTGAGGAGAGAGCTGTAACTCTCCGCGATGAATTAACAGAACACTAAGCAGTTTCTCAGAAAGCCTCTTTCCAGTTTTTAACTGAAGACATTTCCTTTTTCACCATAGCCCTCTATGGGCTTCCAAATAACACGTTGCAAATCCCACAAGAATGGTCTTAGCGAAAGGCTTCTGGAGGGGAAAGCTGGAACCCTGTGAGATGAATTAGCAGAACACAAAGCAGTTTCTCAGAAAGCTTCTTTCCAGATTTTAATGGTAGATATTTCCTTTTTCACCGTTGCCCTTTATGGGCTTCCAAATATCTCTTTGCAATATTACATGAACACACGGCAGTTTCTCTGAAAGCTCCTTTCCAGTTTTTAACGGAAGATATTTCCTTTTTCACCAAAGCCCTCTATGGGCTTCCAAATATCACTTAGAAAATTCCACAAGAACAGTCTTAGGGAAAGGCTTTGGAGGGGAAAGCTGTAACTCTGTGAGATGAATTAACAGAACACAAAGCAGTATCTCAGCAAGCTTCTTTCCAGTTTTTAACTGAAGATATTTCCTAATTCACCATAGCCCTCTATGGGCCTCAAAATATCTCTCTGTATATCGCAAAAGACCAGTCTTAGCGAAAGGCTTCTTGAGGGGAAAGCTGTAACTCGGTGAGGTGTATTATCAGAACACACAGCATTTTCTGAGAAAGCTTCTTTGCACTTTTTAACGGAAGATATTTCCTTTTTCACCGTAGCCCTCTAGGGGCTTACAAATATCACTTTCAAAATTCCACATGAACAGTCTTAGCGAAAGGCTTCTTGAGGGGAAAGCTGTAATTTGTTGAGATGTACTATCAGAACACACGGCAATTTCTCAGAAAGTTTCTTTCCAGTTTTTAACGGAAGGTTTTTTTTTTTTTTCACCATAGCCCTCTATGGGTTTCCTAATATCACTTTGCAAATTTCACAAGAACAGTCTTAGTGAACGGCTTCTTGAGGGGAAAGCTGTAACTCTGTGAGATGACTTAACAGAACACAAAGCAGTTTCTCAGAAAGCTTTTTTCCAGTTTTAACTGAAGATATTTCCTTTTTCATCATAGCCCTTTATGGGATTCCAAATATTACTTTGCAAATTACACAAGAACAGTCTTAGCGAAAGGCTTCTTGAGGGGAAAGCTGTAACTCTGAGAGATGAATTAACAGAACAGAAAGCAGTTTCTCAGAATTCTTCTATTCGCAGTTTAACTGAAGATATTTCCTTTTTCACCGTAGCCCTCTATGGGCTTCCAAATATCACTTTGCAAATCCCACAAGAGCACTCTTAGCGAAAGGCTTCTTGAGGGGAAAGCTGTAACTCGGTGATGTGTATTAACAGAACACATGGCAGTTTCTCAGAAAACATCTTTCCAGTTTTTAACGGAAGACATTGCCTTTTTCACCATAGCCCACCATGGGCTTCCAAATATCACTTTGCAAATTCCAAAAGAACAGTCTTAGGGAAAGGTTTCTGTAGGGGAAAGCTGTAACTCTGTGAGATGTATTACACGAACACACGGCAGTTTCACAGAAAGCTCCTTCCCGCTTTTTAACGGAAGATATTTCCTTTTACACCATAGCACTCTATGGGCTTGCAAATATCACATTGAAAACTCCACAAGAACAGTCTTAGGGAAAGGCTTCTGGAGGGGAAAGCTGTAACTCTATGAGATGAATTAACAGAACAAAAAGCAGTATCTCAGAAAGCTTCTTTCCAGTTTTTAACTGAAGATATTTCCTTTTTCACCATAGCGCTCTATGGGCTTCCAAATATCACTTTGCAAATCGCACAAGAACAGTCTTAGCGAAAGGCTTCTTGAGGGGAAAACTGTAAATCTGTGAGATGAATTAACAGAACGCAAGGCAGTTTCTCAGAAAGTTTCCTTTCAGTTTTTATCTTAGGTAATTTCCTTTTTCACCAAAGCCCTCCATGGGCTTCCAAATATCACTTTGCAAATTCCACAAGAAGAGTCTTTGCGGAGGGCTTCTGGAGGGGAAAGTTGTAACTCTGTGAGATGAATTAAGAGAACACAAAGCAGTATCTCAGAAAGCTTCTTTCCAGTTTTTAATGGAAGATATTCCACAGGAACAGTCTTAGCGAAAGGCTTCTGGAAGGGAAAGCTGTAACACTGTGAGATGAACTAACGGAAAACAAAGCAGTTTCTCAGAAAGCTTCTTTCCAGTTTATATCAGAAGATATTTCCTTTTTCACCATAGCCCTCATTGGACTTCCAAATATGACTTTGAATATCCCACAAGAACATTCTTAGCGAAGGCTTCTTGTGGGGAAAGCTGTAACTCGGTCAGATGTATTATTAACAGAACACACGGCATTTTCTCAGAAAATTTTTTTTCAGTTTTTAACTGAAGATATTTCCTTTTTCATCATAGCCCTCTATGAGCTTCCAAATATCACTTTGCGAATTCCACAGGAACAGTCTTAGCGAAAGGCTTATGGAAGGGAAAGCTGTAACTATGTGAGATGAATTAACAGAACACAAAGCAGTTTCTCAGAAAGCTTCTCTCCAGTTTTTAACGGAAGATATTTCCTTTTCCACCAAAGACCTCTATGGGCTTCCAAATATCACTTTAAATATTCCACAAGAACAGTCTTATCAAAAGGCTTCTTGAGGTGAAAGCTGTATCTCTGTGAGATGAATTAACAGAACACAAAGCAGTTTCTCAGAAAGCTCCTTTCCAGATTTTAACTGAAGATACTTCCTTTTTCACCGTAGCCCTCTAAGGGCTTCGAAATATAACTTTGCAAATTCCACAAGAACAGTCTTAGCGAAAGGCTTTTTGAGGAGAAAGCTGAAACTCTGTGAGATGAATTAACAGGACACAAAGCACTTTCTTAGAAAGCTTCTTTCCAGTTTATAACGGAACATATTTCCTTATTCACCATAGCCCTTTATGGCCTTCTAAATACCACTTTCCAAATGACACAAGAACAGTCCTAGCGAAAGACATCTTGAGGGGAAAACTGTAACTCTGTGAGATGAATTAACAGAACACAAAGCAGTTTCTCAGAAAGATTCTTTCCAGTTTTCAATTGAAGATATTTCCTTTTTAACCATAGCCCTATATGGGCTTCTAAATATCACTTTGCAAATTCCTCAAGAACAGACTTAGTAAAGTTCTCCTTGAGGGGAAAGCTGTAACTCTGTGAGATGAATTAACAGAACACAATGCAGTTTCTCAGAAAGCTTCTTTCCAGTTTTTAACGGAAGATATTTCCTTTTTCACCAAAGCCCTCTATGGGCTTCCAAATATCACTTTGAAAATTCCACAAGAACGTTCTTAGCGAAAGGCTTCTTGAGGATAAAGCTGTAAGTATGTGAAATGAATTAACAGAACACAAAGCAGTTTCTCAGAAAGCTTCTTTCCAGTTTTTAACGGAAGAGAATTTCTTTTTCACCATAGCCCTCTCTGGGCTTCCAAATATCACTTTGCAAATCCCACACGAACAGTCTTCGGGAAAGGTTTCTTGAGGGGAAAGCTGTAACTCTGTGAGATCAATTAACAGAACACAAAGCAGTTTCTCAGAAAGCTCCTTTTCAGTTTTTATCTTCGGATATTTCCTTTTTCACCATAGCCCTCTCTGGGCTTCCAAATATCACTTTGCAAATTCCACAAGCACAGTCTTAGCGAATGGCTTCTTCAGGAGAAAGCTGTAACTCTGTGAGATGAATTAACAGAACACAAAGCAGTTTCTCAGAAAGCTTCTTTCCAGTTTTTTACCGGAGATATTTCCTTTCTCAAAATAGCCTTCTATGGGCTTCCAAAAATCCATTTGCAAATTCCACAAGAACAGACTTAGCGAAAGGCTTCTGGAAGGGAAAGCTGTAACTCTGCGAGATGAATTAAGAGAACACAAAGCAATTTCTCACAAAGCTTCTTTCCAGTTTTTAACGGAACATATTTCCTTTTTCAACTCAGCCCTCTATGGGCTTCCAAATATCACTTTGCAATTTCCACAAGAACAGTCTTTGCGGAGGGCTTCTGGAGGGGAAGGTTTTAACTCTGTGAGATGAATTAAGAAAACACAAAGCAGTTACTCAGAAATCATCTTTCCAGTTTTTAACGGAAGATATTTCGTTTTTCAGCATAGACCTCTATGGGCTTCCAAATATCACTATGCAAATTCCACAAGAACAGACTTAGCGAAAGGCTTCTGGAGGGGAATGCTGTAACTCTGTGAGTTGAATTAACAGAACACAAAGCAGTTTCTCAGAAACCTTCTTTCCAGTTTTTAACTGAGGATATTTCCTTTTTCACCATAGCCCTCTATGGGCTTCGAAATATCCATTTGCAAATTCCAGAAGAACAGTCTTAGGGAAAGGTTTCTGTAGGGGAAACTGTAACTCTGTGAGATGAATTAACAGAACACAAAGCAATTTCTAAGAAAATTTCTTTGCAGTTTTTAATTGAAGAAATTTCCTTTTTCACAATTGCCCTCTATGGGCTTCCCAATATCACTGTGCAAATACCACATAAACAGAATTAGCGAAAGGCTTCTTGAGGGGAAAGCTGTAACTCGGTGAGGTGTATTAACAGAACACCCGGCAGTTTCTCAGAAATCTTCTTTCCAGTTTTTAACGGAAGATATTTCCTTTTTCACCATTGCCCTCTATGGGCTTCCAAATATCACTTTGCAAATTCCAATAGAACAGTCTTAGCCAACAGCTTCTTGAGGGGAAAGCTGTAACTCAGTGAGATGTATTAACAGAACACACGGCAGTTTCTCTGAAAGCTTCTTTCCAGTATTAAACGGAAGATATTTCCTTTTTCACCATTGCCCCCTACGGGTTTCCAAATATCACTTTGCAAATTTCACAAGAACAGTTTTAGTGAACGGCCTCTTGAGGAGAAAGCTGATACTCTGTGAGATGAACCAACAGAACACAAAGCGGTTTCTCAGAGAGCTTCTTTTCGGTTTTTAGCGGAAGATATTTCCTTTTTCACCATAGCCCTCTATGGGCTTCCAAATATCACTTTGCAAATTCCACAAGAACAGTCTTAACGAAAGACTTCTGGAGGGGAACTTTGTAACTCTGTGAGAAAAATTAACAGAACACAAAGCAGTTTCTCAGAAAGCTTCTTTCCAGTTTTTAACAGAAGATATTTCCTTTTTCACCATAGCCCTCTAGGGATTCCAAATATCACTGTGCAAATTCCACAAGAAGAGTCTTAGGGAAAGGCTTCTGGAGGGGAAAGCTGTAACTCTGTGAGATGAATTAACAGAACACAAAACAGTTTCTCAGAAACCTTCCTTCCACTTTTTAACTGAAGAAGTTTCCTTTTTCACCATAGCGCCCTATGGGCTTCCAAATATCACTTTGCAAATCGCACAAGAACAGTCTTAGCGAAAGGCTTCTTGAGGTGAAA